>NC_053024.1:497882976-498236813 GCF_003073215.2 Triticum urartu
TTATTATTATATTTCCTTGTTCATGATAATCGTTTATTATCCATGCTAGAATTGTATTGATAGGAAACTCAGATACATGTGTGGATACATAGACAACACCATGTCCCTAGTAAGCCTCTAGTTGACTAGCTCGTTGATCAATATATGGTTAAGGTTTCCTGACCATGGACATTGGATGTCATTGATAATGGGATCACATCATTAGGAGAATGATGTGATGGACAAGACCCAATCCTAAGCCTAGCACAAAGATCGTGTAGTTCGTATGCTAAAGCTTTTCTAATGTCAAGTATCATTTCCTTAGACCATGAGATTGTGCAACTCCCGGATACCGTAGGAGTGCTTTGAGTGTACCAAACGTCACAACGTAACTGGGTGGCTATAAAGGTACACTACGGGTATCTCCGAAAGTGTCTGTTGGGTTGGCACGAATCGAGACTGGGATTTGTCACTCCGTGTGACGGTGAGGTATCTCTGGGCCCACTCGGTAGGACATCATCATAATGTGCACAATGTGATCAAGGAGTTGATCACGGGATGATGTGTTACGGAACGAGTAAAGAGACTTGCTGATAACGAGATTGAACAAGGTATCGGGATACCGACGATCGAATCTCGGGCAAGTATCGTACCAATAGACAAAGGGAATTGTATACGGGATTGATTAAGTCCTTGACATCGTGGTTCATCCGATGAGATCATCGTGGAACATGTGGGAGCCAACATGGGTATCCAGATCCCGCTGTTGGTTATTGACCGGAGAACGTCTCGGTCATGTCTGCATGTCTCCCGAACCCGTAGGGTCTACACACTTAAGGTTCGATGACGCTAGGATTATAAAGGAAGCTTGTATGTGGTTAACGAATGTTGTTCGGAGTCCCGGATGAGATCCTGGACGTCATGAGGAGTTACGGAATGGTCCGGAGGTAAAGATTGATATATTGGACGAAGGGTTTTGGAGTCCGGGAGTGTTCCGGAGGTACCGGGTGATGACCAGCATGACCGAAAGGTGTTTCGGGAGCCCCGGCAAGTGTTGGGGGGCTTCATGGGCCAAGGGAAGGGGGAAAACCAGCCCACTAAGGGGCTGTGCGCCCCCCTCACCTATTCCCACGTGACCAGGGGGTTTGGGGCGCCCCATCTAGGGTTCCCACCTCCTGGCTTGGAGGCCAAGTCACCCAAAGGGGAGATCCCATCTGCCCTGGCCGCTGCCCCCCTAGGGGAAACCCTAGGGCGCCTCCCCCTCCCCCTTGCCCCTATATATAGTGGAGGTTTTGGGGCTGCATAGGACACGAGATGAGTTCCTCTCCCCGTTGGTGCAGCCCTACCTCTCTTTCTCCTTTCTCCTCTCCCGCGGTGCTTGGCGAAGCCCTGCAGGATAGCCACGCTCCTCCATCACCACCACGCCGTTGTGCTGCTGTTGGATGGAGTATTCCTCAACCTCTCCCTCTCTCCTTGATGGATCAAGGCGTGGGAGACGTCGTCCGGCTGTACGTGTGTTGAACGCGGAGGTGCCGTCCATTCGGCACTAGGATCTCCGGTGATTTGGATCACGACGAGTACGACTCCATCAACCCCGTTCTCTTGAACGCTTCCGCTTAGCGATCTACAAGGGTATGTAGATGCACTCTCCTTCCCCTCGTTGCTAGTCTCTCCATAGATAGATCTTGGTGTCACGTAGAAAAATTTTGAATTTCTGCTACGTTCCTCAACAACTATAATCCTCTTCAGGATCTGTCTTATACATTTCTGCGAGTTCATCAGGCAGATCTCTGGATGTTCCGCCACGACGTTGTCTGCCCCCCTTCCTTGCTGCTTTCTGTGGAATTGTGAGCGGATAACAATTTCACACAGGAAACAGCTATGACCATGATTACGCCAAGCTATTTAGGTGAGACTATAGAATACTCAAGCTTGCATGCCTGCAGGTCGACTCTAGAGGATCCCCGTAAGAATTCTGCAAATGAATGCAGACTATGAGAACCAAAGGATTCTCCCACGGACATGTACCTGTGACAGCATTAAGGTGCGAGGGAAGGGGAAGAGGTCATATGCATTCTCAGGAGATTTTGAAGATAAATCAGTTTAGAAGACATTGACCTCATCGTGCGAAGACATTCACTCATAGATAAGGAGTTGGTTCCAGATTTGTACGAATCCAGAGATCAGTACAAGTGAGGAATCTAACTACTTTGTGAAGCATAAGTGAATATACTAGGCATGTTATGAGATGCAGTATGAGAGAGATCTAACTTGTGTGAATAGAAACTGCTTGTGGTACAAAGTGACAAATCCATAGGATCAACGGCGCTGTAAAAAGGAAGTTTTATTTACCACACTAAGAACTGCTAGACGGAGTGGAAGATGAGGCCGAGCAGTTCGATCTTCCGTGCCCTAACTTGGCGACGGAGGACACCTACGGTGACGGGGGAGAGGACGATGTCCGCGATCGGCGTGAAGACGGCGTCGGAGAGGTTGCGGCAGCGAAGCGCTTCGTCGCCGGTGTCGTCGAGGGCTAGCGGTGGCGCTAGGGTTCGTGCGAGAGTGGAAGAAGAGATAATGACCACTATCAAGTGTGTATTTATAGGTACATGGGCGGCACTGCGCTATTACACAGGTGCCCCTGGCGATTCGCATCTGAGGAACACGTGGCCATTATGCAGAATTTTGGGGTTTGTTCCACGTCCCATGCACGCCTGGATTGTCGGGTGGTCGTTCCTACTTCTCCGGGATTCATGTGGAGGAATGAGCATTGAAAACGGACTTAATGGTTGTCTCTGTATCTTCTGCTGACAAGGACGCAGAGAAGACATTCGACAGTTTCAATAGAATGCATATGATTTGGAGAGATAGAATTTGAGATAGAAAGCATAGAGAGGTTAGGGTCCGATCACATTCACTTAGTTCAAAAGATTCAACAAGAAGACATAGCTATAAGTGAATGCTGTAGAGGACAGAACACTAGTATATATATATATATATATCTATAATCAACATAGTGAAGATAATCATGAAGATATGTTGAGATCGAAGCCAAGCCAAATGTGAAGACATTGCAAGGTAACGCCATGAGTGAAACACTTCAAATTAGAACGTTTGGTGGTGGCGTTACCCACCATATAGGAAGTATTAGACCCAGACACGGCGCACAATTATCGTGGTGCTCCGAAGTCAAATTCCACATTAATGCATTCACACTTAGAATGTATGTCTTCATTGATTGAAGATATACTTTACTTTGTGTGTTGCACATCTAAGTCATCAATATGTATAAGGGTTAGGATGTGTGCCTGATCACAGGACATTTGAGGATTCAGGATATTTAGCTCACACCGTAACTTGCAAAATCTCTTCTCATCCAAGGGCTTGGTGAAGATATCTGCCAATTGCTCTTCAGTGTTGACGTGTATGATATCAATGTCTTCCTTCACAACATGATCTCTGAGAAAGTGATGACGAATTTCAATGTGCTTTGTCTTCGAGTGCTGAACTAGGTTGTTGGCAATCTTGATGGCGCTTTCGTTGTCGCAGTAAAGTGGCACTTGCTTCGGATGAATGCCGTAGTCCTTGAGTGTTTGCTTCATCCACAGAAGCTGAGCGCAGCAAGATCCAGCAGCAATGTATTTAGATTCAACAGTGGAGAGAGATACACAGTTCTGCTTCTTTGAAGACCAACATACAAGTGATCGTCCCAGAAAGTGACATGTGCCTGATGTAGACTTGTGATCAACTTTGTCACCATCATAATCAGCATCCGAGAATCCAACCAGATCAAACTCTGAGCCCTGTGGATACCATAATCCTAGAGTTGGGGTGTGAGCCAAATATCGAAGAATTCGCTTCACAGCTAAGTGATGCGACTCCTTTGGTGCCGCTTGAAATCGAGCACACATGCAAACACTCAGCATAATATCTGGCCTAGATGCACATAGATAAAGTAAAGAACCAATCATGGAGCGGTATACCTTTTGATCGAACTCTTTACCATTGTCGTCGGGACCCAGATGATGTTTGGCTGGCATTGGTGTTGTGAAGCCTTTGCAGTCTTGCATACCAAACTTCTTCAGGCATTCTTTGAGATACTTCTCTTGAGATATGAAGATGCCGTTGCATTGTTGTCGTATTTGAAGACCGAGGAAGAACTTCAGCTCTCCCATCATGGACATCTGATATTGCTCTTGCATCATATATCCAAACTCTTCGCTGTACTTCTCATTGGTGCAGCCGAAGATAATGTCATCCACATATATTTGGCACACAAACAGTTCACCATCATATGTCTTCATGAAGAGAGTGGGGTCAAGGGAACCAGGTATGAAGCCTTTGCTCTTCAGTAAGTATTTGAGTGTGTCATACCAGGCCCGAGGGGCTTGTTTGAGGCCATACAGTGCCTTCTTGAGCTTGTATACCATGTCAGGATGTTTTGGATCTTCAAAGCCAGGTGGTTGTGCAACATACACTTCTTTTTCAATCTTGCCATTGAGAAAAGCACTCTTCACATCCATTTGATATAGAAGTATGTTATGATGATTTGCATAGGCCAGCAGTATGCGTATGGCTTCAAGTCTAGCCACAGGAGCAAATGTTTCATCGAAGCCAATGCCTTCCACTTGAGTATATCCTTGAGCAACGAGACGAGCTTTGTTTCTGACAACTTGACCATGCTCATCTTGATTGTTGCGGTATATCCATTTGGTGCCTATTATATTGTGCTTCCGTGGATCAGGACGCTTAACTAGTTCCCATACATTATTCAGCTCAAACTGTTGAAGCTCTTCTTGCATAGCTTGAATCCATTCAGGTTCCATGAAGGCTTCTTCAACTTTCTTGGGTTCTGTTATTGAGACGAATGCGAAATGCCCATAGAAAATTGCTAGCTTAGTTGCCCTTGAACGAGTGAGTGGACCTGGTGCATTGATGCTATCAATTATTCTTTCAATCCGCACTTCCTTGGCAACGCGAGGATGTACAGCGTGAAGACTTTGCTCTTGCTGATCATTGTCGTTGTTAGAAGGAATGTCTTCAGGCTGAGCATTGTCTTCATGTTGATCAGGTGATGAGATGATAAGTTCTTCTTCAGGATGAGCTTCAGAAGGTATAATTTCTCCAGTTCCCATTAGCTTGATTGATTCACTGGATGGAACTTCATCTAGCACATTTGGCAGTTGCTCTCTTTGTGAACCATTGGTCTCATCGAACCGCACATCCACTATGTAGGAGTGCGAATCCTTTCCATATCCAAGCATAAAACCCTCATGTGCATTTGGTGCAAACTTTGAGGTGTGATGTGGGTCCTTGATCCAGCACCTTGCGCCAAATACTCTAAAGTAACTGACATTTGGCTTCTTGCCAGTAAGGAGCTCATAAGATGCCTTGTTCAAAAGCTTGTGAAGATAAACACGATTGATTGTATGGCATGCAGTATCAATGGCTTCAGGCCAGAATTTTCTTGGGGTCTTGTATTCATCTAGCATCGTTCTGGCCATCTCAATGATTGTTCTGTTCTTGCGTTCGACGATGCCATTCTGCTGTGGCGTGTATGGGGCTGAGAATTCATGTGTGATGCCCAAGGTATCAAGATATGTATCAAGGCCAGTGTTCTTGAATTCAGTGCCATTGTCACTTCTGATGTGCTTTATCTTAGCGCCATAAATGTTCATAGCTCGATTGGCGAAGCGTCTGAAGACATCCTGCACTTCAGTCTTGTAAAGGATTATGTGCACCCAAGTATATCTAGAATAATCATCAACAATAACAAAGCCATAGAGGCAAGCAGTAGAAGTAAGAGTTGAGTAATGAGTGGGACCGAAAAGATCCATGTGAAGCAGTTCGAAGGGTCGAGTAGTGGTCATGATTGTCTTCGAGGGATATTTGGCCCTCGTCATCTTCCTTGCTTCACAGGCACCGCATAAGTTATCTTTCTTAAACTTGACACCCTCGATGCCTATGACATGCTTCTTCTTCGCAAGGGTGTGGAGGTTCCTCATGCCAGCATGCCCAAGCCTCCGATGCCAGAGCCAGCATTCTGAAGCTTTTGCTAGAAGACATACGGCAAGCTGTGGTCCTGCTGAGAAATCTACCACATACAAATCATCTTTTTGATACCCTTCAAATACTAGAGACTTGTCGGATTCCATTAGTACAAGGCAACGATATTTTCCAAATATTACGATCATGTTCAAATCGCAAAGCATTGAGACAGACATTAAGTTAAAGCCAAGGGATTCAACAAGCATGACTTTATCCATGTGTTGATCCCTTGAGATTGCAACTCTACCTAGACCCAATACCTTACTTTTACCAGTGTCAGCAAATGTGATGTGGCTCTTGTTAGATGGACGTAAGGTTGAGTCCATAAGAAGGCTTCTTTTGCCAGTCATGTGATTTGTACACCCACTGTCAATAATCCATTCTGGAGACGCTGGTGTCGTACCCTACAGTGCAGTTAGGGGGATAGGCTTCACCAAGAGCATTGTGAAGCAAAAACATTTGACGAACCAATGGGTTATGAAAGCTTAGATTTAGATTAGGACTAATAGGGAGAGTAGCAAGCGATTCAGGAACGAAGTACATAGTAAGACCATTCGGGCATTTGATCTTGCGCCCTACAAGATGTTTAAGGTCCCCAAAAAAAGCGTCAGACGATTTTGGTTTTCTGCTGGAGACCTTTCCCTGCAGAAGAGAGTTAAGCTTTCTTAGCCACCCACATCTTCAAGGGTGGCTTAGAAGCAATAAGTCTAAGTGCAGCATCTGAGAATTTTGGCTTTGGAGCCCTAGCAAACAGTCTTGCAGGCGGACAATAGTACTCATAAGAATAAGCAGAATAGTTCTTGTTCTTATGAACATGGCGGTTTGATGAACCGCTCTCATATTCATATGCCTGAGTATGGTTTCCCTGCAAAACATTTGCGTTAGTGCGACTCAGATGAGTCCTCTGTCTGTATGAAGCCTTTGGACCGTATGAAGCCTTTGGTCTGAGGTTTGTCTTCTTCACGTGAGGTGTCATGATGACATTCACAGGAAGATTCTCCAAACACCTTTTTGGAACCCAGATCTTCTTCATAGGCGGTCCATTCCTGCAGTTAGTACCAATGTACCTGGCAAACACTTCACCATTCTGATTCTTAAACAGTATATAGTTTGCATCAAAGGATTCATCAATGATAATGGGGTTAGCACAAGCGAAGCCAGATAGATTGGATGGATCTGCTGAAGGTTCCTTTGCAGCAACCCACATGGTTTTGGGGTACTGCTCAGGTTTCCAGTAAGAGCCATCAGCATTCATTTTCCTTACGAACCCAACACCCTCTTTCCTCGGGTTTCGGTTCAGAATCTGCTTTTTGAGGACATCACCCAGTGTCTGATGCCCTTTAAGACTTTTGTACATCCCTGTTTCAAGCAATGTCTTCAACCTAGCATTCTCATCAGCAATAGCAGTGGTATCCTCAGCAGAGGGGTTAGTTACCACATCAACAGTTGAAGATATTGCAACAGTAGTAGCAGTAGAACATTCAGCAACAGAAGTAGCATTATCACGCTCAATGCATTTAAGACATGGTGGTTCAAATCCTTCCTGAGCGGAACTGATCTGTTTGGTGCGAAGCGACTCGTTTTCCTTTTGAAGATCTTCATGAACCGCTCTCAATTTCTCAAGATCTTGCTTCCTTTGAAGATAATCATAGGAAAGCTTTTCATGAGTTCTTGAGAGAGTTTCATGACGACTTTTCAAGTTCCTGATACTTAAC
Organism: Triticum urartu; assembly: GCF_003073215.2. Taxonomy (NCBI): domain Eukaryota; kingdom Viridiplantae; phylum Streptophyta; class Magnoliopsida; order Poales; family Poaceae; genus Triticum; species Triticum urartu. The sequence goes on from NC_053024.1 coordinate 497,890,719, forward strand.
GTGAAGATTTTTTATGTCTTCAATTAAGGATTCAGATCGAGTCATTTCAGCACCTAACAGATCATCGCTTCTGTCTAATAGTTTTTGAATACGTTCCATAGCTTTCTGTTGTTCAGTTGCAATTTTAGCAAGTGTTTTGTAGCTGGGTTTTGAATCACAATCAGAGTCATCGTCACTAGATGTTTGATAGTGAGTAGTGCGTGTGTTTACCTTGGCACCGCGTGCCATGAAATAGTAGGTAGAAGCGGAGTAGTCCTTGTCATTTGCATTGGTGTCGGTGATGAAGTCATTGTCTTCAGTGTTGAAGATGGACTTGGCAACGTATGCTGTAGCCAGACTTGCGACGCCTGAATCGGACTCCTCCTCAGACTCCACCTCCGCCTCCTCAGACGCAGACTCCTCCTCTGAATCCATTTCCTTGCCAACAAACGCACGTGCCTTGCCAGATGAGCTCTTCTTGTGTGATGAAGACTTTGAGGAAGACTTGGAAGAAGACTTTGAGTATTTCTTCTTCTTCTTGTCGTCAGATTCATATTCCTTGCTCTTCTTCTTCTTTTTGTTCTCATTGTCCCACTGTGGACACTCAGAGATGAAGTGGCCAAGTTTCTTGCACTTGTGACATGTTTTCTTCTTGTAGTCATGAGCAGAAGCTTTATCATTCCTTGAGCTTGATCGGGAAGACTTTCTGAAGCCTTTCTTCTTGGTGAATTTTTGGAACTTCTTAACAAGCATAGCAAGTTCCCTTCCAATGTCTTCAGGATCATCAGAACTGCTGTCAGATTGTTCTTCAGATGAAGAGACAGCTTTTGCCTTCAAGGCACGAGTTCGCCCATAGTTTGGACCGTAGATATCTCTTTTCTCAGAAAGCTGAAACTCATGTGTGTTGAGCCTCTCAAGTATGTCAGACGGATCGAGTGTCTTGAAATCAGGATGTTCTTGAATCATCAGGGCTAGGATGTTAAATGAACTATCAAGTGATCTCAGTAGTGTCTTGACGACTTCATGTTTGGTGATCTCAGTAGCGCCGAGGGCTTGAAGCTCATTTGTGATGTCAGTGAGTCAGTCAAATGTGTGCTGGACATTCTCATTGTCATTTCGCTTGAAGCGGTTGAAGAGGTTGCGAAGGACACTGATTCTCTGATCTCTCTGGGTTGAGATGCCTTCATTGACCTTGGAGAGCCAGTCCCAGACCAGCTTGGATGTCTTCAAAGCACTCACACGGCCATACTGTCCTTTGGTCAGATGACCACAGATGATATTCTTGGCAGTAGAGTCCAGTTGAATGAATTTCTTGACATCAGCAGCAGTGACACCTTCTCCAGCCTTGGGAACGCCGTTCTCGATGACATACCATAGGTCGACGTCAATGGCTTCAAGATGCGTGCGCATCTTATTCTTCCAGTAGGGATATTCAGTTCCATCGAAGACGGGGCACGCAGCGGAGACTTTAATTATCCCTGCAGTCGACATATCTAAAACTCTAGGTGGTTAAACCGAATCACATAGAACATGGGAGCACCTTGCTCTGATACCAATTGAAAGTGCGTTATATCGACTAGAGGGGGGTGAATAGGCGATTTTTATGAAAGTCTTCAAAACGTGGGAGTTATGAAGGCAAACGGTAGAGATATGCCTATTACTATGCAGCGGAAGGTAGACTACACTAGGCAAGCCATGGTCATGTATTCAATAGAGTGAAAGCACAGTGACTACTAGCTGCAGTGTAGTAAGGATCAGGTAGGGAGATATTGTGAAGCCAGACAGATCATGCATTCATTTTGTGAAGACAAAAGATAGTGCAAACATGCAATGACTTCACAATGAGTAACAGTAAGTAGAGGGAAGTGAAGATGAAACCAGTGACTCGTTGAAGACAATGATTTGTTGGACCAGTTCCAGTTGCTGTGACAACTGTACGTCTGGTTGGGGCGGCTAGGTATTTAAACCTTAGGACACACAGTCCCGGACACCCAGTCCTGAACATGCAGCTTAGGACACCCAGTCCTCACCGTATTCTCCTTGATCTAAGGTCACACAGACCTCGCCCAATCACTCTGGTAAGTCTTCAAGGTAGACTCCCAAACCTTCACAGACTTCGTTTACCGGCAATCCACAATGTCTCTTGGATGCTCAGAACGCGACGCCTAACCGGCTGGAGGATGCACAGTCCTCAAGTGTAATAAGTCTTCAGATCACTCAGACAAGAAGACTTAAGTGATGCCCAATTCTCTCTGGCTCTTGGTGGTTAGGGCTTTATCCTCGCAAGGAATTCTCTCTCAAAGGCTTCGAGGTGGGTTGCTCTCAAATGATAAAAGCCGTGTTCTCAATCTGAGCAGCCAACCGTTTATGGTTGTAGGGGGTGGGCTATTTATAGCCACTTGGCAACCTGACCTGATTTGTCCGAAATGACCCTGGGTCACTAAGGAACTGACATGTGTTCCAACGGTCAGATTTCAACTCACATGGCAACTTTACTTGGGCTGCAAGCAAAGCTGACTTGTCCGACTCTGGACAAGATTCGCTCTCATAGTCTTCACTCGAAGACATAGGTTTTGATTAGGCCTCACTTCAGTCATTCTGACTGGTTCTCTTCGACCCCACTTAACAGTATGGTGGTTCCTATGACTCAACACAAAAGAAAGAGAACTACGAAAGATCTAAGTCTTTGAGCTCCATATGCTTCATGTGGTGTCTTCTCTTGTCATAGTCTTCAATGTGAATATCTTCATATACCACCTTTGACTTCAATGTCTTCATACATTTTTAGGGGTCATCTTTGGTAGGAAAACCGAATCAATGAGGGACTTCTACCTGTGTTATCCTGCAATTCTCACAAACACATTAGTCCCTCAACTAGATTTGTCGTCAATACTCCAAAACCAACTAGGGGTGGCACTAGATGCACTTACAGGGAGTATAAACTTTACCATTCTGTTTGGGAACCGCCTATAATGTGTGTAGCATGGAAGATATCGCCATCTCTTGGTTGTTATGTTGACAATGAAAGTATACCCCTGAAAATATTATTCACCTCTGTTTCAAACCCGAGCTCTGGCACCTCTACAAATCCCTGCTTCCCTCTGCGAGGGGCCTATCTATGTACTTTTATGCTGAGTCATCATCCTCTTATTAAAAAGTACCAGTTGGAGAGCACCGCTGTCATTTGCATCCATTATTGTTAGCTTACATTGAGTATGACTTGACTGGATCTATTTTACCATGAATTACAATGTCTAGTCAGTCCTTGGCCTTTAAAGGTGCTCTGCATTTATGTTTTGAGGTCTCAGACAGGGCCAGCGAGATACCACCTTGTTATATCATATTATGATTGTTTTGAGAAAGTGTTTTCATCCGAGTTTTATTATTATGGCTCGCTAGTTGATTATGCTATTGATATGAGTAACTTGAGACCTATGCGTTATTGCGAATGTGGTTAGTTATAATCTTTGCTGAAAACTTGAATGCTGGCTTTACATATTTACAACAACAAGAGCAAACAGAGTTTGTAAAAGTTTTTCTTTTTTCACTTTCATTTTGTCAATTGAATTGCTTGAGGGCAAGCAAAGGTTTAATCTTGGGGGAGTTGATACGTCTCCAACGTATCTACTTTTCCAAACACTTTTGCCCTTGTTTTGGACTCTAACTTGCATGATTTGAATGGAACTAACCCGGACTGACGCTGTTTTCAGCAGAACTACCATGGTGTTATTTATGTGCAGGATCAAACGTTCTCGGAATGACCTGAAACTTCACGGAGACACTTTTCAGAAAATAAGAAAAATACCTGCCAAAGATGAAGGCCAGGGGGCCCACCGTCTTGCCACGAGGGTGGGGGGCACGCCCCCTACCTCGTGGGCCCCCTGTTGCATCTCCGACTCCAACTCCACCTCCATATATTGAGTTTCGATGAGAAACATCAGAGAGAAGAAATCATCGCGTTTTACGATACGGAGCCGCCGCCAAACCCTAAAACCTCTCGGGAGGGCTGATCTGGAGTCCATTCGGGGCTCCGGAGAGGGGAATCCGTCGCCATCGTCATCATCAACCATCCTCCATCACCAATTTCATGACACTCACCGCCGTTCATGAGTAATTCCATCGTAGGCTTGCTGGACGGTGATGGGTTGAATGTGATCTATCATTAATCGACTTAGTTTTGTTAGGGTTTGATCCCTAGTGTCCACTATGTTCTGAGATTGATGTTGCTATGACTTTGCTATGCTTAATGCTTGTCACTAGGGCCCGAGTGCCATGATTTCAGATCTGAACCTATTATGTTTTCATCAATATATGAGTGTTCTTGATCTATCTTGCAAGTCTATAGTCACCTATTATGTGTTATGATCCGTTAACCCCGAAGTGACAATAATCGGGATACTTACCGGTGATGACCGTAGTTTGAGGAGTTCATGTATTCACTATGTGTTAATGCTTTGTTCCGGTTCTCTATTAAAAGGAGACCTTAATATCCCTTAGTTTCCGTAAGGACCCCGCTGCCAGGGGAGCGTAGGACAAAAGATGTCATGCAAGTTCTTTTCCATAAGCATGTATGCCTATAGTCGGAATACATGCCTACATTATATCAATGAACTGGAGCTAGTTCTGTGTCACCCTAGGTTATGACTGTTACATGATGAACGACATCCGACATAATTCTCCATCACCGATCCATTGCCTACGAGCTTTCCATATATTGTTCTTTGCTTATTTACTTTCCCGTTGCTATTGCTATCATCATTACAAAATACCAAAAACATTGCTTTTACTACTGTTACCTTTTGTTACCGTTATCACCACTATCATATTACTTTGCTACTAAACACTTTGCTGCAGATATTAAGTTTCCAGGTGTGGTTGAATTGACAACTCAACTGCTAATACTTGAGAATATTCTTTGGCTCCCCTTGTGTCGAATCAATAAATTTGGGTTGAATACTCTACCCTCGAAAACTGTTGCGATCCCCTATACTTGTGGGTTATCAGCTTGCACCGATGACAACTTACTTGATGGATCTCACTCAATCCATTGGTAGATATGGTGGACTCTTATGGCAAGACTGGTTTAAGGGTATTTGGAAGCACAAGTAGTATCTCTACTTGGTGCAATGAATTTGGCTAGCATGAGGGGGGAAGGCAAGCTCATCATGTTGGAAGATCCAAGACAATATAATTCATGTCAGATGTAAGAAAACATAACCCATTACGTTGTCTTCCTTGTCCAATGTCAACTCTTTAGCATGTCATATTTTAATGAGTGCTCACAATCATAAAAGATGTCCAAGATAGTATATTTATATGTGAAGACCTCTCTTTCTTTATTACTTCCTATTAATTGCAACGATGAACAAAACTGTGTTTGTCAACTCTCAACAACTTTTATTCATCATACTCTTTCTATGTGAGCTCATTACTCTCCATAAGACTTACATGATCTCTTTGTTTCTTTTTATTTCTTTCTCTATTCTTTTATTCCTTTAGGATCATGGCAAAATAATCAAGCCCTTGACTCAACACTAATCTTTATTATATAGCTCACAGACTCGATTACATAGAAGAATAATAAAGCAAAACTCACAACTAAATCATACTAAGAACTTTTATTCTACTAGATCAAGATATTATCAAAAGGATCGAACTAAGAAAAACGGTAAAGACAAAAGTGATGATGGTACGATATCGGGGCACTCCCCCAAGCTTGGCAGTTGCCAAGTGGAGTGCCCATACCAGATACTGAATTCTTCTTTGTTGGTGGAGACGGTGGTGATTTTGTTGATGGCGTAGGCTTGTCGTCCTTATTCCAAGGCATAGGCTCACCATCATAGAAGGATGACCGAGTCTCCGGGATCCTCAAATCTGCAGCCAAACTCATCCTTTTGAGTCTATATTCATACTCACACTTTTGGTTTTGCAGATCATAGATTTGAGCTTGAAGGTGCTCGATTTTCTCGTGAAGCTTGAAGATGGTCTCCCCGATGTTGTCAGCATCCAGCTTGTGTTTGTTGGTGAATTCTGCAATCATCATGTGGTTGGAGTTGAGTCCACGCTCCACCATCCCCTGACACTTGAAAACTTGTTGCTCCATTACTTCGAGCCTCATCTCCACACTTCCGGTCCCCTTTGGTCCCTCAGCATCACGGATGTGCAGCAACCCATCACGCATCTCAATGGTCTGAGGGTGTCGCTGCACCTCCGCGAGGTAAGGGTTGATGACCTTCTCAAAGAACTTGTCCTTGGGAGCACTTGGAGACGCCATGATAATCTAGATCCGTCAGAAAAACAGCTCGAAACAAAGACAGGAGATTTTTGCGTGATACGGGAGTCAAAAACCCCGGGAGATTATATAATGAATTTTTACCGACCAAAATACGTGTCGTGTACGAAAACGGAGTCCGGAGAGCACACGAGGTGCCCACGATGTAGGGGGCGCGCCCAGTAGGGTAGGGCACGCCCTTCACCCTCTTGGAGCCCTCGTGTCCTTCCCGGACTGCTGCTTATTTTTCTATTTTTCTAAATATTCCAAAACGGAGAAATATTGCCTTAAAAAGTGTTTTGGAGTCGGTTTACTTACCGTACCACATACCTATTCCTTTTCGGAGTCTGAAACGTTCCGGAAAGTGTCCCTTATGTATTCCTCCAGGGTTACAGTTTCGATAACATTGGTTTCAACATTTATGGGATTACCTGAGATATAGTGTTTGATTCATTGACCGTTCACTGCCTTCGGATTTGTGCCTTTGAAGTTGTTGATTTTTATGGCACCGGAATGGTAGACCTCCTCGATAACGTAAGAACCTTCCCATTTAGAGAGAAGTTTTCCTGCAAAAAATCTTAAACGAGAGTTGTATAGCAATACATAATCACCTACATTAAACTCATGCTTTTGTATCCTTTTGTCATGCCATCTTTTAACTTTTTCTGTAAACAACTTGGCATTTTCGTAGGCTTGGGTTCTCCAGTCATCAAGTGAGCTAATATCAAATAACCTCTTCTCACTGGCAAGTTTAAAATCATAATTAAGTTCTTTAATAGCCCAATAAGCCTTGAGTTCTAGTTCGAGAGGTAAGTGACATGCTTTTCCATAGACCATTTTATACGGAGACATACCCATAGGATTTTTATATGCAGTTCTATAGGCCCATAATGCATCATCAAGTTTTTTGGACCAATTCTTTCTAGACCTATTAACAGTCTTTTGCAAAATTAATTTTAGTTCTCTATTACTCAATTCTACTTGACCACTAGACTGAGGGTGATAAGGAGATGCAATTCTATGATTAACATCATATTTAGCAAGCATTTTACGGAAAGCACCATGAATAAAATGTGAACCACCATCAGTCATTAAATATCTAGGGACTCCAAATCTTGGGAAAATAACTTCTTTAAGCATTTTAATAGAAGTGTAATGATCAACACTACTAGTTGGAATAGCTCCTACCCACTTAGTAACGTAATCAACATCAACTAAAATATGTGTATAATCATTAGAGGAAGGAAAAGGTCCCACATAGTCAAAGCCCCAAACATCAAATGGTTCAATAACAAGTGAATAATTCATAGGCATTTCTTGACGTCTACTAATATTACCAATTCTTTGACATTCATCACAAGATAACACAAACTTACGGGCATCCTTGAAGAGAGTAGGCCAATAAAAACCAGATTGCAGTACCTTATGTGCAGTTCTATCTCCAGCATGGTGTCCTCCATAAGCTCCGGAGTGACACTTGCGTAGGATCTGTTCCTATTCATGCTCAGGTACACAACGTCTAATAACACCATCTACTCATTTATAAAGATGTGTGAAAGTGCGTTATATCTACTCCTTTATAACGTCTAATAACACGCAGCGGAGACTTTAATAATCCCTGCAGTCGACATATCTAAAACTCTAGGTGGTTAAACCGAATCACATAGAACATGGGAGCACCTTGCTCTGATACCAATTGAAAGTGCATTATATCGACTAGAGGGGGGGGGTGAATAGGCGATTTTTCTGAAAGTCTTCAAAACGTGGAAGTTATGAAGACAAACAGGAGAGATATGCCTATTACTATGCAGCGGAAGTAGACTACACTAGGCAAGCCATGGTCAAGTATTCAATAGAGTGAAAGCACAGTGACAAATAGCTGCAGTGTAATAAGGATCAGGTAGGGAGATATTATGAAGCCAAACAGATCATACATTCACGTTGTGAAGACAAAAGATAGAGCAAACATGCAATGACTTCACAATGAGTAACAGTAAGTAAAAGGAAGTGAAGATGAAACCAGTGACTCGTTGAAGACAATGATTTGTTGGACTAGTTCCAGTTGCTGTGACAACTGTACGTCTGGTTGGGGCGGCTAGGTATTTAAACCTTAGGACACCCAGTCCCGGACACCCAGTCCTGAACACGCAGCTCAGGACACCCAGTCCTCACCGTATTCTCCTTGAGCTAAGGTCACACAGACCTCGCCCAATCACTCTGGTAAGTCTTCAAGGTAGACTCCCAAACCTTCACAGACTTCGTTCACCGGCAATCCACAATGTCTCTTGGATGCTCAGAACGCGACGCCTAACTGGCTGGAGGATGCACAGTCCTCAAGTGTAATAAGTCTTCAGATCACTCAGACAAGAAGACTTAAGTGATGCCCAATTCTCTCTGGCTCTTGGTGGTTAGGGCTTTATCCTCGCAAGGAATTCTCTCTCTCAAAGGCTTCGAGGTGGGTTGCTCTCAAACGACAAAAGCCGTGCACTAAATCTGAGCAGCCAACCATTTATGGTTGTAGGGGGTGGGCTATTTATAGCCACTTGGCAACCCAACCTGATTTGTCCGAAATGACCCTGGGTCACTAAGGAACTGACACGTGTTCCAACGGTCAGATTTCAAACCCACACGACAACTTTACTTGGGCTACAAGCAAAGCTGACTTGTCCGACTCTGGACAAGATTTGATCTCATAGTCTTCACTCGAAGACATAGGTTTTTTGTTTAGGCATCACTTCAGTCATTCTGACTGGTTCTCTTGGACCCCACTTAGCAGTATGGTGGTTATGACTCAACACAAATGAAAGAGAACTACGAAAGATCTAAGTCTTCGAGCTCCATAGGCTTCACGTGGTGTCTTCTCTTGTCATAGTCTTCAATGTGAATATCTTCATATACCACCATTGACTTCAATGTCTTCGTACATTTTAGGGGTCATCTCTAGTAGGAAAACCGAATCAATAAGGGACTTCTACCTGTGTTATCCTGCAATTCTCACAAACACATTAGTCCCTCAGCTAGGTTTGTCGTCAATACTCCAAAACCAACTAGGGGTGGCACTAGATGCACTTACAATCTCCCCCTTTTTGGTGATTGATGACAAACTAGTTGAAGTTTTCAACGGGGAATATAATCTGTGAAATTTTAGAGGATAAGGAATTGTCTTCATAAGTTGCAAGGGCTCCCCCTGAAGATGTGCATATAAGTAATTTGCTTTTGGAATGCAAATGCACATGGCAGGTTGTACTTGTGGAGATCCACTTCAACTTATGATGACAATCCACTATGCATGTAAAAGTATATGAAGATAATGTCATGCATAATGGAAAATGGATGTCTGCAGAATGATCTAAGTGCGGAATTTATCGTCGCACAAGTGGAATTTATCTTCGCAAAGAAAGGTGGCAAACAATTAGCAGACGACCATCGAGTTTTAGTGTTACAACTCAAAGAACCAAATGAAGCAAAACGAGAGTTGTAAGCACGAAGCAAAATATAGCAAAATATAGAGCACCCACCCATATGGACCCGCTTGAAGACTATCAACCTCATATGCTTCTCCCCCTTTTGTTAGTAAGGACCAAAAAGGTTTGAAGACATAGAGTTTCTACTCGTTCCCATGAGCAGCAGGGTCGTTGGTGGTGTTTGGCGGTGCTGAAGAGGGTGGTGGTGAAGTAGCATCGTCTTCATCCTCAATAACTCTGGCAGTCACTGTGGCAGCAGAGGAAGAGAACTCAGAGTCTTCAAGTGATGGTGTTCCTAGCAGCACAGCCCTTCTAGGTGGTGTGGAGTCAAACTTGTATCGTTCAGTGAAGCCATCCTCTTGAAGATCAGCTTCAGAACACATCATCGTTAGCCCTTTCCATGTACGGCGACAGGTTTCATGGGTAACGAAAGCATTCTTGGTGGCAAGATTTCGAATGCGATTAACATCCACCAAGAGGCTTTTTATCTGACGCTTCAGCCAGTCATGATGCCTATCCTGTTTTTGATGAAGGGCTATAAGAAGCTCTCGGTCATTGAGGACACGAGTGCGCTTCTTGGGTCTTGGAGCAGTTGTGCTGTCAGTGGCTTCAGTGGAAGCAGGGCGTGGTGCACGTGTAGTGCCAGCCAGCGGATACACCCGAGAGACTGCTTCAATACCTTCAATGTTTTGAGTGAAGCTCTGGTGTTCTGCATTCTGAAGACTTAGAGGTTGCTTGGCAGGTTCAGGATAGATGGCTTCAGCAGAGGTATCCACATCTGGCAAGAAGATACGATGGTTGCGGGCAGAGGGCTGATACAAGATAGCAGAGTGAAGTTTGATCAGCCGCATTACCCAAGGGGCGTAGAACTTCAACCCAAACAAGTCAGAGCCGGATGCAGCAAGTTGGCATATGAAGAAGTCCTGTGCATTGAAGCATTTGCCATGAAGGATATAGAATATCAAAGTCTTCATTGCACCCTCAATCTTGGCATTTGGATAGTGTCCTTTAATGGGCCAGAGAGTCCGCCTGATGATGTGATAGATGGTTCTTGGCAGATACTCAAGGTCTTCAACGAAGAACTCTGTGGGATATGCAGCATCTTGGGGCAATGGCTTCATCATGCTGAGCATCTGACTCATATTAGGTTCAAGCCTCTGAAAGATGCTTTCAATAGCTTCAGTATGCAGCTGACAGCCTTGCTCGAAGAGATCGCCAGGAGTGGGCAAGCCAGTGAGCTCAATGATGTCAAAAGTATTGGCTTCGTGATGAACATTGCCAGTCATCCACTCCAGGACCCAAGTCTTTGGATCTCTGTTGTACCCTTTGATGTGAAGTGTGGCACAGAATTGTAGTAGCAGCACTTCATTCCAATGCTCTTCATCAGTAATAAACTGTAGCAGACCCACTTGCTTGAAGCAATCCAACGCTTCTTCTAGACAGGGTAGACTAGCTATAGCTTCAACGTCAAGGCGCTTGTGTGGGAAGATGCGACCTTGGTTGTACAGTATGCATGAGTAATATCTTCGCTGAGGATAGCTCCAGAACCGATCTGATGAAATCCTTTCCCTTGAGTAGGGGTTCTTGGAGCTATTGAAGAATGTATTGTTTGCCCTGAAGCCATTGATGTTGAAGGAGCCAGGTGCTGATGCAGGACCTGGGAACCTTGGCAGTCTTGGGATTGGCTTCTGGACCTGAGGCCTGTGCTCAACATGATAGTTGAATTGGGGACCGGCAGCAGACTCAGGAACAGAAGTGTCAGGATCAGTGGCTTCGCTGTCTTCTGAAGCTTTTGCTGGGGAGGGCTCCACATTAGCTTCATTGTTGGTTGTGGCAGCCTCAAGATTTTCATCCTCCACTTGACGAGCTGGAGGGTCGAACACAAGCACATTCTCTGTAAGAACTGCTTCTTGGTGAGACGGGGAAAATTGGGGTACTTCATCGTCTTCGGCTGATGCAGCCGGAATGTCTTCAGCAGAGACTTGAGGCCTTGGACCTTTGCGAAGCCTGCGCAATGCGAGCGACGCCTATGGAGATTGAGTGGGCTGGGCCTCATTGTCTTCTTCCTCTTGTGGGCGATCTGCCCATGAGGCATCCTGGGAAATTGGCGTCAATGGACGACCAATGCTGATGAGTTCGCTGTTGTCTTGCTGAGGAAGGACTGCATCAACTTCTACATTGTCATGTTGACCAATGTCTTCACCAGTGATGAGATCAGCTACTGGAATGTCTTCAGCTTCATGAGCCTCTGTGGAAGCAGGGTCATGGACAGTCAGTTGACATTCAGCTTCAGGATAGACCATAGAAATGGGTTCTACCATCAAGGGCTCTGTGAGAGCAGCCCGATCTTTCTTGGTCTTCCTCTTCTTCTTAGAGGGGGCAGTTTCTGAAGCTTCAGGATATTTTCGCTTCCTTGCTTCGGCCTCAGCAGTCCTCGTCTTCTTGAGCTCTGAAGCTTTTGACCGGCTCTTTGACTTCGAGCCAGTTATTGCAGTTGGGAAGACAATCGGAACTGCATCTTGGCTTGGTGCATCAGGTTCAGCCGTAGCAGGCTTCTTCTTCTTCTTTGCGGCCATCCTGGGGTCGATGCCAAGACGCCCAAGTGCCTTGCGCTTCTCTGCCTCATTATAGGCTTGCACACATCTGTCAGCCAAAGTCTTCATGCGCTCACGTGAACCCTGAGCTTCTGCATGCTTCTTCACAAAGGCTTCCTTGAGCTCGTGCATCATTGTCTTGAAGTTCTTCACTTCTTGCACGCTGAGCTTGGCCATATGCTTCTTGAACTGAGCCTTTTCATAGTCAATCTTCTGCTTCAGCTCAACAATGCGCTGGGCAACAGCAAGTTCTGAAGCAATGGCGCCTTGGAAGGCGACATTGAGGCCAATGGGTAGCTGCAGATCATCAAAGCTGATGTTTGGCGTGTCAAACCACTCGTCAATGAAGTTGTGGATGATGGTGACATCAAAGAGCGGCAGATCATTGAAGATTTCTGCTTCTTCTTTGCTCTTGATGAGTTGCTCATGAGCGTCATCTGCTAGGTCTTCATCACTTGACAGGTCAATGTCATCATTGCGCAGAATGGCAGCAGCTGTGAGCTCTTGGCCGCTGTGTGGCAGAGGCACCTTGGCCTTCTGGGGCTTTGAGATGCGGGATATGTCTTCAGACTGCACACTGTCTTCAGGAGGTGCAGTTGCCAATGGCTTCGCCCTTGAGAGTTTCGGTGAAGAGGCAGGCTTTGAAGCTTTAGACTTCTTTATCTTCTTTGGCTTCAGCACTGCAGGAGCTTCTTCTGATTCAGAGTCAGCTGGAGGCTCATTCACTGCAGTCCCTTGAACTAAGATGCGGGTGATGAGGCCTTCAAGGTTGGCATAAGGACCGATGACATTGGGTTCTGCTTCTCGTGTGCCATCTGCCCTTGGTGCTGAGGGACCAGGGTGAAGTCTAGCCCAAATTTCTTCTTGTTCTGCTTCGCTGAGTTTTGGGCAAACTAGAAGTTGCGCTTGAACAGATTGTCGTCACGACACCAGAGTAGTGACGACGGATGTGCATCATCAGGCTGTGGCCCACGGACCATGCATGGATAGAAGCTTTGGGCAATAGCTTCATCTCTGGACCTGGGTAGAAGATTCTTGTATAGGATGTCTCCCCACGGTCTTCTGATGGCACTTTGCTCAGCATCCTCTTGGGTTGTGAAGCGGTATTTGAACCATTGTTCTGCCCAATAGCGTCGAATCCATTGGATTCGGGTCTTGCGCTGACTATTGTTGGAAATATGCCCTAGAGGCAATAATAAATAATTTATTATTATATTTCCTTGTTCATGATAATCGTTTATTATCCATGCTAGAATTGTATTGATAGGAAACTCAGATACATGTGTGGATACATAGACAACACCATGTCCCTAGTAAGCCTCTAGTTGACTAGCTCGTTGATCAATAGATGGTTACGGTTTCCTGACCATGGACATTGGATGTCATTGATAACGGGATCACATCATTAGGAGAATGATGTGATGGACAAGACCCAATCCTAAGCCTAGCACAAAGATCGTGTAGTTCGTATGCTAAAGCTTTTCTAATGTCAAGTATCATTTCCTTAGACCATGAGATTGTGCAACTCCCGGATACCGTAGGAGTGCTTTGGGTGTACCAAACGTCACAACATAACTGGGTGGCTATAAAGGTACACTACGGGTATCTCCGAAAGTGTCTGTTGGGTTGGCACGAATCGAGACTGGGATTTGTCACTCCGTGTGACGGTGAGGTATCTCTGGGCCCACTCGGTAGGACATCATCATAATGTGCACAATGTGATCAAGGAGTTGATCACGGGATGATGTGTTACGGAACGAGTAAAGAGACTTGCTGATAACGAGATTGAACAAGGTATCGGGATACCGACGATCGAATCTCGGGCAAGTATCGTACCAATAGACAAAGGGAATTGTATACGGGATTGATTAAGTCCTTGACATCGTGGTTCATCCGATGAGATCATCGTGGAACATGTGGGAGCCAACATGGGTATCCAGATCCCGCTGTTGGTTATTGACCGGAGAACGTCTCGGTCATGTCTGCATGTCTCCCGAACCCGTAGGGTCTACACACTTAAGGTTCGATGACGCTAGGATTATAAAGGAAGCTTGTATGTGGTTAACGAATGTTGTTCGGAGTCCCGGATGAGATCCTGGACGTCATGAGGAGTTACGGAATGGTCCGGAGGTAAAGATTGATATATTGGACGAAGGGTTTTGGAGTCCGGGAGTGTTCCGGAGGTACCGGGTGATGACCAGCATGACCGAAAGGTGTTTCGGGAGCCCCGGCAAGTGTTGGGGGGCTTCATGGGCCAAGGGAAGGGGGAAAACCAGCCCACTAAGGGGCTGTGCGCCCCCCTCACCTATTCCCACGTGACCAGGGGGTTTGGGGCGCCCCATCTAGGGTTCCCACCTCCTGGCTTGGAGGCCAAGTCACCCAAAGGGGAGATCCCATCTGCCCTGGCCGCTGCCCCCCTAGGGGAAACCCTAGGGCGCCTCCCCCTCCCCCTTGCCCCTATATATAGTGGAGGTTTTGGGGCTGCATAGGACACGAGATGAGTTCCTCTCCCCGTTGGTGCAGCCCTACCTCTCTTTCTCCTTTCTCCTCTCCCGCGGTGCTTGGCGAAGCCCTGCAGGATAGCCACGCTCCTCCATCACCACCACGCCGTTGTGCTGCTGTTGGATGGAGTATTCCTCAACCTCTCCCTCTCTCCTTGATGGATCAAGGCGTGGGAGACGTCGTCCGGCTGTACGTGTGTTGAACGCGGAGGTGCCGTCCATGTAACATCCCAAATTTTCAATTTGGAATGTTATACACTAGATCATATGCATATCATATTTTCTTGCATTTTGGTTGATCCTAGAAATTTCACGCAACTCAAGGGACCCTCGGAGAGAGTTGGAGATTTCGTTATTTTCATATTTGAGAGTTCTCTCGAATTTTGAAAATAGGATCATTTGATTTATTTATTTTATCTTCAATAATTTTTTCCGGTGTCAAAATATATGAGAGAGGGAATAATATGACTTTCCCAAATTTAGGAAAAATGAAGATATAATAAATAGATCAATTTTGCTTTCCGGTGTTTATTTGCATTTTATTTGGATAGGGAAAAATGCGCGTTTTCGAAAATTGCATTTTAGGTCCGGAGAAAAGTTCATTTTGTTCGGCTCATTTTTAGGAGTCGGGGAAAATTTACTTTAGATTTTTTGGAGTTCGTTTAGATCCCTTTTGTTTTTTTTCTGCGCGAGGAAACTATTTAAAAAAAAATTGAGCAGCGCCTTGGGCCAAAGGCCCAAGCCAAGCCACCTACCGCCGCGCTCCCAGGCGCCAGGCGCCGAGCCAGGAGCCGGTCGGCCGCCGCCGCCTCTTTCTTTTAGGAAATCCTAGTAGGACTTTTGTCCTACTTCCGTTTATTTTCTAGATCTTTCCTACTCATATTCTAATTCCTTGTCCTCTACCCCAAGTAAACCCCTCCCCTCCCCAATATAAATACCCAAGCACCCCCCCTCTAAACACATCAAATCAAAGCTCTCGCATCACACCACGCCCTGCGTCACCGCCGCCGCACCGCATCACACCGTGCCTTGCACCGCCGCCGCGCCGCATCACACCGCGCCCTGCGTCACCGCCGCCGCGCCGCCTCACCCGCGCCGCCACCCCACACCCGCGCCGCCGCCGCACCTTGCGCCGCTGCCCCACACACGCGCCGCCGCCGCACCTTGCCCACGCCGCCGCCCTACGCCGACGCCGCCGGAGCCCCTCACCGGAGACCTCGCCAAGGTTGCCCCGCGCTACATCTATTCTTTTCCTCGGATCGTTTTCTTCTAATCGTTCTGATTCTTTTCTTCTCTAAACCGTTCTGGTTTTCTAGATCAGTTTTTCGATCGGTTTTTCTTCTTCGAAACCCTAGATCGGATTCGTTTTCTTCTCCGATTTAGTTGCTTTGGACCGTTCGCCGGACCGTTCGTCCTAACGAACGTGATCACCGGATTCTTCTAGGTTAACGACGTCCGTTCGTTTAACCGTTCTTCTTTTTCTTTTCGTCGGATTTATTCCGCGATCGCGATCTCAGATCCGATCTTCTTCCTAGTCTATCTTTTCGCTCGTTTATCGGAATCAGGTGATTCAAGCGCCTGGAGTTTCGTCTCGAAACCGCCGTTCCGTCTAATCAACTTGAACAAGCTTTTGTTACAGTAAAATTTTGACCTAGTTTCAACTTGCTAGAACCGAGTTGTTTTCTTCCGCCGTTTGTTTTTCGTTCTTTCTTGCAACCGGAGTTCTTAAGTTGAACTACCTGGTTCGATCTCTTGTTCGAGTTTTACCTGTGCATTAGATGAGTATTTATTGTATGCTTGTTGTTTCTCTGCGATAGATTACCCGGATTGCGCCGCTTGTTACTTCGAAACCCTAGGAATCGCGAATCATCAGCAAGGCAAGTAACACTTTGATCATACCTTTTTCTACAACCCATGTTTTATTGCATTAGATCAATCCTCACACATTGCATGATTAGGATCTAATTAAATTGTGGGATGGGAAGTAGATGAGGTAGTACCTATTGCCTGTATTATTATGAAACCTTTGGGAGTTACTCTACGTTTGCTTATATTGCCAAGCTTTGCTAGTAGACGTGGATTGGGTGAGTGATATCCATGACAGATGTGAGATTGATAATTTTAATGGTTTATCTAAGGTGGCAACTTAAACACACATCTGGGTGGATTGAGGCACCTGATGTCTATCAGGACTTGCCTGTTTTTTTTTGGACCGCCACCCAGGCTCAAAGGGATCATAAGATCTTTCATGCTAGAAACTTCCGTGTGCAGCCACATGCTACTATGGGCTCTAGCATAGTTGACTAAGTTGTGCGAACTCTTACGGGGTGGACTAGCAGATGTAGGGGATGTAGGTGTACCGGTCTACCCCGCATGTAAGGTGCTAGTGCTTCTGAAAGACTATGTCTCGGTCATCCGTTTCTCAAACACCATGTAGTGCGAGAAAACAAACGGAGGCGATCGAGTCATGTGGGGAAAAGTGCGCAAACCTCTGCAGAGTATACAAACTAATCATGATTAGCCGTGTCCCCGGTTATGGACAACTAGAGTATCTAGTACTTGAATATCATTGTGAATCTCAACATGTTACTTCTAATTAATGTTATTGGGTTTTAATTACTTTTAATTGGGATTGAGAATGCTGTCAACCATTCTCAATGTTTCACAACCACCATGATAGTTAAATAAATTTATTCCTTTGCAGTAGGGAAAAACTGGCTTTACGCAAAACTGTAACCATAGAGCTTTCCACCAGCCATATATGCATATAGTATAGCTGTTTCATTCCATTACTCTCTATGTGTTACTTTGCCAGCATATTCCATGTGCTGACCCGTTTTTGGGCTGCAACGTTAATGTTGCAGACTTTTCAGACGACGATTGAGGTGCGTTTAGGTCGTGGTTCTATACTCAGTGATGCCGCTGGAGTTGATGGACCCATTTATCTTCCAAGTCTTCCGCTGTTATCTTTAAAATATGGCCTTAAGTCATATTTATTGTAATAAGTTCTTTTTGAGCCATCGATGTAATAAGTGTGTGATTGCAACTCTGCTGTAAAACCTCGATGTATTGTGTGGTGTCAGCATTACTGATCCAGGGATGACACCGTAGCACAGTAGACGTGATCCATTCGGGTCAGGTCGCTACACGTCCGTTCGGCACTAGGATCTCCGGTGATTTGCATCACGACGAGTACGACTCCATCAACCCCGTTCTCTTGAACGCTTCCGCTTAGCGATCTACAAGGGTATGTAGATGCACTCTCCTTCCCCTCGTTGCTAGTCCTCCATAGATAGATCTTGGTGACACGTAGGAAAATTTTGAATTTCTGCTACGTTCCTCAACAGTGGCATCATGAGCCAGGTCTATTGCGTAGATTCTATGCACGAGTAGAACACAAAGTAGTTGTGGGCGTTGATTTTGTCAATTTACTTGCCGTTACTAGTCTTATCTTGATTCGGCGGCATCGTGGGATGAAGCGGCCCGGACCAACCTTACACGTACTCTTACGTGAGACCGGTTCCACCGACAAACATGCACTAGTTGCATAAGGTGGCTGGCGGGTGTCTGTCTCTCCCACTTTAGCCGGATCGGATTCGATGAAAAGGGTCCTTATGAAGGGTAAATAGCAATTGGCATATCACGTTGTGGTCTTTGCGTAGGTAAGAAACGT
Organism: Triticum urartu; assembly: GCF_003073215.2. Taxonomy (NCBI): domain Eukaryota; kingdom Viridiplantae; phylum Streptophyta; class Magnoliopsida; order Poales; family Poaceae; genus Triticum; species Triticum urartu. The sequence goes on from NC_053024.1 coordinate 497,909,201, forward strand.
TCTTGCTAGAAACCCATAGCAGCCACGTAAAACATGCAAACAACAATTAGAGGACGTCTAACTTGTTTTTGCAGGGTATGCTATGTGATGTGATATGGCCAAAGGATGTGATGAATGATATATGTGATGTATGAGATTGATCATGTTCTTGTAATAGGAATCACGACTTGCATGTCGATGAGTATGACAACCGGCAGGAGCCATAGGAGTTGTCTTAATTTATTTATGACCTGCGTGTCAACATAAACGTCATGTAATTACTTTACTTTATTGCTAACCGTTAGCTGTAGTAGTAGAAGTAATAGATGACGTGACAACTTCAAGAAGACACGATGATGGAGATCATGATGATGGAGATCATGGTGTCATGCCGGTGTCGATGATGATCATGGAGCCCTGAAGATGGAGATCAAAAGGAGCAATATGATATTGGCCATATCATGTCACTATTTGATTGCATGTGATGTTTATCATGTTTATACATCTTATTTGCTTAGAACGATGGTAGTAAATAAGATGATCCCTCATTAAAATTTCAAGAAAGTGTTCCCCCTAACTGTGCACCGTTGCGACAGTTCGTTGTTTCAATGCACCACGTGATGATCGGGTGTTTGATCCAAACGTTCACATACAACGGGTGTAAGACAGATTTACACATGCAAATACTTAGGTTGACTTGACGAGCCTAGAATGTGTATAGACATGGCCTCGGAACACAGAAGACCGAAAGGTCGAGCATGAGTCGTATAGAAGATACGATCAACATGAAGATGTTCATCGATGTTGACTAGTCCATCTCACATGATGATCGGACACGGCCTAGTTGACTCGGATCATGTAATCACTTAGATGACTAGAGGGATGTCTATCTGAGTGGGAGTTCATAAGATGAACTTAATTATCCTGAACATAGTCAAAAGGATTTTGCAAATTGTGTCGTAGCTCACGCTATAGTTCTACTATTTAGATATGTTCCTAGAGAAAAATTAGTTGAAAGTTGATAGTAGCTATTATGCGGACTAGGTCCGTAAACTGAGGATTGTCCTCATTGCTTCATAGAAGGCTTATGTCCTTAATGCACCGCTCAGTGTGCTGAACCTCGAACGTCGCCTGTGGATGTTGCGAACATCTGACATACACGTTTTGATAACTATGTGATAGTTCATTTAAATGGTTTAGAGTTGAGGCACCGAAGACGGTTTTGAAACGTCGCGAAACATATGAGATGTTTCGAGGGCTGAAATTGGGATTTCAGGCTCGTGCCCACGTCAAGAGGTATAAGACCTCCGATGATTTTCTTAGCCTGCAAACTAAGGAGAAAAGCTCAATTGTTGAGCTTGTGCTCAGATTGTCTGAGTAAAACAATCATTCGAATCAAGTGGGAGTTGATCTTCCAGATGAGACAGTGATGTTTCTCCGAAGTCATTACCACCAAGCTGCTAGAGCTTCGTGATGAACTATAATATATCAGGGACATATATGATGATCCTTGAGATATTCGATGTTTGACACCACAAAAGTAGAAATCAAGAAGGAGCATCAATTGTTGATGGTTGGTGAAACCACTAGTTTCAAGAAGGGCAAGGGCACGAAGGGATACTTCATGAAACGGCAATTCAGCTGCTGCCCTAGTGAAGAAACCCAAGGTTGAACCCAAACCCAAGACTAAGTGCTTCTGTAATAAAGGGAACAACCACTGGAGCAGAATTACCCTAGATACTTGGTAGATGAGAAGGCTGGCAAGGTCGATAGAAGTATATTGGATATACATTGTGTTGATGTGTACTTTACTAGTACTCCTAAGTAGCACCAGGGTATTAGATACTGGTTCAGTTGCTAAGTGTTAGTAACTCGAAATAAAAGCTACGGAATAAAACGGAGTCTAACTAAAGGTGAGCTGAGGACATGTGTTGGAAGTGTTTCCAATGTTGATATGATCAAGCATCACACGATCCCTCTACCATCGAGATTGGTGTTAAACCTAAACAATTGTTGTTTGGTGTTTGCGTTGAGCATAGACGTGATTGGATTATGTCTATCGCAATACGGTTATTCATTTAAGGAGAATAATGGTTACTCTGTTTATTTGAATAATACCTTCAATGGCCTTGCACCTGAAATGAATGGTTTATTGAATCTCGATCGTAGTGATACACATGTTCATGCCAAAAGATAGTAATGATAGTACCACCTACTTGTGGCACTACCACGTAAGTCATATCGGTATAAAACGCATGAAGAAGCTCCATGTTGATGGATCTTTGGACTCACTTGATTTTGAATCACTTGAGACATGCGAACCATGCCTATTGGTATATATGCATGAAGAAACTCCACGCAAATGGACTGTTTGGACTCACTTGATTTTGGAATCACTTGAGACATGCAAATCATACCACATGGGCAAGATGACTAAAAGCCTCGGTTTCAGTAAAATGGAACCAGAAAGCTACTTGCTAGAAGTAATACATTTTGATGTGTGCAGTCCAATGAGTGCTGAGGCGTGTAGTGGATATCGTTATGTTCTTACTTCACGGATGATTTGAGTAAATGTTGAGTATATTTACTTGATGAATCACGAGTCTGAATTATTGAAAGGTTCAAGTAATTTCAGGGTGAAGTTGAAAGATCGTCGTGACAAGAGGATAAAATATCTATGATATGATCATGGAGATGAATATCTGAATTACGAGTTTGGCACAGAATTAAGACATTGTGGAAATTGTTTCACAACTGATACAGCCTGGAACACCATAGTGTAATGGTGTGTCCGAGCATCATAGTTGCACCCTATTGGATATGGTGCGTACCATGATGTCTCTTATCGAATTACCACGATAGTTTATGGGTTAGGCATTAGAGACAACCGCACTCACTTTAATAGGGCACCACGTAAGTCCGTTGAGACGAAACCGTTTGAACTATGGTTTGGAGAAACCTGAGTTGTCGTTTCTTAAAAGTTTGGGGCTGCGACGCTTATGTGAAAAAAGTTTCAGGCTGATAAGCTCGAACCCAAAGCGGATAAATGCATCTTCATAGGACACCCAAAATAGTTGGGTATACCTCCTGTCTCAGATCCGAAAGCAATAAGGGATTGTTTCTAGAATCGGGTCCTTTCTCGAGGAAAAGTTTCTCTCGAAAGAATTGAGTGGGAGGATGGTGGAGACTTGATGAGGTTATTGAACCGTCTCTTCAACTAGTGTGTGGTAGGGCACAGGAAGTTGTTCCTGTGGCACCTACACCAATTGAAGTGGAAGCTTATGATAGTGATCATGAAACTTCAGATCAAGTCACTACCAAACCTCGTGGGATGACAAGGATGCGTACTACTTCAGAGTGATACGTAATCCTGTCTTGGAAGTCATGTTGCTAGACAACAATGAACCTACGAGCTATGGAGAAGCGATGGTGGGCCCGGATTCCGATAAATGGCTCGAGGCCATAAAATCCGAGAGAGGATCCATGTATGAAAACAAAGTGTAGACTTTGGCAGAACGACTCGATGGTCGTAAGGCTATTGAGTACAGATGGATTTTAAAAGGAAGACGGAAAATGATGGTAAGTATCACCATTAAGAAAGCTCGACTTGTCGTTAAGATGTTTTCTGACAAGTTCAAGGAGTTGACTACTATGAGACTTTCTCACTCGTAGCGATGCTAAGAGTCTGTTGGAATTATATTAGCAATTACTGCATCATTTATGAAATCTTGCAGATAGGATGTCAAAACATTGTTTCCTCGATGATTTTCTTGAGGAAAGGTTGTATGTGATACAACCGGAAGGTTTTGTCAATCCTGAAAGATGCTAATAAGTATGCAAAGCTCCAGCAATCCTTCTGAGGACTGGGGTAAGCATCTCGGAGTTGGAATGTATGCTTTGATGATGATGATCAAAGATTTTGGGTTTATACAAAGTTTATGAGAAACTTGTATTTCCAAAGAAGTGAGTGGGAGCACTATAGAATTTCTGATGAATATATGTTGTTGACATATTGTTGATCAGAAATGACGTAGAATTTCTGGAAAGCATATAGGGTTATTTGGAAAGTGTTTTTCAATGGAAAGCCTGGATTAAGCTATTTGAACATTGAGCATCAAGATCTATAAGGATAGATCAAAACGCTTAATGGTACTTTCAAATGAGCACATTCCTTGACATGATCTTGAAGGTGTTCAAGATGGATCAGTCAAAGAAGGAGTTCTGGCCTGATTTGTAAGGTATGAAGTTAAGACTTAAAGCTCGACCACGGCAGAATAGAGAGAAAGGACGAAGGTCGTCCCCTATGCTTAAGACATAGGCTCTGCAGTATGCTATGCTGTGTACCGCACCTGAAGTGTGCCTTGCCATGAGTCAGTCAAGGGGTACAAGACTGATCCAAGAATGGATCACAGTACAGCGGTCAAAGTTACCCTTAGTAACTAGTGGACTAAGGAATTTTCTCGGTTATGGAGGTGATAAAGAGTTCGATGTAAAGAGTTACGATGATGCAAGCTTAACACCTATCCGGATAGCTCTGAGTAGAGATACCGGATACGTATAATGGAGCAACAATTTAGAATAGCTCCAAGTAGAACAGTTATTTGGAATAGCGCCAAATAGAACGTGGTAGCTACATCTAGGAGATGACATAGAGATTTGTAAAGCACACACGGATCTGAAAGGTTCAGACCCCTTGACTAAAACCTCTCTCACAAGCAACATGATCAAACCCAGAACTCATTGAGTGTTAATCACATAGTGATGTGAACAAGATTATTGACTCTAGTAAACTCTTTGGATGTTGGTCACATGGCGATGTGACCTGTGAGTGTTAATCACATGGCGATGTGAACTAGATTATTGACTCTAGTGCAAGTCGGAGACTGTTGGAAATATGCCCTAGAGGCAATAATAAATAAGTTATTATTATATTTCCTTGTTCATGATAATCGTTTATTATCCATGCTAGAATTGTATTGATAGGAAACTCAGATACATGTGTGGATACATAGACAACACCATGTCCCTAGTAAGCCTCTAGTTGACTAGCTCGTTGATCAATATATGGTTAAGGTTTCCTGACCATGGACATTGGATGTCATTGATAATGGGATCACATCATTAGGAGAATGATGTGATGGACAAGACCCAATCCTAAGCCTAGCACAAAGATCGTGTAGTTCGTATGCTAAAGCTTTTCTAATGTCAAGTATCATTTCCTTAGACCATGAGATTGTGCAACTCCCGGATACCGTAGGAGTGCTTTGAGTGTACCAAACGTCACAACGTAACTGGGTGGCTATAAAGGTACACTACGGGTATCTCCGAAAGTGTCTGTTGGGTTGGCACGAATCGAGACTGGGATTTGTCACTCCGTGTGACGGTGAGGTATCTCTGGGCCCACTCGGTAGGACATCATCATAATGTGCACAATGTGATCAAGGAGTTGATCACGGGATGATGTGTTACGGAACGAGTAAAGAGACTTGCTGATAACGAGATTGAACAAGGTATCGGGATACCGACGATCGAATCTCGGGCAAGTATCGTACCAATAGACAAAGGGAATTGTATACGGGATTGATTAAGTCCTTGACATCGTGGTTCATCCGATGAGATCATCGTGGAACATGTGGGAGCCAACATGGGTATCCAGATCCCGCTGTTGGTTATTGACCGGAGAACGTCTCGGTCATGTCTGCATGTCTCCCGAACCCGTAGGGTCTACACACTTAAGGTTCGATGACGCTAGGATTATAAAGGAAGCTTGTATGTGGTTAACGAATGTTGTTCGGAGTCCCGGATGAGATCCTGGACGTCATGAGGAGTTACGGAATGGTCCGGAGGTAAAGATTGATATATTGGACGAAGGGTTTTGGAGTCCGGGAGTGTTCCGGAGGTACCGGGTGATGACCAGCATGACCGAAAGGTGTTTCGGGAGCCCCGGCAAGTGTTGGGGGGCTTCATGGGCCAAGGGAAGGGGGAAAACCAGCCCACTAAGGGGCTGTGCGCCCCCCTCACCTATTCCCACGTGACCAGGGGGTTTGGGGCGCCCCATCTAGGGTTCCCACCTCCTGGCTTGGAGGCCAAGTCACCCAAAGGGGAGATCCCATCTGCCCTGGCCGCTGCCCCCCTAGGGGAAACCCTAGGGCGCCTCCCCCTCCCCCTTGCCCCTATATATAGTGGAGGTTTTGGGGCTGCATAGGACACGAGATGAGTTCCTCTCCCCGTTGGTGCAGCCCTACCTCTCTTTCTCCTTTCTCCTCTCCCGCGGTGCTTGGCGAAGCCCTGCAGGATAGCCACGCTCCTCCATCACCACCACGCCGTTGTGCTGCTGTTGGATGGAGTATTCCTCAACCTCTCCCTCTCTCCTTGATGGATCAAGGCGTGGGAGACGTCGTCCGGCTGTACGTGTGTTGAACGCGGAGGTGCCGTCCATTCGGCACTAGGATCTCCGGTGATTTGGATCACGACGAGTACGACTCCATCAACCCCGTTCTCTTGAACGCTTCCGCTTAGCGATCTACAAGGGTATGTAGATGCACTCTCCTTCCCCTCGTTGCTAGTCTCTCCATAGATAGATCTTGGTGTCACGTAGAAAAATTTTGAATTTCTGCTACGTTCCTCAACAACTATAATCCTCTTCAGGATCTGTCTTATACATTTCTGCGAGTTCATCAGGCAGATCTCTGGATGTTCCGCCACGACGTTGTCTGCCCCCCTTCCTTGCTGCTTTCTCTGAAGCCATAAAATTTAACTTGAAAGGTTTCAAGACGTTCAAAGGCTTCAAAGGCTTTCTCTTGCTGGGCCAACAGGAACTGGCTTCAGGAAAATTTATGTGATGCTGTAAGAACTCTGCAAATGAATGCAGACTATGTGAACCAAAGGATTCTCCCACGGACATGTACCTGTGATAGCATTAAGGTGCGAGGGAAGGGGAAGAGGTCATATGCATTCTTAGAAGATTTTGAAGATAAATCAGTTTAGAAGACATTGACCTCATCGTGCGAAGACATTCACTCATAGGTAAGAAGTTGGTTCCAGATTTGTACGAACCCACGGATCAGTACAAGTGAGGAATCTAACTACTTTGTGAAGCATAAGTGAATATACTAGTCATGTTATGAGATGCAATATGAGGGAGATCTAACTTATCTAACTTGTGTGAATAGAAACTTCTTATGGTAGAAAGTGACAAAGCCATAGGATCAAAAGGGGCCGTAAAAAGAAGTTTTATTTACCACACTGGGAACTGCTAGACGGAGTGGGAGATGAGGCCGAGCAGTTCAATCTTCCGTGCCCTAACTTGGCGACGGAGGACACCTACGGCGACGGCAGAGAGAACGATGTCCGCGATCGGCATGAAGACGGCGTCGGAGAGGTTGCGGCAGCGAAGCGCTTCATCGCCGGCGTCGTCGAGGGCTAGCGGTGGTGCTAGGGTTCGTGGGAGGGTGGAAGAAGGGATAATGACCGCTGTAAGTGTGTATTTATAGGTACAGGGGCGGCACTGCACTATTACGCAGGTGCCCCTGGCGATTCGCATTTGAGTGACACGTGGCCATCATGCGGAATTTTGGGGTTTGTTCCACATCCCACGCACGCCTGGATTGTCGGGTGGTCGTTCCTACTTCTCCGGATTTCATGTGGATGAATGAGCATTGAAAACGGACTTAAAGATTGTTTCTGTGTCTTCTACTGACAAGGGCGCATAGAAGACATTCGATAGTTTCAATAGAATGCATATGACTTGGAGAGATAGAACTTGAGATAGAAAGCATAGAGAGGTTAGGGTCCGATCACATTCACTTAGTTCAAAAGATTCAAACAAGAAGACATAGCTATAAGTGAATGCTGTAGAGGACAGAACACTAGTATATATATATATATATACAATCAACATAGTGAAGATAATCATGAAGGCATGTTGAGATTGAAGCCAAACCAAATGTGAAGACATTGCAAGGTAACGCCATATGTGAAACACTTCAAAATAGAACGTTTGGTGGTGGTGTTACCCACCGTATAGGAAGTATTAGACCCAGACACGGCGCACAATTATCGTGGCGCTCCGGAGTCAAATTCCACATTAATGTATTCACACTTAGAATGTATGTCTTCATTGATTGAAGATATACTTTACTTTGTGTGTTGCACATCTAAGTCATCAATATGTATAAGGGTTAGGATGTGTGCCTGATCACAGGACATTTGAGGATTCAGGATATTTAGCTCACACCGTAACTTGCAAAATCTCTTCTCATCCAAGGGCTTGGTGAAGATATCTGCCAATTGCTCTTCAGTGTTGACGTGTATGATATCAATGTCTTCCTTCACAACATGATCTCTGAGAAAGTGATGACGAATTTCAATGTGCTTTGTCTTCGAGTGCTGAACTAGGTTGTTGGCAATCTTGATGGCGCTTTCGTTGTCGCAGTAAAGTGGCACTTGCTTCGGATGAATGCCGTAGTCCTTGAGTGTTTGCTTCATCCACAGAAGCTGAGCGCAGCAAGATCCAGCAGCAATGTATTTAGATTCAACAGTGGAGAGAGATACACAGTTCTGCTTCTTTGAAGACCAACATACAAGTGATCGTCCCAGAAAGTGACACGTGCCTCATAATCAGCATCCGAGAATCCAACCATATCAAACTCTGAGCCCTTTGGATACCATAATCCGAGAGTTGGGGTGTGACCCAAATATCGAAGAATTCGCTTCACAGCTAAGTGATGCGATTCCTTTGGTGCCGCTTGAAATCGAGCACACATGCAAACACTAAGAATAATATCTGGCCTAGATGCACATAAATAAAGCAAAGAACCAATCATGGAGTGGTATAACTTTTGATCGAACTCTTTACCATTGTCGTCGGGACCCAGATGATGTTTGGCTGGCATTGGTGTTGTGAAGCCTTTGCAGTCTTGCATACCAAACTTCTTCAGGCACTCTTTGAGATACTTCTCCTGAGATATGAAGATGCCGTTGCGTTGTTGTCGTATTTGAAGACCGAGGAAGAACTTCAGCTCCCCCATCATAGACATCTGATATTGCTCTTGCATCATATAGCCAAACTCTTCACTATACTTCTGATTGGTGCAGCCGAAGATAATGTCATCCACATAAATTTGGCACACAAACAGTTCACCATCATATGTCTTCGTGAACAGAGTGGGATCTAGGGAACCAGGTATGAAGCCTTTGCTCTTCAGGAAGTATTTGAGTGTGTCATACCAGGCCCGAGGGGCTTGTTTGAGGCCATACAGTGCCTTGTTGAGTTTGTATACCATGTCAGGATGTTTTGGATCTTCAAACCCAGGTGGTTGTGCAACATACACTTCTTCTTCAATCTTGCCATTGAGAAAGGCACTCTTCACATCCATTTGATATAGAAGTATGTTATGATGATTTGCAGGCAAGCAGTATACGTATGGCTTCAAGTCTAGCAACAGGAGCAATGTTTCATCGAAATCAATGCCTTTCCACTGAGATATATCCTTGGAGGCAGCGACGAGCTTTTGTTTCTGATAATTACCATGCTCATCTGCTTGGTTGCGGTATATCCATTTGGTGCCTTTATATTGTGCTTCCGGTGGATCAGGACGCTTAACCAGTTCCCATACATTGTTCAGCTCAAACTGTTGAAGCTCTTCTTGCATAGCTTGAATCCATTCAGGTTCCATGAAGGCTTCTTCAACTTTCTTGGGTTCTGCAATTGAGACGAATGCGAAGTGCCCACAGAAATTTGCCAGTTGAGTTGCCCTTGAACGAGTGAGTGGACCAGGTGCATTGATGCTGTCAATTATTTTGTCAATCTGCACTTCATTGGCAACACGAGGATGTACAGGGCGAAGACTTTGCTCTTGCTGATCTGTGTTGTTGTTGGGAGGAATGTCTTCAGGCTGAGCATTGTCTTCATGTGGATCAGGTGCGGAGATGATAAGTTCTTCTTCAGGATGAGCTTCAGAAGGTATAATCTCTCCAGTTCCCATTAGCTTGATTGATTCACTAGATGGAACTTCATCTAGCACATTTGGCAGTAGCTCTCTTTGTGAACCATTGGTCTCATCGAACCGCACATCCACTGTTTCAACCACTTTGTAATGAAAGAAATTGAAGACTCTGTAGGAGTGCGAATCCTTTCCATATCCAAGCATAAAACCCTCATGTGCTTTAGGTGCAAACTTTGAGGTGTGATGTGGGTCCTTAATCCAGCACCTTGCGCCAAATACTCTGAAGTAACTGACATTTGGCTTCCTGCCAGTTAGGAGTTCATAAGATGTCTTGTTCAGAAGCTTGTGAAGATAAACATGATTGATTGTATGGCATGTAGTGTCAATGGCTCAGGCCAGAATTTTCTTGGAGTCTTGTATTCATCTAGCATCGTTCTGGCCATCTCAATGAGTGTTCTGTTCTTGCGTTCGACGACGCCATTCTGCTGTGGCGTGTACGGGGCTGAGAATTCATGTGTGATGCCCAAGGTATCAAGATATGTATCAAGTCCAGTGTTCTTGAATTCAATGCCATTGTCACTTCTGATGTGCTTTATCTTGGCGCCATAGTTGTTCATTGCTCGATTGGCGAAGCGTCTGAAGACATCCTGCACTTCAGTCTTGTAAAGGATTATATGCACCCAAGTATATCTAGAGTAATCATCAACAATGACAAAGCCATATAGGCAAGCAGTAGTGGTAAAAGTTGAGTAGTGAGTGGGACCAAAAAGATCCATGTGAAGCAGTTCGAAGGGTCGAGTAGTGGTCATGATTGTCTTCGAGGGATGTTTGGCCCTCGTCATCTTCCCTGCTTCACAAGCACCGCATAAGTGGTCTTTCTTGAACTTGACGCCCTCGATGCCTATGACATGCTTCTTCTTCGCAAGGGTGTGGAGGTTCCTCATGCCAGCATGTCCAAGCCTCCGATGCCAGAGCTAGCATTCTGAAGCCTTTGCTAGAAGACATACTGCAAGCTGTGGCCCTGCTAAGAAATCTACCACGTACAAATCATCTTTTCGATACCCTTCAAACACTAGAGACTTGTCAGATTCCATTAGTACAAGGCAACGATATTTTCCAAACATTACGATCATGTTCAAATCGCAAAGCATTGAGACAGACATTAAGTTGAAGCCAAGAGATTCAACAAGCATGACTTTATCCATGTGTTGATCCCTTGAGATTGCAACTCTACCTAGACCCAATACCTTACTTTTACCAGTGTCAGCAAATGTGATGTGGCTCTTGTCGGATGGACGTAAAGTTGAGTCCATAAGAAGACTTCTTTTGCCAGTCATGTGATTTGTACACCCACTGTCAATAATCCATTCTGAAGACGCTGGTGTCGTACCCTACAGTGCAGTTAGGGGGATAGGCTTCACCAAGAGCATTGTGAAGCAAAAACATTTGACGAACCAGTGGGTTATGAAAGCTTAGATCCAGGTTAGGACTAATAGGAAGAGTAGCAAGCGAGTCAGGTACGAAGTACATAGTAAGACCATTTGGGCATTTGATCTTGCGCCCTACAAGATGTTTAAGGTCCCCGGCAATAGCGTCAGACGATTTTGATTTTCTGCTGGAGACCTTTCCCTGCAAAAGAGAGTTAAGCTTTCTTAGCCACCCACATCTTCAAGGGTGGCTTAGAAGCAATAAGTCTAAGTGCAGCATCTGAGAATTTTGGCTTTGATGCCTTTGCAAACAGTCTTGCAGGCGGACAATAGTACTCATAAGAATAAGCAGAATAGTTCTTGATCTTATGAACATGGCAGTTTGATGAACCGCTCTCATATTCATATGCCCGAGTATGGTTTCCCTGCAAAACATTTGCGTTAGTGCGACTCAGGTGAGTCCTCTGTCTGTATGAAGCCTTTGGACCGTACGAAGCCTTTGGTCTGAGGTTTGTCTTCTTCATGTGAGGTGTCATGAAGACATTCACAGGAAGATTTTCCAGACACCTTTTCGGAACCCAGATCTTCTTCATAGGCGGTCCATTCCTGCAGTTAGTACCAATGTACCTGGCAAACACTTCACCATTCTGATTCTTAAACAGTACATAGTTTGCATCAAAGGATTCATCAATGATAATGGGGTTAGCACAAGTGAAGCCAGATAGATTGGATGGATCTGCTGAAGGTTCCTTTGCAGCAACCCACTTGGTTTTGGGGTACTGCTCAGGTTTCCAGTAAGAGCCATCTGCATTCATTTTCCTTACGAACCCAACACCCTCTTTCCTAGGGTTTCGGTTTAGAATCTGCTTCTTGAGGACATGACATAATGTCTGATGCCCTTTAAGACTTTTGTACATCCCTGTTTCAAGAAATGTCTTCAACCTAGCATTCTCATCAGCAATAGCAGTGGTATCCTCAGCAGAGGGGTTAGTTACCACATCAACAGTTGAAGATATTGCAACAGCAGTAGTAGTGGAACATTTAGCAACAAAAGTAGCATTATCACGCTCAATGCATTTAAGACATGGTGGTTCAAATCCTTCCTGAGCGGAACTGATCTGTTTGGCGCGAAGTGACTCGTTTTCCTTTTGAAGATCTTCATGAGCCGCTCTCAATTTCTCAAGATCTTGCTTCCTTTGAAGATAATCATAGGAAAGATTTTCATGAGTTTTTGAGAGAGTATCATGACGACTTTCAAGTTCCTGATACTTAACATGAAGATTTTTTATGTCTTCAATTAAGGATTTAGATCTAGTCATTTCAGCACCCAACAGATCATCGCTTCTATCTAACAGTTTTTGAATATGTTCCATAGCTTTCTGTTGTTCAGTTGCAATTTTAGCAAGTGTTTTGTAGCTGGGTTTCGAACCACAATCAGAGTCATCAGTTTACCTTGGCACCGCGTGCCATGAAGCAGTAGGTAGGAGCAGAGTAGTCCTTGTCATTTGCATCGGTGTCGGTGATGAAGTCACTGTCTTCAGTGTTGAAGATGGACTTGGCGATGTACGCTATAGCCAGACTTGCAATGCCAGAATCAGATTCCTCCTCAGACTCCACCTCTGCCTCCTCAGAAGCGGACTCCTCCTCTGAATCCATTTCCTTCCCAACAAATGCACGTGCCTTGCCAGATGAGCTCTTCTTGTGTGATGAAGACTTTGAGGAAGACTTGGAAGAAGACTTTGAGTATTTCTTCTTCTTCTTGTCATCAGAGTCATATTCCTTGCTCTTCTTCTTCTTTCTGTTCTCATTGTCCCATTGTGCACACTCAGAGATGAAGTGTCCAGTTTTCTTGCACTTGTGGCATGTTTTCTTCTTGTATTCATGAGCAGAAGCTTCATCATTCCTTGAGCTTGATCGTGAAGACTTTCTGAAGCCTTTCTTCTTGGTGAATTTTTGGAACTTCTTCACAAGCATTGCAAGTTCCCTTCCAATGTCTTCAGGATCATCAGAACTGCTGTCAGATTCTTCTTCAAATGAGGAAACAGCTTTTGCCTTCAAGGCACGAGTTCGCCCATAGTTTGGACCGTAGATATCTCTTTTCTCAGAAAGCTGAAACTCATGTGTGTTGAGCCTCTCAAGTATGTCAGACGGATCGAGTGTCTTGAAATCAGGACGTTCTTGAATCATCAGGGCTAGGATGTCAAATGAACTATCAAGTGATCTCAGCAGCATCTTGACGACTTCATGTTTGGTGATCTCAGTGGCGCCGAGGGCTTGAAGCTCATTTGTGATGTCAGTGAGTTGATCAAATGTGTGCTGAACATTCTCATTGTCATTTCGCTTGAAGCGGTTGAAGAGGTTGCGAAGAACACTTATTCTCTGATCTCTCTGGGTTGAGATGCCTTCATTGACCTTGGAGAGCCAGTCCCAGACCAGCTTGGATGTCTTCAAAGCACTCACACGGCCATACTGTCCTTTGGTCAGATGACCACAGATGATATTCTTGGCAGTAGAGTCCAGTTGAATGAATTTCTTGACATCAGCAGCAGTGACACCTTCTCCAGCCTTGGGAACGCCGTTCTCGATGACATACCATAGGTCGACGTCAATGGCTTCAAGATGCGTGCGCATCTTATTCTTCCAGTAGGGATATTCAGTTCCATCGAAGACGGGGCACGCAGCGGAGACTTTAATAATCCCTGCAGTCGACATATCTAAAACTCTAGGTGGTTAAACCGAATCACATAGAACATGGGAGCACCTTGCTCTGATACCAATTGAAAGTGCATTATATCGACTAGAGGGGGGGTGAATAGGCGATTTTTATGAAAGTCTTCAAAACGTGGAAGTTATGAAGACAAACAGGAGAGATATGCCTATTACTATGCAGCGGAAGGTAGACTACACTAGGCAAGCCATGGTCAAGTATTCAATAGAGTGAAAGCACAGTGACAACTAGCTGCAGTGTAATAAGGATCAGGTAGGGAGATATTATGAAGCCAAACAGATCATACATTCATGTTGTGAAGACAAAAGATAGAGCAAACATGCAATGACTTCACAATGAGTAACAGTAAGTAAAAGGAAGTGAAGATGAAACCAGTGACTCGTTGAAGACAATGATTTGTTGGACCAGTTCCAGTTGCCGTGACAACTGTACGTCTGGTTGGAGCGGCTAGGTATTTAAACCTTAGGACACACAGTCCCGGACACCCAGTCCTGAACATGCAGCTTAGGACACCCAGTCCTCACCGTATTCTCCTTGAGCTAAGGTCACACAGACCCCGCCCAATCACTCTGGTAAGTCTTCAAGGTAGACTCCCAAACCTTCACAGACTTCGTTTACCGGCAATCCACAATGTCTCTTGGATGCTCAGAACGCGACGCCTAACCGGCTGGAGGATGCACAGTCCTCAAGTGTAATAAGTCTTCAGATCACTCAGACAAGAAGACTTAAGTGATGCCCAATTCTCTCTGGCTCTTGGTGGTTAGGGCTTTATCCTCGCAAGGAATTCTCTCTCTCAAAGGCTTCGAGGTGGGTTGCTCTCAAATGACAAAAGCCGTGCACTAAATCTGAGCAGCCAACCATTTATGGTTGTAGGGGGTGGGCTATTTATAGCCACTTGGCAACCCGACCTGATTTGTCCGAAATGACCCTGGGTCACTAAGGAACTGACACGTGTTCCAACGGTCAGATTTCAAACCCACACGACAACTTTACTTGGGCTACAAGCAAAGCTAACTTGTCCGACTCTGGACAAGATTTGCTCTCATAGTCTTCACTCGAAGACATAGGTTTTTTGTTTAGGCATCACTTCAGTCATTCTGACTGGTTCTCTTGGACCCCACTTAGTAGTACGGTGGTTCCTATGACTCAACACAAATGAAAGAGAACTACGAAAGCTCTAAGTCTTCGAGCTCCATAGGCTTCACGTGGTGTCTTCTCTTGTCATAGTCTTCAATGTGAATATCTTCATATACCACCATTGACTTCAATGTCTTCGTACATTTTTAGGGGTCATCTCTGGTAGGAAAACCGAATCAATAAGGGACTTCTACCTGTGTTATCCTGCAATTCTCACAAACACATTAGTCCCTCAGCTAGGTTTGTCGTCAATACTCCAAAACCAACTAGGGTGGCACTAGATGCACTTACAATGTGGGTCATCCCAAAAGTAATGCCTCAAATCATAGAAGAACCTTTTCTTTTGCTGGTATGTGAAACTAGGTGGTATAAACTTAGCAACAATGTAATTAGCATAATCAGCATACCATGGAGAAGTATGAGAAGCATTTATGACATTTAATTTCTCATCAGGAAAGCTATCATCAATAGGTAGTGGGTCATCAAGCACATTTTCTAACCTAGACAAGTTGTCTGCAACGGGGTTCTCAGCTCCTTTTCTATCAACAATATGCAAATCAAATTCTTGTAGTAAGAGAACCCATCTAATAAGTCTTGGTTTAGCATCTTTCTTTTCCATAAGATATTTAATAGCAGCATGATCAGTGTGAATAGTTACTTCAGAATCAACAATATAAGGTCTAAACTTATCACAAGAAAATACAACTGCTAAGAATTCTTTTTCAGTAGTAGCATAATTTCTTTCAGCATTGTCTAGAGTTTTACTAGCATATTGAATAACATTTAGTTTCTTATCAACTCTTTGTCCTAGAACAGCACCTACAACATAATCACTAGCATCACACATAATTTCAAAGGGTAAATTCCAATCAGGTGGCTGAACAATAGGTGCAGAAATCAATGCTTTCTTAAGTATTTCAAATGCTTCTACACAATCATCATCAAAGAAAAATGGTATATCTTTTTGTAATAAAATAGGTAGAGGCCAAGAGATTGAGAAGTCCTTAATGAACCTCCTATAAAAACCGCCATGACCAAGGAAACTTCTTATACCTTTGATGTCCATGGGACATGGCATCTTTTCAATAGCATCAACCTTGGCTTTATCAACTTCAATACCTCTTTCAAAAACTTTATGCCCCAAGACAATACCTTCATTAACCATAAAGTGGCACTTTTCCAAATTCAAGAGAAGATTAGTTTCTTCACATCTCTGCAAAACTCGATCAAGGTTGCTCAAGCAATCATCAAAAGAAGATCCATAGACAGAAAAGTCGTCCATGAAAACCTAACAAATCTTTTCACAAACGTCAAAGAATATAGCCATCATGCATCTTTGAAAACCGAAAGGCATACGTCTATAAGCAAAAGTACCAAAAAGGCATGTAAAAGTAGTCATTGATTGATCTTTGGCTGACACGGGTATTTGAGAGAAACCAGAATAACCATCTAGAAAGCAAAAATGTGTATGTTTGGATAATCCTTCTAGCATTTGATCGATAAAAGGTAAGGGGTAATGATCCCTTTTAGTAGCCTTATTTAATTTGCGGAAATCAATTACCATCCTATAACCTGTAATAATTCTTTGAGGAATCAATCCATCTTTATCATTAGGAACAACAGTAATACCTCCCTTCTTAGGGACACAATGGACAGGGCTTACCCACTGACTATCAGCAACGGGATAAATTATACCTGCCTCAATGAGCTTTAGTATCTCCTTTCTTACCACTTCTTTCATTTTAGGATTCAGCCGGCGTTGATGATCACGAACTGGTTTAGCATCTTCTTCCAAATTAATTTTATGTTGACATAGAGTGGGACTAATGCCCTTAAGATCATCAAGAGTATACCCAATAGCAGAACAGTACTTCTTCAGATTTTTCAATAATCTCTCTTCTTCATGCTCTGAAAGGTTAGCACTAATAATAACAAGATATGTCTTTTTCTCATCAAGATAAGAATATTTAAGAGTATCAGGTAACAGTTTAAGCTCAAACACGAGATCACCCTTGGGTGGAGGAGGATCCCCTAGGATTTCAACAGGTAAATTGTTTTTCAGAATAGGTTCCTGTTTAAAGAATACTTCATCTAATTCCCTTCTTTCATTCATAAACATATCATTTTCATGGTCTAGCAAATATTGTTCTAAAGGATCACTAGGAGGTACGACAATAGAAGCAAGACCAATAATTTCATCCTTACTAGGTAATTCTTCTTCACGGTGTTGTCTACTAAATTTAGAAAAATTAAATTGATGAGTCATATCATCTAAACTGATAGTAACAACATCTCTTTTGCAATCTATGGTAGCATTAACAGTATTTAAGAAGGGTCTACCAAATATAATGGGACAAAAGCTATCTTGTGGGGAACCAAGAACAAGAAAATCAGCAGGATATTTAGTTTTCCCACACAAGACTTCAACATCTCTAACAATTCCCATTGGTGAAATAGTATCTCTATTGGCAAGTTTAATTGTGACATCAATATCTTCCATCTCAGCAGGTGCAATATCATGCATAACTTCTTTGTATAAGGAATAAGGTATTGCACTAGCACTAGCACCCATATCACATAAGCCATGATAACAATGATCTCCTATTTTAACAGAAATAACAGGCATGCCTACCACAGGTCTAGGTTTATCTTTATCACGGGGTTTAGCAATTCTAGCAGTTTCATTACAGAAATAAATACATGCCCATCTATATTATCAGACAAGAAATCTTTAAAAATAGCAATATTAGGTTCAACTTTAACTTCCTCAGGAGGTGTATATGTTTTAATATTGCTTTTATGAACCACAGTTGAAGCTTTAGCATGATCCTTTATCCTAACAGGGAAAGGTGGTTTCTCAACATAAGAAGTAGGAAGAATAGGATCATTATAAGTGATAGTCTTTTCTTCAACTTTAATAGGTGCAACTACTTTTACTTCTATGGGAGGATGATATTTAAACCACTTCTCCTTGGGGAGATCAACATAGGCAGCAAAACATTCACAGAAAAAAGCTACTATCTCAGAGTCAAGTCCATATTTAGTGCTAAACTTACGAAAAATATCAGTATCCATAAAAGATTTAACACAATCAAAACTAGGTGTCATACCTGACTCCTTACCATTGTCGAGGTCCCAATCTTCAGAGTTGCATTTAATTCTTTCCAATAAATCCCATTTGAATTCAATAGTCTTCATCATAAAAGAGCCAGCACAAGAAGTATCAAGCATGGTGCGATTGTTACCAGAAATCCGAGCATAATTTTTTTGAATAATCATTTCTCTTGAGAGCTCATGATTGGGGCATGAATATAACAATGATTTAAGCCTCCCCCAAGCTTGAGCGATGATTTCTCCTTCGCGAGGCCAAAAATTATAGATATAATTGCGATCACGATGAACAAGGTGCATAGGATTAAACTTCTGATGAAATTCCAATTTCAATCGTTTGTAATTCCAAGACCTCATATCATCACATAGCCTATACCATGTCGATGCATCTCCCCTCAAAGATAAAGGGAAGACCTTCTTCTTAACAACATCTCTGGGTACACCTGCAAGCTTAAATAATCCACAAACTTCATCCACATATATCAAATGTTCATCAGGATGTTTTGTTCCATCTCCTAAAAAAGGATTAGCTAGCAGTTTTTCTATCATACCCGAAGGAACTTCAAAGCAAGCATTTTCATTTTCATTTTCATTTTCAGTAGGTTCAGTAGGTTGAGGAGCAACTCTTTGCTCTATTGGTCGGGGTGAAGATACCCCGAACAAGCCCCTCAGAGGATTACCTTCCATTGTAACAAGTGATAGTAAATTTCAGCACACTATATAAATTTTTCCTTACCAAATTCCACCTACCAAAGGCGCTTCACTCCCCGGCAACGGTGCCAGAAAAGAGTCTTGATGACCCACAAGTATAGGGGATCTATCGTAGTCCTTTCGATAAGTAAGAGTGTCAAACCCAACGAGGAGCAGAAAGAAATGATAAGCGGTTTCCGGCAAGGTATTCTCTGCAAGTACTGAAATAAGTGGTAACAGATAGTTTTTTGATAAGATAATTTGTAACGAGCAAGAAGTAACAACAGTAAATAAGGTGCAGCAAGGTGGCCCAATCCTTTTTGTAGCAAGGGACAACCTGGACAAACTCTTATAAGATGTAAAGCGCTCCTGAGGACACATGGGAATATCGTCAAGCTAGTTTTCATCACGTTCATATGATTCATGTTCGGTACTTTGATAATTTGGTATCTGGGTGGACCGGTGCTTGGGTGCTGTCCTTACTTGGACAAGCATCCCACTTATGATTAACCTCTATTGCAAGCATCCGCAACTACAACAAAAGTATTAAGGTAAACCTAACCATAGCATGAAACATACGGATCCAAATCAGCCCCTTACGAAGCAACACATAAACTAGGGTTTAAGCTTCTGTCACTCCAGCAACCCATCATCTACTTATTACTTCCCAATGCCTTCCTCTAGGCCCAAATAATGGTGAAGTGTCATGTAGTCGACGTTCACATAGCACCACTAGAGGAGAGACAACATACATCTCATCAAAAATTGAACGAATGCCAAATTCACATGACTACTAATAGCAAGACTTCTCCCATGTCCTCAGGAACAAAAGTAACTACTCACAAAGCATAAACATGTTCATAATAAGAGGGGTATTAATATGCATATAGGATCTGAACATATGATCTTCCACCAAATAAACCAACTAGCATCAACTACAAGGAGTAATTAACACTAATAGCAACCTACTAGCACCAATCCCGGACTTGGAGACAAGAATT
Organism: Triticum urartu; assembly: GCF_003073215.2. NCBI lineage: Eukaryota > Viridiplantae > Streptophyta > Magnoliopsida > Poales > Poaceae > Triticum > Triticum urartu. Next base: position 497,929,221 of record NC_053024.1, read on the forward strand.
GGATACAAGAGATGAACTAGGGTTTTGAGAGGAGATGGTGCTGATGAAGATGTTGATGGAGATTGCCCTCTCCCAATGAGAGGAGCGTTGGTGATGACGATGGCGATGATTTCACCCTCCGGGAGGGAAGTTTCCCCGGCGGAACAGCTCCGCCAGAGCCCTAGATTGGTTGCGCCTCGTGGCGGTGGAGTTTCGTCTGAGAAGATGGCTTATGATTTTTTTTCCCATCGAAAGACTCCATATAGCAGAAGATGGCCACCGGAGGGCCACCTGGGGGCCCACGAGGTAGGGGGGCACGCCCACCCTCGTGGGCAGGGTGTGCCCCCCTGGTGAAGTTCTTGCTCTCAATATTTTTTATATATTTGGAAAACATCTTCCGTGAAGTTTCCGAACTTTTGGAGTTGTGCAGAATAGGTCTCTAATATTTGCTCCTTTTCCAGCCCAGAATCCCAGCTGCCGACATTCTCCCTCTTTATGTAAACCTTGTAAAATAAGAGAGGATAGGCATAAGTATTGTGACATAATGTGTAATAACAGCCCATAATGCAATAAATATTTATATAAAAGCATGATGCAAAATGGACATATCAGACAGACACAGGAACGAAGAAGGACACATGCCGGCCAGCCCAAGTGTTCCGGAGCAGTAGCAAGCTACCATGTCTCAGTGGAAGCACTAGGAGACATTTCCCGGTAAGAGAGGCTAACAAGGATAAACAACTAGGTTGTCGGATCCCACACATACCAAGAATTTCAAATCATACAAACAATATGCTCGATATGCGCAAATACAACATGGCATCACAACATAACTTTATGACTCAAAGTATTTATTCATTAGGCTCCGAAGAGCCAGATATTACAAACAAGGGTCTGATGACCCAGCATTCAAGTCATACAAGCGACAAGCACAAGCAGAATCTTAACTTGTCTGAGTACAGACAACTACAAAAGAAAAGGCTGAGAAGCCTGACTATCTACAAGACCCTGCCGAGGGCACAAGATCGTAGCTGAGGTAACAAGCTAAACGTCGAAGTCCACACGGAACTACTAGCGAGACTGAAATCTCTCTACAAAAACATAAATTAAGCAAACGTGAGTACAAATGTACCCAGCAAGACTTACATCAGAACTATCTACATATGCATCAGTATCAACAAAGGGGGTGGTGGAGTTTAACTGCAGCAAGCCAGCTTTGACTCGGTGGCTATCCTGAACTACGACTGCAAGTAACTCTTTTGGGGTGGCGCACATGAGTCCACATATTCGCCAATCAATACACCACTATGGATCCGCACCCGTCTCCCTACGAGAACGCCATCCATAGCACTCACGCTTATCTTGCGCATTTTAATGTATCCACTTTCACTTGTGTATGAACTGTATAGGCAACCCAGAGGTCCTTTACCGTGGGAACGGCTATTCGAATAGATCATTTATAACCCTGCAAGGGTGTACTTCTTCACACATGTTTCCACCACTTAGCGTCTGCACACGAAATGTGCTCGGCAGACTTCAAGCTAAAGCGACGTGGGTGTAGACCACGACCTGATTAACCACACAAGTCCCTAGTCCAGGTTTATCGCCTATTCAGGTTCCATCCGAAGGGAGTCCGGCCGAGGTTCCCACTTACGGCCTCGAACGATGTGTGCATGGTTCCCGAGGCACCAAACGGGCGTCCTGGTACACTGTGCCATGTGCCTACCGCATCATAGCCCACCCGCGGGTCAGCAGTGGGCACGACCTCCAGCATACTACAAACATCAGAAACTACTTGCAACTCCTGGACAGAGGACAAGGGGGTTAATAAGTCAAGCGGGGTCATATTTCAGGGCCCAACATGTGGTAGTAGCTGTTCATGGATCACAACACAGAACTCAGTTCCTGAGGACGGCTTCAATGAGACAACCCACCATGTACTCGTACATGGCCTCTCACCGCTACCTTTACCAAATCGTGTTCACGCACTTAGCTCTCAACAGTAGGACATGTTCACCACATTCCAATTCATCCCCGATGAATCGGACCTGACTCAACTCTAAGCAGTAGCAGGCATGACAACAAGCATGAATGAGTAGGCACATAAGGCCTCAAACAAATCCTACTCATGCTAGTGGTTTTCATCCATTTACTGTGGCGATGATAGGTCATGCAGAGGAAAAGGGGTTCAACCACCGTAGCATGTAACAGATGAATCGTTGTTGTCCTAATGCAATAAAAGAGAGCAGGAGCGAGAGAGTGGGATTGTATCAGAATGAACAAGGGGGTTTTGCTTGCCTGGCACTTCCAAAGATAGTATAGTTCTTCATCGGTGTCATCGATCTCATTGTCGGAACATCATCTACTCAGAGGGGACAATTACCAGCAAACAAGGAAGAACACAATCAATGCAATGCTCAATATGATGCATGATCAGGACATGGCAAAATGAGTGTGTTGGGCTAATGCAATTACAACCAGCTGGGTTTGAGTCATTTTGAACCAAAGGTTCAATCCCAAACTTATCTTATGAATTTAAATAGTGCTTTATCATGTTTTGATATAAACAGCAGGGTTAAGTTGCTTTAACATGCATGAAACCAGTACAGATGGATAGATTTGATTTTTCTGATCATTTTTCATATATAAATCTTTGCATTTGGAGTAAGAGATTAATTTCTATGATATTTAGAAGTTAGCACTATTTTCTAGAATTTTCTAAATAAGAATAAAACCAGAAAAGGCATTACCGTGTCAGCATTGCGTCAGCACTGCGTCACCAGGTCAACTTTGCGGTCCAGGTCAAACCTGACCAATGGGACCCACTGGTCAGTGACTCAGTTAGTTAACTAACTTAGTTAGGATTAGTTTAACACTAAGCTAGGTTTGACCAAAAGGCACAGCCCACATGTCAGTGACCCAGGGGGTCAAATCCCTCGTCAAACTGGGCTGACTCGCGGGCGTTTAGCCGCCGGCGACGTGCAGACGCGGCGGAGGGTGCGGGTTTTCCCCTCCGGCGACCAAATGGACGGCGGAGGCCACCTACCTGCAGCTGGGAGCAAGCCGCATCGAGGGGTGGTGGTGGTTGAGCTCAAGGTCGCCGGAAACGACGCCGGTGACGAGCTTTGTGGCTGCCGGAGTTCGGGCGATGCCGAACTCGTCGTTGCTGTGGTCCTGGAGGCACGAGGCCAGCTCCTATGTGGCCTATGAGGTGCGGTGAGGTCAGTGGACACGGTGGCGTGGTCGTTGGGTGGCCGGAGCTGCGTCAACGACGAGCTCAGGCAGCGTTGTGTGCGGTGGTGCTTGTTGCAGTCGCTGCAGAGGACGGTAGCAAGAATGGAGAGGATAGGGAGAGGTAGGAGCTCATGGTGGTCCCGGTGAGCTAGTCGGCAAGGTCGGGGACGAGCTGGTGCGGGCGTGACGGCGAAAGGGATCTCCGGCGACGGCGTGGTCGGGCGAGGTCGTTGAGGTGGCTCCGGGGCGAACGAGCGCTTGGGGCTCGGTCTGCTCGATGGAGAGGATGGCGGCGAAGCTTCTGGACACGGCAAGATGGCGTGGAGTCAATGGTGGCCGTGGCTACGATGGCGGTGCGCCTGTGGCTGCACCGGCCATGGTGGGGGAGAGCGAGAGAGAGGCGCTAGGGGTAAGTGAGGTGTCCAGGGTGGTCGGGGCATCTCCATGGTGCGCGAAGGGAGCTTAGGAGCACCTCGGTGGCAAGCAGGAGGTGGCCAGGGTGGCACGCACGGCCGACAGGCAGGTGCCTTCCTGCTCTGGCGGGAGTGCAACACCCACAATGCGGCTATATCTCCCACGTGTCGGGGCACGACTTAGAGGCATAGCCGCATGGTAGGCATGTCACAAGAGGGGTAACCTTTACACATCCCATGTACTGAATAAGAAAGGGATAAAGAGTTGGCTTACGATCGCCACTTCACACAATACATAAATATATCATACATCATCCAAGGTACAATCAAAGGTCCGACTACGGAACCAAAATAAAGAAAGACAACCCCAAATACTAGATCCCCGATCGTCCCAACTGGGCTCCACTACTGATCAACAGGAAATGAAACAAGACAACGAATCAAGATCTTCATCGAGCTCCCATATGAGCTCGGTTGCGTCATCTGCACTCGTATCGTCGGCACCTGCAACTGTTTGGAGTATCTGTGAGTCACGAGGACTCAGCAATCTCACACCCGCGAGATAAAGACTATTTAAGCTTATGGGTAGGAAAGGGTAGTGAGGTGGAGCTGCAGCAAGCACTAGCATATATGGTGGCTAACATACGCAAATGAGAGCGATAAGAGAAGCAATGCAACGGTCGTGGACTAGAAGTAATCAAGAAGTGATCCTGAAACTACTTACGCACAACCATAACACAAGAACCGTGTTCACATCCCGGACTCTGCCGAGAAGAGACCATCACGGCTACACATGCGGTTGATTCATTTTAATTAAGTTTAGTGTCAAGTTCTTTACAACCGGATATTAACAAATTCCCATCTGTTCATGACCGCGGGCATGGCTTTCGAAAGTTCAAAACCCTGTAGGGATGTCCCAACATAGCCCATCACAAGCTCTCATGGTCAACGAAGGATATTCCTTCTCCCAGGAAGACCCGACCAGACTCAGAATCCCGGTTACAAGACATTTCTACAATGGTAAAACAAGACCAGCAAAGCCGCCCGAATGTGCCGACAAATCCCGATTGGAGCTGCACATATCTCGTTCTCAGGGCACACCGGATTGTCCAAACTACCGGTAGGCCAGCCCAGAGTTGCCCCTGGTGGCCACCGGCGGCTGGCAGGTTGGACCAACACTCAGAGGAGCACTGGCCCGAGGGTTTAAAATAAAGATGACCCTTGAGTCTGCAGAACCCAATGGAAAAAGGCTTAGGTGGCAAATGTTAAAACAAGGGTTGGGCCTTGCTGGAGGAGTTTTATTCAAAGCGAACTGTCAAGGGGGTCCCATTCCCCCAACCTCCTAAGGAACGCAAAATCAAGGAACATAATACAGGTATGACAGAAACTAGGGCGGCAAGAGTGGAACAAAACACCAGGCATAAGGCCGAGCCTTCCACCCTTTACCAAGTATATATATGCATTAAAGTGAATAAGAGATAATAATGATATCCCAACAATATCCATGTTCCAACATGGAACAAACTTCATCTACACCTGCAACTAGCAACGCTATAAGAGGGGCTGAGCAAAAGCGGTAACATAGCCAAACAACAGTTTGCTAGGAAAGGTGGGTTAGAGGCTTGACATGGCAATATGGGAGGCATGATAAAGCAAGTGGTAGGTATCGCGGCATAGCAGAAGAGCGAACAACTAGCAAGCAAAGATAGAAGTGATTTCGAGGGTATGGTCATCTTGCCTACAAAGTTCTCAGAGTTGATGAAAGCTTGATCCTCGTAAGCGTACTCAATAGGTTCCTCGATCACGTACTCATCTCCCAGCTCTACCCAAAGCAAGAACACAAGCAAAGGAACAACAATCAACCACGATGCAATGCGCAAGCAACATGATGCAAAACACGACATGATATGCGAGATGTGATATGCAATGCATATGTGTGCTTCAGAAGGAAAAATTGAACCAGACATCAAATTGGCAAACCAAGTGTGACGCTGGAAAGATGAGATGTTTTCGGTTGAAATCGACATAAAGATCACCGGAATCGGATGCACGGTTTGCAAATGGCAAGCAAAACAAGAATGACACAATTCTGCGATTAACAGCACGATGCCATCTAGAATGCAACAAGAAACTAAGCTACTGCACTCCAACATAGCAACAAGGCACATGGCAGTGCTCTACTCAAGATGCTTAACAAAACATGAACACTGTGCTACCGCAAAATCACACAAGAGCAGGTTCAAACAAGCATGGAAAAAGTGCAAAAGATATCAGCTTCACAAACTTAGTGAAAATACTAACATGCCAGGAGTAACATCAGGAAGCAATGTTTAGAGCAAGCAAACAACATGCTACAGGAACATATCATAGCAATACAAGGCATGAGATAAAATCTACTTAATGCATGGAACAAAAGTCCCCTACTGACCATGAGCCAAAAAGGCACAGAAGATAAGATGGCACCCATCAAAACATAGCAAGTTTTATTAACAGTTCCAGATTTAGCAGAAAACAGAGCATGGCATAAGCAGAATTATGAAGGCATCTTTGCAACCTCGAATCACTCATCACAAAGCCTTGCATGACAAGATAATCATAGCATCAGCAAGAAGACATGTTCATGAAGCTAACCATGGCAAGATAAAGTTCATAGCATGCATGGATCAATAGCAACAACCATGGCAAAATTGATTAACATGTAAACAGTCTGCCAGGAACATTTTATAGCAAAAAATAGAGCAAGATTAAGACATGCTAGGCACTTCATCATTGCAAACAGGGGCATGGATGGATAGAGCACAACCATAGGTCCAAATCATCCTTACTGAAGCAACTCAAAACAAGCATGGATCTCACTGTAGCATCATGTTTACATGGCATAAAAATAACAGCAGAGCAAAGACTTAGTAAAATCATAAGTCCCTGAAATCAGCAACAACACGAAGACTACTTTGCATGCTTGTGCTAGTCACCACAGAGATCACAAAAATACATGGAAAGCACCCCTATAAAGATGGCATGGCATAGTTCAAAACACATGTAGAGCTCATGCCCATATGAAGCACACATCAAATGTGGCAAAAATGGCAAATCACCCTAAACTGATAAATAACAGGAGAAAACATTGTATAGCACTCTTGCATCAGTGAATTGGGCATCAAGATGGACTCAAACAAGCATGCCACAATGGAATGAAATGAAGAGCACATCATGATGAACATTTCGATATAACATGCGCATGAAATGGAGCAGTATGCAACAAGTTATGGCAGGCCAAAGATGCTCATGTGATGCTGGAACAGTAAAGGACTGAGCCGAATTTTGGAAAAAAAACACACGGGCACAGGATAGGTAAAATGTGCTCAGAGCGCACGATAGGATGGGCGCTCACAATGGGCTCGCAGGCCAGCAAACGGGATGGGCCGGACACGGGGGCGTGCCCGAGCTGGGCCTTGCGGGCCGGCGCGGAGGAGGTGGCCCAGGCGAGTGAGGCGCTCGTGCTCTCGTGCTCCCGCCCGAGCACGAGGCCATGGCGGTGACAGGCGGCGCAGGGGCTCTGACGGGAGGGATGGAGGGCGCGGGGAGGCCGGGACAGACGGGAACGGGCAGATCCGGGCCTGAGGACCCCGGATCCGGCGAGACTTGAAGACGAGGAGGCCGGCAACGAGGTCTCCATGGCGGTGGCTGCTCCTACTGCAGAGAGAGAGTTCGTGAGGGAGAGAGAAGAACGAAGGGAGAGGGAGGAGAAGGACAGGGCGGCGCGAGCTCACCGGAAGGGCGGCGGCGCTGCGGGATGGCGGTGTGGAGCGGATGCCGAGGAAACTGCGGTGGTGGAGCTCGCCGGCGACGACGGCGACGAGCGGCGGGGAAACTCCGGCGAGACAGGCATGGGTGGCGGCGCGCTCGGGCCTTGATGGGCTTGGGCGGGCCGGAGATCGATCTGGCGGGCCCTCATGGTGGGAGGCTGTGGCTGGCACTGTTGGGGCACGGAAAACGAGGCGTATTAGGGTTAGGGTGCTCTCTCTCAGATTTGGACGGGGGAATGATTATTTATACACAGAAGGAGTTTGGAGTGTCCAAATGAGGTGTAGTTTTTGCCCACGCGATCGTGATCCAACGACGGAGGACATGTGAGTGGTTTGGAAGGGTTATTGGGCCGTTTTGGAGGGGTGTTGGGCTGGAACACACACAAGGCCTTTACGGTTCCCGGTTAACCGTTGGAGCATCAAACGGACTCCAAATGGCACGAAATTTGACAGCCGGTCTACCGGTGGTGTACCAAGGCAGCTTGGCAAATCTCGGTCCATTCCGAGAATGTTTAACACCCGCTCACGAAAAGAGACAAAAGGGGAATGCCGCAGGACGTAGGAGTGTCAGATTGCAAAACGGACAACGGGGAAAATGCTCGGATGCATGAGACGAACACGTATGCAAATGAGATGCACATGATGACATGATATGAAATGCATGACATGGACAAAATGCAAAATGAAGACAAAACCCGACCACGAAGGAAAAATCATATCGCATCTCCGGAAAAGGCAAGAGTCAGAGTTACAAATGTGGATGATGACTGGCAGGGGGCTAGGTGGGCTGGCCAGCTGGGCTGCGACGGGTAAGCCAGGTAAGTGCTTCTCTCTTTCCTAATTCTTTCTGTTTTCTATTATCTATAATTCTTTTTTATTTATTAAAAATGCCAGAGCATTTTCAAAAATCATGAGACTGCTTATGGCCGCTGTTTGGATTATTTCCAATAGCAAACATTTCAGTTCATGAATATTTGGACATTTAAAATATTATATAGCATTTAAATGCCCAAATGCAAATAGCACATGATTTAATTCAGTGACCCAATGTTGTCCTAGAAAGATGTGAACCATTTTGTCAAAGGTTCTAGACCAAGGCAAAGATGATGAACATTTTAAAAGGGATTTCACGTTCATTGAAAAAGTATTTCAGTAACCCTAGTTGGATTCAGTGGTGCTGGGGGTTTATGTCATCCCCATTTCCAAGTTTCTGAGGAATTTAAACATGATGCAAACACTCTAATGCATGCACTCACTAGGGTTGTGACACTTGGACATCTTATTTGATTGTGAGCCCCATTAATTATTTTCAAACTTGAGCAAATTAGTTGAAGTTGGACAAGGAAGACAACGTAATGAGTTATGTTTGGGTATATTTGCATAGAAGTTATATTGTTATGGATCCTCTAACATGTGATGTTTGCTTAGGATCTTTTGCTAGCCAACATTTTGTACTAAGTAGAGATACTACTTGTGCATCCAAAACCCTTAAACCCCGTTTCATACCATGCGTGTCCACCATATCTACCTATGGATTGAATAAGATCCTTCAAGTAAGTTGTCCTCAGTGCAAAAAGCAATAAAAATTGCTCCTAAATATGTATGATCTTTTATTGTAAGGGAAAATAAGTGTTGTACGAACTTGTGATGGTAAAGAACTAAAATCGACGGACTGCATAATAAAGGTTGCTATCACAAAGGGCAATATAACATGACGTTCCTTTGCATTAAGGGTTTGCACATCCAAAATTAAAAGGCGCATGACAACCTCTGCTTCCCTCTATGAAGGGCCTATCTTTTACTTTCATGTATTTACTTTTATGAAAGAGTCAATTGTATTCCTTCTTATTTAAAGCTCAATTATTCTTTAGTTGGCAAGCATCATGTGGTGGGGAAAGATCTAAGCATATATGGCCATTCAAATATATTTGATCATGAATTATTATTGTTGACAGTTATCTACTCCCTCCATCCCAAAATTAATATCTCATGCCCCAGTTCATTGGTAAATTTGCAAACAAAATCTCATTGTCTGAATATTGTCTCAAACAGACCCCTCTGCCATGTCTTCTTCCTTCGCTCGTCACCAGGGGCCGGTGCTGGTCAGCTGTGGTCCCGTCTAGCTGCAGTTCCTAGGGGCGCCACCTCCGCCGCCTCGATCCCCTCCCGCCACCCAGACTTGCATTGCCACCCAACTACTCTGCCGCTACCCAGACCTGCTCTTCCGCCACCGCCAAGATCTGCGCTGCCGCCCAGAACTGCTCTGCCACCGCTGCCCAGAACTACTCTCCCGCGCGTCCTCGAGCTCCCGTTGTTGCTTCTCCTTGAGTTCTGGTTGCTGCTTCTTCTCGATCTCCCACTGCTGCTTCTACTCGAGCTCCTATTGGTGGAGCTCTGCTGTCTCCCATGCTTCTCCCCTGTGGCCTGCTTCTCCTGTGCTTGTGTTGTCGTTGCTGGTGCTGCTCCTCTGCACTCTATGAAATTCAATCAAATTCACTGTTAATTTTGGAGTAGATCAAAATCAGAAAATATTTTCTTCTTTTAATCATCAAATAATTTTCTAGGAATGCACTTGATAATTTTGGAGTTGATATCCTGCTAGTTGTAGTTCGAAAAAGATCCAATGGCTTCCAACTTCACTCGAGATTATTCAGTGTCCTTGGCAGCACATGATTGTTGGGTTGTTCGTTCACTCCGGCCTTCGAGTTAAGGAGCTTCATGCTCAAATCTCATCTGGCAAGCAGAGTTGCTCCAGTTCCTCCTAGACATCAACATTTCTAACAGTTTTAAGCTACCACCATTCTGAATAGTGAACACTGAAGGAAGTGTTTATATTTAACGAACAAAATTGTATGCTCTTTTTCCGCTATTAAATGGAATAGTAATGGAACTAAAGGTAGGTGATTGTATTGATCTCGAGTTTGGGACAAAAAAATAACCGACTATAGGCCCTCAAATGTGCATCTAAATGATAATTGCGTTCAATTTAAAATTCAGTAGCATAAGCATAACCTCTACAGACGTTGAGAAAAACAATTGGTGTGCAAGAAATAAATTCAGACAGACACCACGGTATTTCCTGCTTACGTTTTTACCTCCAGTGTTACTTTTGCTAAACTATGCTTTGATGCATCTTCAAATTCTTTATTATTGATGCTGTTTTATCATGCAAATGCCTAGATGTTGTTGATTGACATTGATGTTGCCGTTTTGCCAAGTATGCTGGTTCTCTCTTGGACTTGCAAGGTTCTCTTTGGAATACTTTAAGGAGGTCACCTTTAATTCATTTGGATCAGGATCACACAGCTAGCTAACTTCATGTGAGTGACGGGTTGATTCCTTACCTAAAAATGATTGCAAAGTTTAACCTACCAAAAAATGAGGCATCCATGTAAAAAGATTGACCAAGGAAAATACATCCATGTGGCACTAGATGAGTGCCAGTGTAAAGTTCCAACAGAGCAACATGGTTGAAAAGAACAAGGTTCAAAACTTAAATGTTGTCTCCACTCTCCAATTTAAATTTAGTAACAAGGGAGAGCAAACACCTTTTGCTGCTGCTAGAGGAGAACGGAGGAGCGCAGTTGCTTGATTGCAGAACGTGAGCACATTCATGATGTTGGGCATTGATTCGTTAGCCGTTTGTCGGACCGGACGACCAAGGGTGCACATCATATGCCTGTGAAGATCAGCAAGCAAGTGATGTGGTGAAACAAATGGTGATGAAGTAGGGGATACATGCGTGCATGATGATGCAACATTTTCTGATTAAATCGAGTCTAGACTGACTTTTAGACTGATTTTCCATATATGTTGAAAATAGATACACAAAGTTTCAAAATAGAAAACACACTTCTTAGTTTTACACAACTGAAAATTGATGTATGGCAGTACAAAAATTTCTTGCAATAAAAGCCCAACTCTCTAAACCTGAAACTGTAACTGACTTCTAGACTGAATTTTTACTCCAAGAGTTTTTATATTCAGATGACTCTAACTGAAATTTAGACTGAGTTTTAGGCTGAATTTAAACTTTCTTGCAATAAGCTTGCAGTACACTTCATATAAAGATCAGGAGCCAAGCTCTAAAATTGAATTTTTAACAGAGTTTTAAAGTGAATTTTCATGACTGCACTTGTTTCAATTTCAGTTTCATATAAAGTTTATATTCAGATAAGGAGACTGACTTTTAAACTAACTTTATATTCAGTTTCAGGTAAGGACATCAAAGAATCTACAACAGTGAGGCCAATTCTACAACATCTATGACAGAGATTCTACACCATAGTGGTGAATTCTACAACATCTATTTCAGAGAATCTACAACAGTTAGGCATCTGTGTAAACAAGCAAAGAATGTACAACACCAACGAGGAACAAACCTTGAGGTTGGTGTGCTTGGTGGTGGAGTCCTAGAGTGGATGGAGGAACATGTCGGAGCACGCCGCCCCCTTGCCGCCACCATCCCGCCGTCACTGCTACGTGGCCATAGACATGTCGTAGTCAGACCTCCACTGATGCTGGCTCAGCATGACGAAGGCGACTAGGTAGCCGCGACTACAGGAGATGAGCTCCTCACCTAACGACCACCAGCAACAGCTGTCGGATTACGGGTTCCGGCAAACCCTTGAGGTTCAAAAACTGGAGTGCGCACGAAGATCTCTCTCCCCCGCAAGCTCACTCTCGCAACGATCTCTAAGCCTAGCTCACCGAACCTGAAGAATAAGGGACACAATGGTTTATACTAGTTCGGGCCACCATTGTGATGTAATAGCCTACTCCAGTGTGGTGCGGTGGATTGTCTTGTAGGCTGAAATGAACACGTACAAGGGATGAACAGCCTCCTGACGAGAGGTGTTCTTGAGCTCGATGAGCTTGTGTGTGTGAGGATGGTCTGGATCATCTCCTCTCTCTATGGTGGTGGCTAGTCCTATTTATAGAGGCCCTGGTCCTCTTCCCAAATATTAGGCGGGAAGGGATCCCACAACGGCCAGTTTGAAGGGGGAAAACTAGTACAAGCTATCCTGACAAAAGGTGGTCTTCGCCTGCCAAAGGCTCTGGTGGTGATGCTGTCATGGGCTCTGCGGTGACCTCCGTCCTGCTGGTCTTGGTCTTGTTGCACCAATATGGAAACCTTTGCCTAATGCATCGGACTCCTCACCTGCGCTTGCCTCTTTAGCACTAAAGAGGAAGTTGGCACCCTGCGCCCGCTGGCGGCTGCCTGGCCTTGGTCGTCATGGCTCACGTCACGTGAACCTCGCGAGGTGCCCCTTGCATAGACATCTCCGCCCCTCAGGAGCCAGCCTCGGGAGGCTGCCCCTGAGGAGGTCTTGGCGTCATCCTCCTCGCGAGGATTGGCCCCTCACGAGGGTCTTGAATGGTTGCTGCTGAAGATGGGCCATACCAGGCCGCTGGTGGAGCCACGCCCTAGGCAGCAGGCAGGCAAGTCTGGGCACCCCTGTTTCCAGGACGCCGACAGTAGCCCCTGGGCCCAAGGCGCACTCATACTTGGCTTCGCGGCAAAGCCAAGGGTCAAGTGTGGAGCACCGCGGGCCCCAATAGCCCGTGGCCTTGATTGACGCGTGGCGATTGATGGGTCGTGGGCGTCTGCGCTTTCCCATGGTGCCTCGGCAACTGCCCGACTTGACGAGACCATGATCTTCTGGGGAGGCTCTTTCCTCGTTGACCCGGCTGCGGGATGATCTTCAAGGCGCCAACCATCGCTTGGTGGTGAGGCACCTGGAGTTGATCTCGGGTTGGCTGTACTACGACACATCTATCAGGGCGGCGTTGGGCGAGGCCGTTGTAGCTTCCGAGGAGGATAAGTGAGCCACTGACCAAGCCGTGGCTGCCCGTGAGGTGGCGCTGAAGGACGTCGAGGTTGCAAAGGAGCGCTGCCGGTCGATGGAAGCCGAGCTAGAGACCATGCGCAATGAGTGTGCGATTGAGGCCCGCGGTCACAGGGCGGAGGAGGAGAATATGAAGGCCCGAGAAGACACCGTCACCAGTCGTGACGCCGAGCTGGAGCAGTCGGCAAGGGCGCAGGCCGAAGAACGCAGCCGCCTGGAGGAGCTGGAGAAGAAGGTGGCGGCGGAGAAGGCCCAGCTGGAGGCCAAGGCGAAGGTTCTTGCGGAGGACCGCGCGTCCTTCAAATCTCTTGAGGAGAGGGCCTGTGCGGTTCTGCAGGGTTTCTATGAGAAGGGCTTGGAGAAGCCGCTGGCGACCGATGATGAAGGCCCTGCCCAGCTACTCCCTCATCTTGTCGTGGCGCTCGAGGGTGTTGCCGACAGAATTGGTCCCCTGATGCAGGGGGAAGCCCGCGCGCTCTCCTCATCCGCCTTGACGCGCATCTTTAGCCATCTCTATCTTCATGACCCTGATGCCGACCTCGACAAGCTGCTGGAGCCCATAGAGGAAGGGCGCTGCGCAGCCGGTGCCGAAGCCGTGAAAGACTAGGTGGAGGCCCTATTGAAGAAGTTTCTTGCCATCGACCTCGCACCTCCAGCTGATGGCGCCGCCGATACTGTGACCAAGGCCAGCGACACGGGTGATGACAGCGCTGCCGACAAGCGGACACTTCCTAGTGACGGCGCCCGAGACTGAAGAGGAAGCCAGCTGGCGGGCGATAGTTCTCCTTCCTGCTTTTACTTTCCTGCGAGCTTCCTTGCAACATGCGACGTGCCTCGTGGAGGCATTAAAACTTTCGTTTGGTGTTAAGGAACATTATGTTGTGTAATAATTTATTTTGGTTCTGCGATTTCCTTCCCGTTTGCTTGACGTTCTACGTCGGCAGGGCCCGACCCCATGCATACCCCAGCCGCCGTTGGGCCATCCGGATCACCAGGACGGGACCAAGGGGTGAGGGGCTACATGGCCAGTTAGGCTCCTGAGTCGCGATGCTCAGGAGTCCCCTTTGACGCGCAAACGGCTTGCGGGAAGGAGATGCAGAAATAGGCCTTAGGGTTCTACGTTAGCAGGGCCCGGCCCCGCGCATACCTCAGCCGCCGTTGTGCCGTCCGGATCACCAGGACGGGACTGAGGGGTGAGGGGCTACATTGCCAGTTAGGCTCCTGAGTCGCGATGCTCAGGAGTCCCCCTTGACGCTCAAACAAACTGTAACGCCCTCGATGCGGCTATATCTCCCACGTGTCGAAGCACGACTTAGAGGCATAACCGCATTGAAAGCAATGTTGCAAGTGAGGTAATCTTCACACAACCCATGTAATACATAAGGGAAAGAGATACATAGTTGGCTTACAATCGCCACTTCACACAATACATGAATAAAGCATTACATCATCCAAAATAAAAGAAGACTACCCCAAATGCTACACAGATCCCCGATCGACCCCAACTGGGCTCCACTACTGATCAACTAGAACGAAACAACACAAAGGACAAGATCTTCATCGAGCTCCTCCTTGAGCTTGGTTGCGTCACCTGCTCGGTAACATCGGCACCTGCAAACTGGTTTTGGAAGTATCTGTGAGTCATGGGGACTCAGCAATCTCACACCCTCGCGATCAAGACCATCTAAGCTTATGGGAAGGGTAAAAGGTATGAGGTGGAGCTGCAGCAAGCGACTAGCATATATGGTGGCTACCTTACGCAAATGAGAGCGAGAACAGAAGGCAAAGCACGTTCGAGAAAATATGATCAAGAAGTGGTCCTATAACAACCTACGTCAAACATAACTCCAACACCGTCTTCACTTCCCGGACCCCGCCGAGAAGACACCATCACGATAACACACGCGGTTGATGTATTTTAATTAAGGTCAACTTCGGGTTTTCTACAACCGGACGTTAACAAATTCCCATCTGCCCATAACCGCGGGCACGGCTTTCGAAAATTCAATCCCTCCAGGGGTGTCCCAACTTAGCCCATCACAAGCTCTCACGGTCAACGAAGGATATTCCTTCTAGCGGGAAGACCCGATCAAACTCGGAATCCCAGTTACAAGACATTTTGACAATGGTAAAACAAGTCCAGCAAGACCACCCGCCGTGCCGACAAATCCCGATAGGAGCTGCACATGTCTCGTTCTCAGGGCACACCGGATAAGCTAAGCGTACGGGAGCCAACGTAACCCAAGTTGCCAAGGGACGGCCCCGCACGGTGCTCTGGGTTGGACCAACACTTAGACAAGCACTGGCCCGGGGGTTTAAAATAAAGAAGACCCTCGGGATGCACGACTCCCAAGGGAAAAAAGGCTAGGTAGCGAATGGTAAAACCAAGGTTGGGCCTAGCTGGAGGAGTTTTATTCAAAGCGAACTGTCAAGGGGTTCCCATCATAACCCAACCGCGTAAGGAACGCAAAATCCGGGAACATAACACCGATATGACGAAAACTAGGGCGGCAAGAGTGGAACAAAACACCAGGCATAAGGCCGAGCCTTCCACCCTTTACCAAGTATATAGATGCATTAATTAAATAAGCTATATTGAGATATCCCAACAAGTAAACATGTTCCAACAAGGAACAACATCTCCATGTTCCAACAAGGAACAAACTTCAATCTTCACCTGCAACTAACAACGCTATAAGAGGGGCTGAGCAAAGCGGTAACATAGCCAATCAACGGTTTGCTAGGACAAGGTGGGTTAGATGCTTGGTTCAACAATATAGGAGGCATGATAAGCAAGTGGTAGGTATCGCAGCATAGGCATAGCAAAAGAGCGAACAACTAGCAAGCAAAGATAGAAGTGATTTCGAGGGTATGGTCATCTTGCCTGAGATCCCGCAAGGAAGAAGAACGAGTCCATGAAGAAGACAAACGGACGTAGTCGAACGAATCCTCCCAACACGACGTTACCGGATTACTGAGACGAAGTACACCGGAAAGAAAGCAAACAACAAAGTAAACAACCACTACAACAACATGGCACGATGCGCAAACAAGTATGATGCATGTTCGGTTTAATGAGGCATGGCATGGCAAAGTGCACAAACAATCCTACAAATTAAGTGGAGCTCATTATGCAACGGAGTTGCATATTGAAGAAAACACCACATGACTTATTTAGTTCTCTCTTGTTTATGTACCCAACAACATGAAATGTTGTTAGCATGGCAAGAGGGTGAAGCAAATGAAAACTACCTATCTAGTCAAGTTTAAATGAGGCCGGAAACAATGAACAACAATTCCGGAAACTCCTCATATGCATATATTAGGTTTGGTACTGTTCTGCCCTAAACATAATTTTAGAGTTATTAAGCATGCAAAGTGAAGCCACCATGTTAAACTAGGAAAAATTCTACCCCATTTACATATAAAGTTTATTAAAATCCGAGCTACGGTTATTTAGTTATGACATAAATCATTTTAACATGGCATAGGAGCAAATTAACCCAAAAAACATTTTTAACATTTTAAACATGGATGAAAATGGCAAATTATTAATCTACACAAAATTCTAAGCAAGTTTCATATATAACTTATTTTAATCCGATGCACGATTTGTGAGATATTATATGCATGATCTAGAGGGACTTTTCTGCAAACTGGTGTTCTCCGGAATAATAGATAAATTCGTTCAGGGAAAAAATATGTCCTAGGCCGAAACAGAGGCTGGCCTGACAGGGGAAGGGAAAAAAAGAGGGGCGCTGGATCTGGCCTCACCATGGGCCTTGGGCCGTTCAGTGAAGAGGTGGGAGCTGCAAAAGCGAGGCGAGGCCGGCCCAGTAACAGTCAACGCATCTGGTTCCATCAACGCAGGGAAGCAGGGGATCGAGCTCGTGCTCGTCAAAAGGCAGCGACGATGCAAGGGCGCGTGGGACTCTGGCGAGCAGCGGGATGGCGCGGCTCCGATGATGGGCGTCTGGATCTGGGGCGAAGCTGGCGGCGGCACGATGCAGCGGCGACTGGCTGTTGTGGAAGCTGCATACATGGCGCAGGGCTGGTGAAGGAGAAGCAGAGGAGGACTCCCGCGGCAGCAAGGCATAGAACCCGCGTGGGGGCGAGGACGACGGAGGATGCTGGTGAGCTTGCTTGGGGACAAGGCAGCGAATTGGAGGAGGGCCGCAGCGGGAACTTGGCATCCATGGCGTCGGCTAGAGGAGTCCATGGCGCTGCTCATGCTTATCTGAGAGAGAGAGGTGCATGAGAGAGAAGAAATCAAGAGAGGGAGAAGAAGAAGACAGAGGTGAGGAGCAGAGGTCCTTGAGGCCGGTGATGGGGAAGCTCCTGCTAGTGGCAGCGAGGCGATGGAGCTCGTGCTCCTGGACGACGGGAGGCTCGGGGCATGAGCAGGGGAGGCTGTGCTTGGAGGCGAAGCGCTTGATCCATCGAGATGCTCGGGCGGCTGCGCGGAAAATTAGGGATCTGGTCGGAGGCTGTGGTTGGTGGGGATGGATCCCGAGGGGAAAAAATGAGGGCGGTGGCGGCGCGGATGGACTGGGTTAGACTAATTTGGTTAGGGGGGTCTAAAATATGGCAAGTGGAATTTTTGGTAGGGGCATTTGGTCCCTTAGATTATAATCGGACGGTCGCAAAAAAAATAGATAGGGAGTCCAAATAAGAAAACAGTGATGATTTATAGACGTTTGGGGATGATCCGGACCCAACGGTGACGACTGTCCGGGTCGGGTCCGGGACAGATTTCGGACGCGCGCGGGAGGAGGTCCGCGGGCTGACGAGAGAGGTCAGGTAGGGCCTGGCGGATTGTGAAGAGCGGGTTGGTCTCATAGAAGAGGGGAGAGATGCAGCCCGGCACGGTTTCCGGAGACCGAAACCGTCCGACGTTAGACCGGCTATATTGCCGCTATAGTTATCCGTTGGGGCGTCAAACGGACTCCGAACGCGATGAAGCTTGGCAGGCGGTCTACTAACAACAAAACAACACCGCACGCCAACTTTCATCCCATTCCGAGAACATTTTCCGGCCACTCCTAAAATAATATTTGGACGTGACGCGGGCGCGTGCAAGTGTGTCTGGGCTCAGAACGGATAACAGACGGAACTAGGAGAACCCGGGCGAATACAAGTTTCGAAAACATGGTGACGCAATGCACATGATGACATGACAAGATGTGACACACAAGCAAATGACAAAGCAACAACAACGAATAACTGGAAGACACCTGGCGCAACGGTCTCGGGGCGTTACACAAACCTTCATACATGACCTTGCCGAGGTCCTTGCTCGGGAGTGGTGTGCGGTAACCAGGTCAGAGGGACCTGGCAGGGCGGCGTACACTAGGCGAGGCCTGAGCATAGCCCCCGCGCCCAGCCCCCTCGCGTGACTCTCCCGAGGGGGAAGCATCGCGGTGAAGCTGGACACTAAGCCGGGTGGCTCCGTGAGGTTGGTACGACAATGGGGCCGCCCTCAGTTGTTTATCACCAGCGCGGAGCATAGCCACTTTCGCTCTTGCACGGGCATAGCCGCTCCTCGACGGTGTCGACTGCTAGCGTGGAGCATGGTGCTTCCACTGGTGCGTGGGTGAGGGCTCCCTCTAAGTGGAGCCCGTGGGGCATGTACAGCCCCGCCTTGACACGTGGCTTGCACGACAGGGCTAGACGACGTGTTTCTGGGCACCCGTGAGCCAGCGCAAGACTCACGAGGCCCTACCTCAAGGCGGGTTGCGCCTGGTCTTGGTTCTTGGTAGCTTCAGCGGTCCTGCAAGATGGTTAGGCAACCTGCGCCGGATGAATTTCTTCAGGTGATCACATGAGAAGGCCAGACACCAACGACCCCAAGAGGTGACGTGTATGGGGCCGACCCACCAGACAAAGCTCAGTCGTTGGGTTTATCGACGTTGCAGGGACAGACCCGAGCACATACGCCGTGCCTAGCCTACACATGCGAGGAATCCTAAAGAAAGACAATCGGTCCGCGGCTCCCGTGGTAACGAGGGTGGTTGCGGGTGGGGTATCGAAGTACTGAATAAGCAGGTGATAATCATAGAACGACTCAAGCAAAGAGGCAGGTTAGCTTAGATAGATGCAAGAATGATACATGCCACAGGGATGGACCTATGCGGCCTGGGGATGATGCATCTTGAGGGGCGCCCCCATAAAAGTAAGCTAGAGATGCAAAAGGACACACGTCGCAGGGACAGGCCCGTCCGACTTGGGGATGATGCTGCCCGAGGGGCGCCCCCAACTGAATGAACTAGAAAGAGTCACCTGATACCATAGCTGGAGCGGTGTTGGAGTAGCTGAAGATGCGCGCCGATTGGTTGTCCCTCATGAGCCGGCAGGGTCCTGAGCCTCAGGAGGACCCCCAGTCCCAGGTGGCTCCTGAAGAACCATAGCGGCCTCCTCCAGGATGACATGATGCCTGTCCTCCTGAGCCGCTAGGATGCTCCACAGGTGGCGCTGGAAGGTGACAACCGTGCTCGAAAAGCCGAATGGCATGCGAACGTAGCTGTGAGGTGGACCCTCGTACCGTCCAACGCGCGAAGGCCAGAAACATCCCTGAGATGCGGCCCTGTTGAGCCCTGGAATGTTGATGCAGACGCGCGGCCCGCCATCCTCGCCAGGATGGGGAGCTGCGCCGGGTGGTGGGCGGCGGTCACCGCGTATGGTCCTTGCCTCTTGAAGCTCCTGGATCACCTTGGTGATGAACTCCTGAGCACAAGCCGCTCCACGCCTCGTACCCTCTTGAGGGAAACGTGCGGCGAAGCATGCCTCCACGTGGTGCCCGAGCGCCTCCCTCGTGACGTTGGCTAGGTCTGAGGCCCTCCAAAAGAGAGCCCCCAAGCCCAGCCTGAGGAGGGCGCGGGGCGCGCCTTCCTATGCGAGAGAGGGAGGCTCCCCATCTGCGGGCGCAGGTCTTGAGGTGGTACCGCTGGAAACGCCGCTCTCCCAAGGCCGTAGGTGGAGTAGCTGTTTCTTCTTCTTGGGGATGGCCAAGTAGGGTGCAGCGTGCCTTCGTTGTCAGGGTTTTTGACTGCTGCAGCCTGGTAGGCGCGCTCGAGGGAGCACGCCGCATCTGTTTCTTCACACGGAACCGTGATGACGCCGCCGCTCCCTGGCATCTTGAGGACATTGTAGCCGTGGTGGGTCACTACCATAAACTTGGCCAAGGCTGGATACCCAAGGATGGCATTATACGACAGGCGGATGTGGGCGACGTCGAAGTCGATGAGCTCGGTGCGGTAGTTGTCACGCTGATCGAAGGTGACAGGGAGGAGAACCTGCCCTATCAGGGTGGTGGAGCCGTCGGTCACTCCTGAGAAGGGCTTGGTAGGCTGCAACTGGTCGTATGGCACTTGAAGGCTATCGAATGCTCGACGGACAGAACATTGAGCCCTGCGCCGCCGTCGATGAGGGTCTTGGTGACTTGGACGTTGCTGATGACAGGTGAGTAGAGCATCGGGAGGGCGCCGATTGTTGCCGCACACTTGAGCTGCTCCGCTGAGCTGAAGGTGATGGCGCACTTGGACCACCTGAGCGGGCATGTGGCCTCGAGCCTGGGAAGGGCCGCGTTCACTTCTTGAGCAAACTGCTTGAAGATACACTAAGAGGCTAGGGCTTGAGCGCCACCCAAGATGCAGGCGATGGCACGAGGCTCTTGGAAGTCCCCAGCCCCTCGTCCTGATGATGATCGTCGTTCCTCCTTGGTGGTGGTGGCAGTGGAGGGAGGACGGCGTTGCCCTGAGGGCGGTCCACAGGAGGCTGCTCCCTCCAGGCGCCCTCGCGAGGCGGGTCCTGCCAGCGGTCCTCACGAGGCCGGTCGCGCCATTCCTAGCAGGGGCCATGGTCGTCCCAGCGTCCTCCACTTCGTCCTCCTCCTCGGCCATAGCCTCGGTCGTTGTGCTCGGGGCATCGACTGAAGCGCCCATCGCGGATGGCCCTGAGCTCCTTTCAATGTTGGTGTTGTGGATATGAACGTTGTGGAAGGCACAAAATGGGCGGCTGACCTTGGATGACTCGGGATGGTCGCGGCCTCGTTTCGTCTCCAGCTCTGCTGCAAGCACGGCAGCCCCCTTGCGCTTCACGCCCCTGCTCTTGGCCTTCTTGTCCTCCTGATCAGTAGCTGGGAGCTCGAGGAGGGAGAGGCGCCCTTCCTCAGCCCCCGCGCACTTGGTCGCCATGTTGAACATCTCGAGGGCCGTGCACAAGTCCTCGTGCATGGCGAGCTCCTCCTTCATCTTGACGTCGTAGACGCCATCGTAGAACGCAGAGATGATGGCCTCGTCCGTTACCTTGGGAATCTTGAGGCAGACGTTGTTGTAACGTTGGACGTACTTCTGCAATGTCTCCCCTGGTTGTTGCTTGATGCGCCGTAGGTCGCCCGTGGCCGGCGGGCGGTCGCGAGGGCCCTGGAAGTTGGCGATGAAATGCTAACGCATCTCGCCCCAGGAGCAGATCGATCCCACGGGCAAGTTTAGGAGCCATGAGCGCGCGCCATCCTTGAGGGCCATGAGAAACCACTTCGCCATGACCTTTTCGCTACCATTGGCTGCCTCGATGCTCAGCTTGTAGAGCTACAGGAACTCTGCAGGGTCAGGGGTGCCGTCGTAGCACGGAGGCAGGTCCAGCTTGAACTTGCCGGGCCAGACGACGCTACGCAACTCAGGAGTGAAGGCGCGGCAGCCTTCTGTGGTCACCGGAGCCCGTTGTGGAGGCGGGACCTAACCTTGATATCCACGCGCCGCCGGCGCGGGCGGCGCGCGGTCTTGACGCAGTGGTGTCGGGAGCGCAGGAGCGTTTTCTTGTGGCCCCGGGGCTTCCTGGCAGCTTCCTTCTTCATGCGCAGGCGCCCAGCGCGACGGGTCGCACCGCGAGACTGCGCATCTTGGTTCGAGGGTGTTGTCTTGGTGCGGAAGTGGTGGAGGCGCTTCGTGGGCGACATCGCCCGCCGCTGGAGGTGGTCGAGGTAACGAAAGGGATGGTGCAGGAGAGCCCAAGTGGCGCTAACGAGCTCGGCGATGTGGTCGAGCCAGTCGTCGTCTGGACGGTAGCGTAGGAGCTCGCGCGCCATGAGCAGTGCAGCCAGTGCATCCATGGGCACGTGACGAGTGTGGGACGATGAGCCGGCCTGAGTCAGTGACAGGGTGGCGGTGCATCCGTCCCGGCGCATGGAGGGGTGCAGCGATGAGGCCTGCTGCTCGTTCGCTGTAGGGCCGGTAGCGGCGTTGGCAGCTGGTGATGGAGAACGGCGGGGAGGTCCGCCAACGGGCGTCGTCTGAGCGACGCGGGCAGTGAGGGCCATGCGGCGCTCACCATGGGCACAGCGAGCTGATACGTCTCCATTGTATCTATAATTTTTGATTGTTCCATGCCAATATTATACAACTTTCATATACCTTTGGCATATTTTTATACTATTTTTGGGACCGACATATTGATCCAGTGCCTAGTGCCAGCTCCTGTTTGTTGCATGTTTTTTGTTTCGCAGAAAATCCATATCAAACAGAGTCCAAACGGGATAAAAACTGATAGAGTTTTTTTGGAATATATGTGATTTTTGGGAAGAATAATCAACGCAAGACGATGCCCGAGGGGGCCATGAGGCAGGGGGCGCGCCCTAGGGGGTTAGGCGCGCCCTGGGCCCTCATGGACACCCCGTAAGGCGGTTGGTGCCCTTCTTTCACCACAATAAAGCCAATATCCGGATAGAAGTCGTGTTAAAATTTCAGCCCAATCGGAGTTATAGATCTCTGTGAATGTACGAAACAGTGAAAGGCCAGAATCTGGAACGCAGAAATAGAGAGAGAGAGAGAGACAGATCCAATCTCGGAGGGGCTCTCGCCCCTCCGCCGCCATGGAGGCCATGGACCAGACTGGAAACCCTTCTCCCATCTAGGGAGAAGGTCAAGGAAGAAGAAGAAGAAGTGGGTCTCTCTCCCACTCTCTCCTTGTGGCGCGACCATCGTGTGACGGTGCTCTACACCAACACCTCCGTCATCTCCACCAACATCCTCATCACCTTCCCCCATCTATCTACAGTGGTCCACTCTCCTGCAACCCGCTGTACCCTCTACTTGAACATGGTTCTTTATGCTTCATATAATTATCCAATGATGTGTTGCCATCCTATGATGTCGGAGTAGATTTTCGTTGTCCTATCGGTAATTGGAGAATTGCTATGGTTGGTTTAATTTGCTTGTGGTTATGTTGTTGTCCTTTGGTGCCCATCATGTGAGCGCGCGCATGGATCACACGATAGGGTTAGTTGTATGTTGATAGGACTATGTATTGGAGGCAAAGAGTGACAGAAGCTTCAACCTAGCATAGAAATTGATGCATACGGGATTGAAGGGGGACCAATATATCTTAATGCTATAGTTGGGTTTTACCTTAATGAACGTTAGTAGTTGTGGATGCTTGCTAATAGTTCCAATCATAAGTGCATAGAATTCCAAGTCAGGATGACATGCTAGTAGTGGCCTCTCTCACATAAAACTTGCTATCGGTTTAGTAAAGTAGTCAATTGCTTAGGGATAATTCCGCAACTCCTACCACCACTTTTCCACACTCGCTATACTAACTTTATTGCTTCTTTACCTAAAACAACCCCTAGTTTTTATTTACGTGCTCTTTATATTCTTGCAAACCCATCCCGTTACACCTACAAAGTACTTCTAGTTTCATACTTGTTCTAGGTAAATCGAACGTTAAGCATGCGTAGAGTTGTATCGGTGGTCGATAGAACTTGAAGGAATATTTGTTCTACCTTTAGCTCCTCATTGGGTTCGACACTCTTACTTATCGAAAGAGGCTACAATTGATCCCCTATGCTTGTGGGATATCACAAGCGTCAGACATGGATGCTATGTTGTAGTGGAATGCGGATCGACGGAAGAAACAACTTCGGCACAACTCCCCTACTTGGCGCCAAATGTAGGATTACGAGTTCCGGCAAACCCTTGAGGTTCGAACACTGGGGTGCGCACGAAGATCTCTCTCCCCCGCGAGCTCACTCTCACAACGATCTCTAAGCCTAGCTCACCGAACCTGAAGAACAAGGGACATAATGGTTTATACTGGTTCGGGCCACCATTGTGGTGTAATACCCTACTCCAGTGTGGTGCGGTGGATTGCCTTGTAGGCTGAAGATGAACACGTACAAGGGATAAACAGCCTCCTGAGGAGAGGTGTTCTTGAGCTCGATGAGCTTGTGTGTGTGAGGATGGTCTGGATCATCTCCTCTCTCTATGGTGGTGGCTAGTCCTATTTATAGAGGCCCTGGTCCTCTTCCCAAATATTAGGCGGGAAGGGATCCCACAATGGCCAGTTTGAAGGGGGACAACTAGTACAAGCCATCCTGACAAAAGGTGGTCTTCGCCTGCCAAAGGCTCTGGTGGTGACGTTGTCGTGGGCTCCGCGGTGACCTCCGTCCTGTCATCCTGCTGGTCTTGGTCTTGTTGCACCAATATGAAACCTTTGCCTGATGCCTCGGGACTCCTCGCCTGCTCTTGCCTCTTTAGGACTAAAGAGGAAACTGTCACCCTGCACCCGCTGGCGGCCGCCTGGCCTTGGTCTTCATGGCTCACGTCATGTGAACCTCGTGAGGTGCCCCTTACATAGACATCTCCGCCCCTCGGGAGCCAGCCTAGCGAGGTTTCCTCTGAGGAGGTCTTCGCGTCGTCTGCCTCGCGAGGCTTGGCCCCTCGCGAGGGTCTTGAATGGTTGCTGATGAAGATGGGCCATACCAGGCTGCTGATGGAGCCATGCCTTGGGCCGCAGGTAGGCAAGTCTGGGTACCCCCGTTCCCAAGACGCCGACAGCAGCCCGTGCAGGCGACCGACAGAAGCAGCTCTGTTGCACCGTCTTGATAGTCTTCGTCGCAGATTGAGCACAGCCGATGTAGACGAATAGCCGGAGGGGAAATCGGATTTTCATCGATGCAGAGGGACATGCGAGAGGAAGAGAGCACCGGTAGCGCGCATAAGGGAGAGGGCGTCGGCGCTGGGTGGGAGAGGAGGCGCAGGCAGTGTGGAGCTGCGCAAAAGGGAACGGCGTCGGCGGTGCCGGCCAGTCGGAGAGGAAGGAGGAAGAGAGCGACTACATAGAGGGACTTCGGTTTCGGTCGGGAAAAGGCTGAGGACTAAATTGCAAAATGACCGTTGCGACATGAATTTTCGGACGGAGGGAGTATATGATAAGTAAGTTGGGAGGCGAAACATTAAGCCCCTATCTTACTCTGTGTTCGACGGGTGCTATTTGTCCTAAAAATATGCATTGAGTGTTAGCAATCATGGAAGACTATATGATAGTTGAGTATGTGGAATTTGCTAAATCAAAGCTCTTACATAGACCCTTCTTGAAAATAAGATGAATTGCAATTGTTTTGTGACTCAAATCATAGTTTGTTAGTTCTCAAGAAACTTTATGGTCTATACTTTAACATGTGAATATCTTGCTACTTGATCATGAGAAGTTTTATGAGATGAGCTACTGTTTATGATAAAGAATAATGCTAGAAAAAGTGTTTGGAACTATCATTGATCAAATTTATGCACTATGCAAGCATTCACACTTCATAAATTATTTCTTTTATCATTTACCACCTCGAGCACAAGCAGGAATTAAGCTTGGGGATGCTGATACATCTTCGACGTATCTATAATTTATGAAGTTTTCATGCCATGTTTACAACAATTTTATATGGTTTTGGTATGATTTGATTAGAACTAACCCGGACTGACGTTGTTTTCAGCAGAACTACCATGGTGTCAATTTCTGTGCATAAATAAAAGTTCTCGGAATGGGCCGAAAATTTATGGTGATTTTTATGGACCAAAAGAGAACCCCGAAGCACAAGAGTTGGACAGGAAGACTTTCAAGGCGATGACAAGGTAGGGGGGCCCTACCCCCCCCCCCCCCAGGAGGGTGCTCCTACCTTGTCACTGCCTCATGCACCCCCTTGACATGAGACCGACGCCAAAAATTCCTAGAAATACCAAAACCCCCAGAAATAAACCTAGATCGGGAGTTCCGCCGCCGCAAGCCTCTATAGCCAGGAAAAATCAATCTAGGCCCTCTCTAGCACCCTGCCGGAGGGGGCCATCAGGATCAGAGGCCATGGAGGAGGATCCCGGAGGGGGCCATCATCACCATGGAGGACAAGGGCTGGAGGGAGAACCTTTCCCCATCTAGGGGGGCGTGGAGGAGGAAGCACAATGGGCAGACTCTCCCCCCTCTCTCTTGGTGGAGCTGGAGTGCCGCCGGAGTAACCATTTCTGTAGTGACCGTCTTCATATTCATAACCATCCTCATCTCTTTCACACGGTCTACTCTCCCGCACCCCATTGTAATCCCCTAGTTGAACATGGTGCTTTATGCCACATATTATGATCCAATGATGTGTTGCCATCCTATGATGTTTTGAGTAGATTTGTTTTGTCTTTTGGGTTGATTGATGATCTAGATTGGTTTGAGTTGTATGTTTTATTTTTGTGTTGTCCTATGGTGCCTTCCGTGCCGCGCACATGTGAAGGATTCCCGCTATAGGGTGTTGCAATACATTCATAATTCGCTTATAGTGGGTTGCTAGAGTGACAAAAGCTTAAACCCGAGTAAGGGGGTTGTTGCGTATGGGATAAAGGGGACTTGATGCTTTAATGCTATGGTTGAGTTTTAGTTTAATGATCTTTAGTAGTTGTGGATGCTCCCTAGAGTTCCAATCATAAGTGCATTTGATCCAAGAAGATAAAGTATGTTAGCTTATGCCTCTCCCTCATATAAAACTGTAATGACGACTACCGATCTTGTTAACAATTGCCTAGGGCAATTCCGCACACCGGTCCATCATTATTCCACACTCGCTATTTATAATATATAGTAATATATTCTAACTTTACATTAACAACACCTATTTTTATATTGGGATTTTTATTTCTATGCCCCTGGTTCCTTAGCTCTACTCATTCATCCCCAGTCTGTTAACTTTTGCTCACTTTCCCCCACTCCCTTGCCCAAAACCCTTAGAATAGGTTATAACGGATGTTGTCGTAGGTCAACGCCTTTAACCATGAGCTGACGAGTGGGGTCGCGTATACGTGGGCGCATGCAAGACCGCAGTAGTGGGGTAGCACGTGTCCATGGACATGCCCGAAACGCCCCATCATATAAAGAGGGCAACCACCTCCATTGCCCCTACTATTTTCCCCCAAATCCCCTCCCCGCCGCATCGTCTTCCTCTCCCCCACCGGCGTCGTCTCGCTCTCCTCCACTGCCTCCACCGCACTGTCTCGCTCTCCCCCACTTCATCCTCTTCCTCACCTTCATCGCCTCCATCCGTCAGAAGGCCGACACTCATGGCGACGCCGCCGCAGCGGTCGGAGATGTGGTGGAGCTGCAGGGTCCAGGCGCGGTGACCGCAGATGTCGGTGGCATCCACGGTGGTGCGGGGAAACTCGCAACCACTGCGGATGTGGCGGGGTCTGCCTCATCACCGCAGAAGGTGAAGGCGTCGAGCGGCGTAGTCCATCCAGATGCCCCCATTGCACCGCCTGCCATGGAGGAGCAGGTATTTGCACTTGCTTAGCTTGTAGAGTTAATTGCTCCCTAGTTGCATTGGTTAGATTGTAATTCATACGGTACTTCGGATGGTTAGAGTAGTTGGTTTTACGGATGGGCCGGGGTTTTCTGTAGGGTATGGGTTGGGGGGACGGGGGTTTTTGGACTAGGGTTTGTTGGATAAATTCGTTACAAAAATGCTATGTTGTGAACTATGATTTTAGGTGTTGCAATGATTGGGGTTTTTAGATTTTTTTAGATTTGTATAAATTCATTGCAAAAATGCTAGATGTTGTGAACAGGTTGGTTTTTTAATGCTATGATGCTTATTAGATTTGTTTTTAGTGCTCATAGATTGGGTTTTTTAATGCTACTCAGATTCGTTGCCTTAGATTGGGTCCCTATTAGATTTGTTTTTGCATGCTACTCAGATTGGGGTTTTGAATGTCATATGCCCAAATGGAATCCATTGATTAAGAAGTTATTTGATTCATTAGTATATAAATTTGTCCACAATATGTTGTTATATTAGCTCTGTTCTTCAATGTGTGTGCATGACTAATGATCAATGTGTTATTTGAATGTCATATTGGGATTTTTGATCAATGTGTGTACAAATCTAATACATTGATATACTAGTGATGGATGTGGTTTTTGAATGCATAGAGCTAAGGGGCACAGAAATAAAAAACCCACTTCTAAAACATTTCTGATATTGGGAGTATATTAACCCTATTATCAATGTGTTATGTGTGCATATCTAAATTTTCAATTGGCTACTAGTGATGGATGTAATTGTATATTCAGGAGGATGACGGTTGGGATGGGGGATAAAGGGGAAGATGGCCGACTACGACCCGTACGAGGGGGCGTTTAGTGACGATGTTGAATATGAGGTAAGCCTATCCCTTGTACATTTAGTTCCTTTGACATGGTGTATATGAATCTATAATGTATTAATGCAATTCATTCATGTGTGCAGTATGATTCTGGAGATGATGTGTACAAGGGCAAACATAGCGTCCTTCACAACCAAGGAGGTGGAGAAGATCAAGGCCAAGGGAGTTGCTTCGTTCTACAACTGCAAGTTTAAGAAGTGGCACTGCCCCTACTGCACCACCAAGCCAAAGCCCAAGGATGGCCGCTTCGATCACCTTCTGTCTCATGCAGAGGATGTAGCGATCCACGGGGAGGACTACATGATCAGGGGGCAACATGATGCGCTCGCGAAGGCCCTGACTCCAGCGTGAAGTGATGTGATGATGTCATGCTATGATGGTGTGATGCTGTGAATTGAATCTTAATATTTTGGGTACTTTGGGTCCGGTTACTTTTGGTAAACTTAATGTGGCTATTTATGGTGTGAACTGAATCTATGGTGATGCTAGTAATGTATTATATCTATATTTGTCTGTCCTTATATTTGCTTGTGGTGTATGGTTAGTTCTGTTTAGATGTTGTGAACTATGATTTTAGGTGCTGCAATGATCACAAATGTTGTTTTAGTGTTGCTTCATGATAACCCGCAAGTATAGGGGATCGCAACAGTTTTTGAGGGTAAAGTATTCAACCCAAATTTATTGATTCGACACAAGGGGAGCCAAAGAATATTCTCAAGTATTAGAAGCTGAGTTGTCAATTCAACCACACCTGGAAACTTAATATCTGCAACAAAGTGGTTAGTAGCAAAGTAATATGATAGTGGTGATAACGGTAGCAAAAGGTAACAATAGTAAAAGTAATGTTTTTGGTATTTTGTAGTGATGATAGCAATAGCAACGGAAAAGTAAATAAGTGAAGAACAATATGTGAAAAGCTCGTAGGCAATGGATCAGTGATGGAGAATTATGCCGGATGCGGTTCGTCGTGTAACAGTCATAACCTAGGGTGACACAGAACTAGCTCCAGTTCATTGATATAATGTAGGCATGTATTCCGCATATAGTCATACGTGCTTATGGAAAAGAACTTGCATGCCATCTTTTGTCCTACCCTCCCGTGGCAGCGGGGTCCTTACGGAAACTAAGGGATATTAAGGCCTCCTTTCAATAGAGAACCAGATCAAAGCATTAACACATAGTGAATACATGGACTCCTCAAACTACAGTCATCACCGGCAAGTATCCCGATTATTTTCACTTCGGTGTTAACGAATCATAACACATAATAGGTGACTATAGACTTGCAAGATAGGATCAAGAACACTCATATATTGATGAAAACATAATAGGTTCAGATCTGAAATCATGGCACTCGGGCCCTAGTGACAAGCATTAAGCATAGCAAAGTCATAGCAACATCAATCTCAGAACATAGTGGACACTAGGGATCAAACCCTAACAAAACTAACTCGATTACATGATAGATCTCATCCAACCCATCACCGTCCAGCAAGCCTATGATGGAATTACTCACGCACGGAGGTGAGCATCGTGAAATTGGTGATGGAGGATGGTTGATGATGACGATGGCGACGGATTCCCCTCTCCGGAGCCCCGAATGGACTCCAGACCAGCCCTCCCGAGAGGTTTTACGGCTTGGCGGCGGCTCTGTATCGTAAAACGCGATGATTTCTTCTCTCTGATTTTTTTCTCCCCGAAACACAATATCTGGAGTTGGAGTCGGAGAGGCAACAGGGGGCCCACATGGTAGGGGGCGCGCCGTAGGGGGAAGGCGCGCCCCCCACTCTCGTGGAGAGGTGGTGGGCCCCCTAGCCTTCATCTTTTGCAGGTATTTTTCTTATTTTCTGAAAAGTGGCTCCGTGAAGTTTCAGGTCATTCCGAGAATGTTTGTTTCTACACATAAATAACACCATGGTAATTCTGCTGAAAACAGCGTCAGTCCGGGTTAGTTCCATTCAAATCATGCAAGTTAGAGTCCAAAACAAGGGCAAAAGTGTTTGTAAAAGTAGATACGACGGAGACGTATCAACTCCTCCAAGCTTAAACCTTTGCTTGTCCTCAAGCAATTCAGTTGATAAACTGAAAGTGATAAAGAAAAACTTTTACAAACTCTGTTTGCTCATGTTGTTGTAAATATGTAAAGCCAACATTCAAGTTTTCAACAAAGATTATAACTAACCACATTCACAATAACGCATAGGTCTCAAGTTTACTCATATCAAAGGCATAATCAACTAGCGAGCAATAATAATAAATCTTGGATGACAAAACTTTCTCAAAACAATCATAATATGATATAACAAGATGGTATCTCGCTAGCCCTTTCTGAGGCCGCAAAACATAAATGCAGAGCACCTTTAAAGACCAAGGACGGACTAGACATTGTAATTCATGGTAAAAGAGATCCAGTCAAGTCATACTCAATGCAAGTTAACAGTAATGAATGCAAATGGCAGCGGTGCTCTCCAACTGGTGCTTTTTAATAAGAGGATAATGACTCAGCATAAAAGTAAATAGATAGGCCCTTCGCAGAGGGAAGCAGGGATTTGTAGAGGTGCCAGAGCTTGGTTTTGAAACAGAGGTGAATAATATTTTGAGCGGTATACTTTCATTGTCAACATAGAAACCAAGAGATGGCGATATCTTCCATGCTACACACATTATAGGCGGTTCCCAAATAGAATGGTACAGTTTATACTCCCCCTTCCACCAACAAGCATCAATCCATGGCTTGCTCGAAACAACGAGTGCCTCCAACTAACAAGAGTCCCAGGGGGAGTTTTGTTTGCAATTATTTTGATTAGTTTTTCATAAAGAATGGGACTGGGCATCCCGGTGACCAGCCATTTATCTCGTGAGTGAGGAGCGGAGTCCACTCCTCTTGAGAATAACCCGCCTAACATGGAAGATACAGGCAGCCCTAGTTGATACATGAGCTATTCGAGCGTACAAAACAGGATATTTATTTCAAGGTTTAGAGTTTGGCACATACAAATTTACTTGGAATGGCAGGTAGATACCATATATAGGTAGGTATAGTGGACTCATCTGGAATAACTTTGGGGTTTAAGGAGTTTGGATGCACAAGCAGTATTCCCGCTTAGTATAGGTGAAGTCTAGCAAAAGACGGGGAAGCAACCAGCTAGATAGCGACAACAGTCATGCAACCCAAATCGACACAGCCTGCCGCTCCGCATTCCTCCTCCCCGAGCTCTCCTCCCACTTCAACAATGGCGAACTTCCCCGTGAATGTCGTCCCCTACCTCCCCACAAGGATGACGATCGAGCTTGGGCCGGAGAACCGAGTCGTCCGTGGTGACATGGCCATGCATCCAGTTCCTCCCCTCAATCATGATTTCCTCGCCATTGCGGATGTCAACAAACATGTCCCACATCATCAGAAAGCTGCTCTTCGGGAGGTAATCACCGATCTGCTGCATGAATCCCACTTTTTCCCTTCTGAGGTTGATGATCATCCACTGGGCATTGCTATCTATGGATTTGCCAATCCTTTAGTGAGGGACAATGTTGTGGGCACCACCTTTGAGATTGATGCTGAGGTAGAAGGGGATATGAACACTATCGTTTCTTTCGTACCGCATGATGAGGCTCTGAATATGTGGCTCACCATCTATGGCCCTGCGGTTTGGATCTTGTATGTGGGTTTCCCCTATGATTATCAGACTTATCACTACCTGCATCGGTCGGTGGACAGTTTTGGTAGCCTCATGCATTGGCACAATCCTAGGGGTGACCGAAAATTTGTTCTGGTTCATGTCAAGGTCATTAGTCTTCGTCTCGTCCCAAAAAGCCTGGTGATCCGTCAGTTGGGCGGAGACAGACGCTGCTGGACTGTTTGTGTCACTATGTTGCATAGTAGTGACTGGAATGCGCATTTGCCTGAAGTTCCACCTGCTGGAGAAGATCCTCCACCTGATAATGGAATCCCACACCCTCTCTATGGCGACGAGCTTACAGCAGAGCAACTCTATCAAATGCAGCTCAACAATTGGATAGCACAACAAGGTGCTGCTAACAATGCGGCTG
Source organism: Triticum urartu (assembly GCF_003073215.2). Classification (NCBI taxonomy): domain Eukaryota; kingdom Viridiplantae; phylum Streptophyta; class Magnoliopsida; order Poales; family Poaceae; genus Triticum; species Triticum urartu. Next base: position 497,962,016 of record NC_053024.1, read on the forward strand.
CATACAATGATGGTGAAGGCCTACAAAATGTGGAACTGGAATTTCAGCCAAACTGGGGGAATGGCCAGCTCCCCCACCTCAGGCACCTCCTGCTCTGTATAACTTCCAAGAATGGCTAGCCAATGAGGGGCTGCAAGTTCAAGATGGTATCCTCCCACCTGACAATCTTCAGGACAGCCCTGCGGCTGCATGGAATGATTCCATTTCTCCCCAGAGCAGCTCTGCTTCTAGTTCTGAGTCTGAGGCCATGGTTCTGGTCCCAATTAACATCATGCAGGCCTTGTAGCGAAGCAGCTCCTTGGTCTTTAGCTCTGCTTCCTCTCAGGATTTGGTTGTCAGAAACAACTCTGAAGTGATATCCTCCAGCTCTGCAACTCCCACACAGTAACTTCAGTTCAACCTTTAGGTATCAAATGCAGGTATCAACATTAGTTTCTCTGCTGACAATGAGATGATCAACTCCATGCTGCTGAATGAGCCATTGTCTTATGTGCATGTTACCAACTTCCTGTCAAGCAGACTCATGCCAACTTTGGCTACCTTTGGGCCTTGGGCGCATGGTTATGGTATTAGGCCGGCAAGTCTGAACATTCAGTTAGTGGTGACAACCACTGAAGATGGTCAGTTGGATGCTTCTGCTACTGTCACCTCTTTTGATGCTGCAGGTAGTTATAGTTCTTCCACACAGCTTTGGACCCTTGCCTCCAATGCACCAGTTAAGGCTAGCACTGTTACTATAACTGAGCTTAGCGAGGATCTGCTGGCATCCTCTGACGACCTAGCTACCACTGGTTCAGATACTGTACTTGGTGACTCTTCTATTGGAGGACATAAGAACAAACGTGGTAAATAATGTCCGGGATTTGAACTCAGATCCTAAGCTTTTGGCTTTATCAAACGCTATCTCCTCTAGTGGTTGTGCTATGATTTGCTTGCAAGAAACCAAAAAACCCTCTTTTGATAATCTGTTCATTAAATCCCGTTGCCCTAGAAGATTTGATAAATTTGCTTATATTCCTTCTAGTGGGGCCTCGGGAGGTATTATAACCATTTGGAACAGCTCTATATTCACTGGTACGGTACTTATGGAAGAAAAATTTGCTCTGGTAATTAAATTCAAATCCACGCATTCGGCCCAAGAATGGACTCTTGTAAATATATATGGACCTTGTCAAGGAGACCCAAGAGTGGCTTACACAAACTGGCTACTTCATCTAAACATTCCCTCCGATGAAGATTGGCTTCCAATTGGTGATTTTAGTTACATGTGAAGCCCTACTAACCGCAATAAACTTGGTGGCAACATTAATGATATGATTACATTCAATGACTTTATTCGATCGCAAGGGCTCATTGAACTACCAATTAAAGGCAGGGCATACCTGGAGAAATATGCAGCAGTAGCCCCTACTAGAGCAACTTGATTGGTTTCTTACCTCCACTAATTGGATTCTGTCATATCCAAATACCATGGTAAAACCCCTTGGGAAACCAGTCTCGGACCACATCCCATGTGTAGTCATAATTGAAACTTCAATACCAAAAAGCAATCTGTTCAGGTTTGAGTCTTTTTGGATACAACATCCAGGGTTTATGGAACTTGTCTCAGAAGTTTGGAATAGACCAGTTAACTCTTCTAATGTTGCCACTGTGCTCTACCGCAAATTTAAAATGCTAAGATATGAGCTCAAACACTAGAGTAAAAAGATTTCCAAACTCTCCATTGCAATAGAAAATTCAAACTCCACACTCGCAGATCTTGATGCTAGAAAAAACAGACGGATCTTATCAACTCCGGAACGCAACTTTAGGACAATCGTAAAGAAGCACATTCTTCGGTTGTTAAATTACCAGAAGCAATACTGGAAAAAGAGATGCACCATTCGCTGGGTTCAATTTGGGGATGAGGATCCAAATTTTCTTAAAGCCCTTGCTTCTGAAAGATACAGAAGAAATAACATAACCACTCTTCGGCTTGATAATGGTACAACAGTGGAAGATCATGCTGGCAAAGAGGCCCTCATCTACCATACCTACAAGGATAGGCTTGGTTCTTCTGGTAACTATCAAATGAAATTTGATCTTCCTAGCATCATTAAAAAAGTAGATGACTTGGACCAGCTCACTGTCCCTTTCTCCAAACCTGAAATTGACGATGTCATCAAAGAAATGCCAGCTGATAGAGCCCCTGGTCCGGATGGCTTCACGGGTCATTTCATTAAAACTTGCTGGCACATCATCAAAGAGGATTTTTATAGACTTTGTGATCAGTTCCATGAAGGGACCTTAAACTTAGAAAGCATCAATGAGGGTTTCATCACGTTAATACCAAAAGTTCCCTCACCAAAGACGGTTAACGACTTTCGGCCGATCACACTGCTAAATTGCTGCCTCAAAATAATCACCAAGCTATTGGCTAACCGCCTCCAGAAGATCATTCTCAAACTTATACATCGTAACCAATACGGTTTCATCAAACGTAGAACTATACAAGACTGTCTTGCTTGGGCCTTTGAGTATATCCATCAATGTCAAGTCTCCAAGAAAAAAATTGTTCTACTCAAACTTGATTTCGCTAAAGCCTTCGACACCATAGAACATGGGGATATGATTGAGATTATGAAACATATGGGATTCAATGACAAGTGGCTTTCCTGGATCGAGTCTATTTTCTCCTCTGGTAAATCTCCCGTGCTAGGCAGACAATTTTTATGCAAATGTGGTGTCCGGCAAGGAGACCCCTTGTCTCCCCTCATCTTTGTTATTGCAGCAGATCTCCTCCAAGATGCCATTAATGATGCATTCCGACAAAGGAAGATCCATCTACCGTTTGACAGACAGCGACAACAGGACTACCCGGTTATTCAATACGCGGATGATACAATAATTATCATGCCAGCGTGCCCAGCTCAAGCGCATACTATGAAAGGAATTCTTAATGACTTTGCCACGTCCATTGGTCTCAAGATAAACTTTCATAAATCGACACTCATACCGATGAACTGTGAGGTAGATCTTACAAACGAGCTTGCTAGTATCTTTGAATGCAAGATTGCTAACATGCCGTTCACATACCTCGGCCTCCCCTTGTGGACTAGTAAACCCTCCATTCAAGACCTAATGCCGATGGTATGCTTTGTTGAACGAAGACTGACTTCCACCTTGAAAATGATGTCATATGGAGCCAAACTTTCACTGTTAAATACAGTCATCACCTCGCTCATCATGTTCGCTCTATGCACTCTAAAATTCCCACCGAAAATCTTGGAGTTATTGGATAAGATTTGTCGAAAATGTCTCTGGACAAAGAAAACTGAACAGGGGAAAAATGCAACTCTCTGGTTGCCTGGGATAGGATCTGCCGCCCAAAAGATAGTGGAGGCCTTGGGATCATCAACTTAAAGATACAAAGTGAGGCGCTCCTCCTCAAATATTTGCACAAGTTCTATAACCAGCATGACCTCCCTTGGGTTGATCTAATTTGGTCTACATACTACACGGACAAGATACTCCATGCTTCTGATCTTTGTGGTTCCTTCTGGTGGAGAGATGTCCTCAAACTAACTTCAATTTATCATGGCATCTCAAAGGTGGAGGTTAACCGTGGAGACAATGTGCTTATGTGGAAGGACCTATGGCCCGAGGAGACTCTAGTTGACTCCCACCCAAGGGCCTTTTCCTTTGCTAAGAATGAAGATGTCTCCGTAAAAAAAATTCTACGTGTTTCCTCATTAGACGAGGCGTTCCACCTCCCCCTCTCTATAGAGGCTCATGCAGAGGTTCGCGACATCCAGCGCCTGGTGGCCCACATCGCTTTAGACAATGGTCAGACCACAAGAGACGTCTGGTCATACTCCTGGGGGACGGCAGAATATACTGCACGAAGATTCTATAAGTTCTGCTTCAGGGATGTATAAGCCCATAAAACATATCATTCGCTCTGGAAATCCAAGGTCACAATTAAGATAAAAGTCTTTGGTTGGCTTCTACTCTCTGATCGCCTCGATACAAGGAACATGCTCAAACACTGACACTACAACGTGGGAGATGACCTGACATGCCTTCTTTGCGGCCATACAGAGGAAGATGTGGACCATATGATTCTAAACTGCTCGTTTAGTAAGTACTGTTGGTCCACAATTGGGATGAATCCCGAACACCATGTCATGTGGCTACCCTGGTTGGAAACGGCCAAGAAGAATTGGAACAAACCTATGTTCATGGAAATCTTCTTACAAGCATCTTGGAGTATTTGGAAGGAACGAAACGACAAACTCTTCAGAAACATCAGCCCATCTTACAACTCTTGGCTAGCTAGATTTAAAACGGACTTTGGTTTACTACAATATAGGGTGAAAGATAATATGAAGGATTTTATTTTCTTACTTTTAGACTCCCTCCCTTCTGACTAGTCTCCACAACTAGTTTTCACCCCACCTGAGCCACAAAGTGGCCAGGGATGCATTATGTACAGCCCTTGTACAATGTACAAGTAACATTTGAAAGGTAATATATCACAGTGGGAGCCTCTCCCACTGTCACAGGTTTAAAAAAACAGTCATGAACATGCATTAAAATTAATCAACACCGAATGCAAGCATGAGTAGGATATAATCCACCATCAACATAAATATCGTGAAGGCTATGTTGATTTTGTTTCAACTACATGCGTGAACATGTGCCAAGTCAAGTCACTTAAATCATTCAGAGGAGGATACCACCCTATCATACCACATCATAACCATTTTAATAGCATGTTGGCACGCAAGGTAAACCATTATAACTCATAGCTAATCAAGCATGGCATAAGAAACTATGATCTCTAGTTGTCATTGCAAACATGTTTATTCATAATAGGGTGAATCAGGAACGATGAACTAATCATATTTACAAAAACAAAAGAGGTCGAGTTCATACTAGCTTTTCTCATCTCAGCCAGTCCATCATATATCATCATAATTACGTTTCACTTGCATGATCGAATGATGTGAATAATAATAATAGTTCACATGTATTGGACTAAGCTGGAATCTGCAAGCATTCAATAAACAGGAGAAGACAAGGCAATACGGGCTCTTTCGTCAGATAAACAATAATGCATATAAGAGCCACTTCAAGAATTCAATTATGGTCTTCTCCTATCGACCCCCAAAGAAAAGAAAAGAAATAAAACTATTTACACGGGAAAGCTCCCAACAAGCAAAATAAGAACAAGAAATCTTTTTGGATTTTCTTTTTAATTACTACTACAAGCATGGAAATTAAACTAACTAAAAGCTACAACTCATTTTTTTTGGTTTTTTTCTTAAGGTTTATTAAACACACAAGAAGAAATCATAAAAAAGGAAAATAAACTAGCATGGATGATACAATGAAAAAGTATGAGCACCGACATCTAGCAATGAGTGTGTGAACATAAATGTAATGTCGGTGGGAAATACGTACTCCCCCAAGCTTAGGCTTTTGGCCTAAGTTGGTCTATGGCCACGGCTAGCCTAGCGGATATCCATAATAGTAGCTGGGGTCGTATTGAGAAGAAGAAGAGGAAGACTCCGATTGCCACTGGCTGACAATCATCTCCGGATCCCACTGGTAATTAGACTGTCGTGAAGGATCAATTTGTGGTTCTGGCTCTGGCTCCTCAGCCGGTGCAGGGTTCCGGTAGGCGTGAATAGCCTTCAACGAAACAAGGTACGTGCCTACAGATAAATCAAACAAAGAAGGAGCAGGCAGGGTAATAGTCTCAGGATGGTGTTTATTAAAGAACAATTGATATTGAAGCTCTCCTTCCCTATTCTTAACAATAAAATCATGTGCCACCATACTTTTATAATATAGATAAACACGAGGCAGCACTTTTCCTTCCTTCTCATAATGCCTAATAGGTATGTCAAAATGTGCAGCTAGGTGTGAAGCATAGATGCCTCCAAAGATGGGGCCCTTTGTACAGTTTAGACTTAACCGTCTGGCAATAATGCCGCCCATACTAACAGAGTTATCACCATATAAACCATGGAGCAAAATAATAATATCAGGGATACTAAGGTTACCACAGTTTCTACGACCAATTAAACAACGACTAGCAAATAATGCAAAGTAACGTAAACTAGGAAAATGTATGCTAGTGATTCGTGCATCGAAAACCTTCCTTGTTTCCCCTACAGTGATAGTATCAATGAACCCCTCCACATCATCGCGATGTGGTTCTTCTGTCTTGCCCTCAAAAGGGACTAAACAAACCAGACAAAAATCATAAAGTGACATCTCCTTATGCTCATCATATAAATGAAACTCCACCGTAGGTGGTGAGCTCCTAGAATGGAAATGAAAGTTTTGCACAAAGGTATTTGTGAGTAAGAGATACTGCTCGCATTGGTCGTGGAGGAAAGCAGTGAGGCCTGCATTTTTAGCCAATTCATGAACATCTTCATAAATCCCGGCTGCTCTCAAGAAATCTTCGGAAGGCCATTTTTAGCCAATTTGACATGCAAGCTCAAGAACAGGGTCACCTAAGCAGCAAAATTTGCAATGAATAAAGCACTAGAAAAAAACTAATCGGACCAATGGAGGAGTCACATGCCAAGGAACAATCTCCCCAAGCAGTTTTGTGAGAGGTGGTTTGAGCAAGGAAATCGAAAATGGCAGCAAAATGAGCTAGAACTCGGGTTTTAGTTGGTTATTCGTGTTTGTAAGAGGAACAAGAAGTGTATGCGTGAAAGGATAAGTGGAGGAGGGCCACCATGGGCCCATGAGGCAGGGGGTGCGCCCAGGGGGGTAGGGCACGCCCTCCACCCTCGTGGAGAGGTGGTTGACCCCCCTGCTGTGTTCTCAGTGCCAAATATTCTAAAATATTCTAGAAAAAATCATATTTAAATTTCAGGGCATTTGGAGAACTTTTATTTTCAAGGTATTTTTATATTGCACGGATAATCAGATAACAGATAGAAAAATATTTGTTTTTATTATATTTAATATAAATAACAGAAAGTAAAAGTGGGGTACAGAAGGTTGTGCCTTCTAGTTCCATCCATCTCATGATCCACTAACAAGGTTGATCAAGTCTTGTTAACGAACTCATTCCGAATAACATGGAACCGGAGAAATTTCGAATAACACTATCTTACCTCAACGGGGACATGCACATCCCCAATAATAAGAATATCATATTTCTTCTTGACAGTAGGAAGAGGAAATTCAAAACCTCCAAATATAATCGATGGCATTTTTCCAATAGAGTTGATACTATGAACTTGAGGTTGTTTCCTCGGAAAGTGTACCGTATGCTCATTACCATTAACATGAAAAGTGACATTGCCTTTACTGCAATCAATAACAGCCCCTGCAGTATTCAAAAAGGGTCTTCCAAGAATAATAGACATACTATCATCCTCAGGAATATCAAGAATAACAAAGTCCGTTAAAATAGTAACGGTTGCAACTACAATAGGCACATCCTCACAAATACCGACAGGTATAGCAGTTGATTTATCAGCCATTTGCAAAGATATTTCAGTAGGTGTCAACTTATTCAAATCAAGTCTACGATATGAAGAGAGAGGCATAACACTAACACCGGCTCCAAGATCACATAAAGCAGTTTTAACATAGTTTCTTTTAATGGAGCATGGTATAGTGGGTACTCCTGGATCTCCAAGTTTCTTTGGTATTCCACCCTTAAAAGTATAATTAGCAAGCATGGTGGAAATTTCAGCTTCCGATATCTTTCTTTTATTTTTAATAAATTATTTCGTGTACTTAGCATAGGGATTGGTTTTGAGCATATCAGTTAATCGCATACGCAAAAAGATAGGTCTAATCATTTCAGCAAAGCACTCAAAATCCTCATCATCCTTTTTCTTGGATGGTTTGGGAGGAAAAGGCATGGGTTTCTGAAACCAAGGTTCTCTTTCTTTACCATGTTTCCTAGCAACAAAGTCTTCCTTATCATAACATTGATTCTTTGATTGTGGGTTATCAAGATCAACAGCAGGTTCAATTTCTATATCATTATCATTACTAGGTTGAGAATCATCATGAACATTATTATTAGCATTAACACTACTTTCAGGTTCATTACCAGATTGAGTTTCAGCATCAGAAATATAAATATCATTTGGATTCTCAGGTGTTTCAGCAATAGGATCACTAGAAGCATGCAAAGTCTTATCATTTTTCTTTTTCTTCCTTTTAGAAGAACTAGGTACATCTGTGTTATTTTTCTAAGAATCTTGCTCAATTCTCTTAGGGTGGCCTTTAGGATACAAAGGTTCCTGAGTCATTCTACCAGTTCTAGTAGCCACTCTAACAGCATTATCATTATCTTTACTATTCAATTCATTGAACAAATCATTTTGAGCTTTAAGTATTTGTTCTACTTGAGTGCTAACCATAGAAGCATGTTTACTAATAAGTTTAAGTTCACCTTTAACATTAGCCATATAATCACCCAAGTTTTCAAGCATATTTGAATTGTATTTCAATTGTCTACCAAAATAATCATTAAAATCTTCTTGCTTAGCCATAAATTTATCAAACTCATCTAAGCATGGGCTAGCAAATTTAGTAAATGGGATTTCAGGTTTATCATATCTATAGAGAGAATTTACCTTTACTTCCTGTGTCGGGTTATCAAGACCATGAGTTTGTTCAATAGGTAAAGGATTAAGATTATATGTTTCTTCAACAGGCGGTAAATTAAGACCATGTATTTCTTCAATAGGAGGTAAATTCTTAACATCTTCATCTTTAATACCTTTTTCTTTCATCGATTTCTTTGCCTCTTGCATATCTTCAGGACTGAGAAATAGAATACCCCTCTTCTTTAGAGTTGGTTTAGGAATAGGCTCATGAATTGGCACCGGAGGTGTCCAATTATTTTCATTTGTCAACATATTATTCAATAGAATTTCAGCTTCATCCGGTGTTCTTTCCCTGAAAACAGAACGGGCACAACTATCCAGGTAATCTCTGGAGGCATCGGTTAGTCCATTATATAAGATATCAAGTATTTCATTTTTCTTAAGAGGATGATCAGGCAAAGCATTAAGTAATTGGAGAAGCCTCCCCCGAGCTTGTGGGAGACTCTCTTCTTCAATATGCACAAAATTATATATATCCCTTAAAGCAGCTTGTTTCTTATGAGCATGGAAATATTTAGTAGAGAAGTAATAAATCATATCCTGGGGACTACGCACACAACCAGGATCAAGAGAATTAAACCATATCTTAGCATCACCCTTTAATGAGAACGGAAATATTTTAAGGATGTAAAAGTAATGAGTTCTCTCATCTTTAGTGAACAGGGTGGCTATATCATTCAATTTAGTAAGATGTGCCACAACAGTTTCAGATTCATAACCATGAAAAGGATCAGATTCAACCAAAGTAATTATATCAGGATCAACAGAGAATTCATAATCCTTATCAGTAACAAAGATAGGTGAAGTAGCAAAAGCGGGGTCAGGTTTCATTCTAGCAATTAGAGATTGCTTACTCCATTTAGCTAATAACCTTTTGAGTTCATTTCTATTTTTGCAAGCTAAAATAGCTAAAGAAGCTTCTTGATCAAAAACATAACCCTTAGGAATAACAAGTGATTCTTCATCATCACTTTCATCAGTATCATCAGATTCAATATTTTCAATTTCTCTAGCCCTAGCAAGTTGTTCATCAAGAAAATCACTAAGTGGCATAGTAGTATCAGGCATAGAGGTAGTTTCATCATAAGCATCATGCATAGCAGAAGTGGCATCATCAATAACATGTGACATATCAGAATGAATAGCAGAAGCAGGTATAGGTGTCGCAAGCTTACTCAAAACAGAAGGTGAATCAAGTGTAGAGCTAGATGGCAGTTCCTTACCTCCCCTCATAGTTGAGGGATAAATCTTGGTTCTTGGATCTTTCAAGTTCTTCATAATGATAAGCATATATAAATCCCAAGTGACTAAAAGAATAGAGCTATGCTCCCTGGCAACGGCGCCAGAAAATAGTCTTGATAACCCGCAAGTATAGGGGATCGCAACAGTTTTCGAGGGTAAAGTATTCAACCCAAATTTATTGATTCGACACAAGGGGAGCCAAAGAATATTCTCAAGTATTAGCAATTGAGTTGTCAATTCAACCACACTTGGAAACTTAATATCTGCAGCAAAGTGTTTAGTAGCAAAGTAATATGATAGTGGTGATAACGGTACCAAAGGTAACAATAGTAAAAGTAATGTTTTTGGTATTTTCTAGTGATGATAGCAATAGCAACGGAAAAGTAAATAAGCGAAGAACAATATATGAAAAGCTTGTAGGCAATGGATCAGTGATGGAGAATTATGCCGAATGCGGTTCATCATGTAACAGTCATAACCTAGGGTGACACAGAACTAGCTCCAGTTCATTGATATAATGTAGGTATGTCTTCCGAATATAGTCATACGTGCTTATGGAAAAGAACTTGCATGAAATCTTTTGTCCTACCCTCCCGTGGCAGCGGGGTCCTTACGGAAACTAAGGGATATTAAGGCCTCCTTTTAATAGAGAACCAGAACAAAGCATTAACACATAGTGAATACATGGATTCCTCAAACTATGGTCATCACTGGTAAGTATCCTGATTATTGTCACTTCGGGGTTAACGGATCATAACACATAATAGGTGCCTATAGACTTGCAAGATAGGATCAAGAACACTCATATATTGATGAAAACATAATAGGTTCAGATCTGAAATCATGGCACTCGGGCCCTAGTACAAGCATTAAGCATAGCAATGTCATAGCAACATCAATCTCAGAACATAGTGGACACTAGGGATCAAACCCTAACAAAACTAACTCGATTACATGATAGATCTCATCCAACCCATCACCGTCCAGCAAGCCTATGATGGAATTACTCACGCACGGCGGTGAGCATCATGAAATTGGTGATGGCGGATGGTTGATGATGACTGTGGGTGTCAAAACCGGCGGATCTCGGGTAGGGGGTCCTGAACTGTGCGTCTAGGTGGATGGTAACAGGAGGCAGGGGACATGAAGTTTTACCCAGGTTCAGGCCCTCTTGATGGAGGTAAAACCCTACGTCATGCTTGATTAATATTGATGATATGGATAGTACAAGAGTAGATCTACCACAAGATCAGAGAGGCTAAACCCTAGAAGCTAGCCTATGGTATGATTGTGTGTTGTCCTACGGACTAAAACCCTCCGGTTTATATAGGCACCGGAGAGGGCTAGGGTTACACAAGGTCGGTTACAAAGGAGGAGATATGCATATCCGTATTGCCTATCTTTCCTACCACGCCAAGTAGAGTCCCATCCGGACACGAGACAAAGTCTTCAATCTTGTATCTTCATAGTCCAGCAGTCCGGCCAAAGGATATAATCCGGCTGTCCGGAGACCCCCCAATCTAGGACTCCCTTAGTAGCCCCCGAACCAGGCTTCAATGACGATGAGTCCGGCGCGCAGTGTTGTCTTCGGCATTGCAAGGCGGGTTCTTCTCCAACTTTCAAGTGTTCGTAAGCAGTGTCCGGCTCCATAAATGTTGAACCTCTTGGCTTCTATGCCCAATAAGGGCTTTCTCCCACGCATCAAATGAATACGAGGCGCCAGGGCATTTTTACCTTCACCCCCTAGCCAAATAAATAAATTGCCTATTAAAGGAATGGGGATTCTTAGATCCGATCCATATCATCCTCCCCCAGCGAGAATTCATCAGAGCGCGTTTCGGAAAGATCCATTCCAGCATGGCCGACCTCCGCAGCTCCTCCTCCCGCCCCCGTAGCCCTAAGCCAGGTGATTGGGAGAGGTTTTCAGTCCAGCACAGTCGATTAGTCGAGCTGCAGACTAAGGGATTTCTCCCTCCGGCGTATATGGTGCCCGTTCGAGCCGGGCTTGCCACCTACAATGGCGGGCGTAAGAGAAGAGCTTTCCTTGTCCCTCCATGGGGGAACGGGTCAGCATTGTTCCGTATTTACTAAGGGGACTCGGATTTCCAATTCATCCGTTCCTCCGCGGTCCCCTGGAGTTCTACGGCCTCCAATTACACAATCTCACCCCTGCCTCCATTCTACATATCGCCGGCTACGTTGCTCTCTGCGAGTTCTTCCTGGGCTGCGAGGCTCACTTCGAGCTATGGAAAAGGCTATTCTGCCTTGTCCCTCGCACATAGAGGGAATCACTTTATCAAGTGGGCGGAGCCGAAATATGGCGCATCGCCGATACCGGATACCTGTCCGATACCCCGAAGAAGCCGTCCGAAGACTGGCCTTCAAAATGGTTTTATATGGAGGACGTCCCCCTTCCGGACCCTATTCGGCGGGGTCTTCCTGAGTTCAACAATGCTCCTTTGAAGAAGCGCCGAAGCTGGCGCCCATGGAGCCCCCAGACGGAAGACAACGGAAAAGTCCTCTATCTGATGAACCGAATCAAAGCACTGGCTCGATCAGGATTGACAATTATGTTGATTTGCATAATGCGGGGAGTGCAGCCACTTCAATATCGTGGGCACCCCTTGTGGTGTTATAACGGGGCGGATGACGCCACCCGCTGCGGGCGTAAGGGTACGGACAATGTTGCCGCTCTAGCGAAAATTCTGTCCGAACTGTTCAAGGGTGAGGAAGAGGAGTTCACCCGCATCAAGCCACGGGATGGATTCTCCATGTACAATCCTCCAAGCTGGGTAAGTTATATCTCCCTGCCCCCATTTTTCCCGCATTCTTCGTAAGTATTCACGTTGCCACTTTGCGGCAGGAACTACGTAAATCCATAAAGGAGGTCAGCAGCCCTTCTCCACAACCAGAGGACCCTGACCGGGCCCTTGATTCCGGACTTGAAGAAGATCCGGTTATCTCCATGGAACTGATAGACCGGCAATTCTATCAGTTAAGCTGCGACGATGCCCTGGTGGCCATTACGGCCGACTATCCCGGACTGCTCCCTGCATCGCAGGTAAGAAAAATCAAAAAGTCCCAACTCCAAAACTAGGATCCCCTTTTAGGCACTTCACCCACCATATACACATGGCATCTTTTACAGGGAAGGCATTTGGGACACCCTGCCGAACCCGCAGCAACTCGCCAACAAGAGGCACCGAGGCCGGGTAGGCCAAAAAGGAAGGCGGTCAGGACAGAGACGCCGGCGCAAAGGTATAGGAAAAACCCTGCTCCGTGGTTGTCGTCTTTCTCAAAATGTAATGACGCCCGCGTTTCTTTAACAGAAAAAACGCTCGTCGGAATATGTTCGGCGATGCTGCCAATCAAGCTTCCACCAATCGAGCGCCAGGACCGGACATGGAGGCGGAAGCCGATATGGGCCAGGTGCCAGATAATCCCCCTACAGAGGATGCAGATAGATTATCCGCTACAAACTCAGAAGTGGAAAACGCCATGAATCATTGGCGCCGCTGGGCCGTACTCTGCGATGCTTGTTTCTCACCAGAGGCGTTTGACACCTTCAATTCTAGAGAGGCGTACCTCCGTGCTGCTCAGGATGGTCTAGCCAGAGCCACGAACTAGTATGTAAAGGATATACGGGTGAGTAAATCTGGCGATTTATATGTATCAGTAGCCCCTGAGACTTGAAACAGTTAGCAGAACTGATTTAAGGATCATCTTTAATGTGCAGGTTCTTATAGAGAAGAATACTAGGCTGTCCCAGGAGCTGGAGGAACGCAAGACCCAACTGCGGGCCGCTCTTGCCGCATTGCAGGAACAGAAAAAGCCTCCCACTGGTAACAGTTACTTTAAAGAATGATGGTTACCATATAGTGTGCGGCGTGTCTGCAGATCTAACAATTGATTTTGCTGATGAATCCGGAGAAAATCCGGGGGACCAGCATGTTATGCGACAGCTAGAGGCTGGCAAACGCGTGCTGGCTGAGGTTATGTAGGAGAAAAACAATCTCCAAGACGCCAATATTAAGCTGAACTTGGAACTAAAAGATGTTCGGGGCGAGCTTGCGGACTCCGAGAAGGAGAATAAGCGGCTTCGGCGTGGCATTTTTAGTAAGTGTTTGAACGATTCCTTTTAAAGGAGTTCAGCGAAGAAGATGACTAACAACATTATGTCTGTAGGTATGCTGACGGGTCGTCCCGCGGAGGAAATGCCCGGGTCTGCGAGTGATCTTCTGTCCGAGCTGTCACATCTGCACGAACAAGTTCGGCAGGTGATGCAAGGTGTTGCCCAGGCCTTGTGGCCGTCCGTCTCCCTGCCAGAAGGCATTGCAGAGCTTGCGAAGAAGCTGAAAGGAGCATGGCAGCGCTTCCGATTATGGAAGATATCAGCCTCCCGACAGGGTGCCAGAGAAGCCTGGGCCATGGTGAAGACACGGTATACCAAGCAGACCCAAATCACATGGCCGAGGTCGGACCTGTGGGGCCTAACGGAAAAGAGATCCCCGTTAGCTTAGTTTATGGGCAAGTAGAATTAGCCGCAAAGTATTCCCAATAGGATTGTTAGCTAGACCGCCTGTTGGATGGTATAGAGGAGGAATTTAGTCAGTCTGCATGACTATGTAATTAAAGTGACATGTATAATGCCTTCTAGCCGGATTGTAGATCATTTGTCGTTGCGGACCTTTTCGCTTCAACCTCCGGGCCCGATAGTCCGGAGTGAATCCGAATACCCGCCCAGTTATATAAAACCGGGGTATGCGTGGAGACCAGGCGTAGGGGTCATTAGTGCTTTATCAGACAAGTGCCCAACTAGTTATGTTATATTACATGGGTAGTAAGAAACATCTTCCAGGGAGAATAGTTCCGTTAAGGGTTCCTTTCCCTGGGTAAGCATGCCCTAAAGTGCATGTCCGGACTTCGATAGGAAACGCAGGAAAAACATCTGGGGCAGATATGGACAATAAAAATCATCTTTTGTTCACCGACCAAATATTCCCTTAAGAACGCTAGCTTTCGGCTTCAGCCAGTCTGAGGTACACATCCGGCTGACCCGGCAGTAACAATCGCAGAGGTGCTCCCCTTATGCCCTAGCCGAATTAACGGGAACATAGGGCATAAATACAAGAGCCAGGCAACCCAGCTTGGCCAAAACTTAAGTCATATCGATGCATATAATGGTGAAAAAAGGTACATGCGGAAGTATAACACATGTGTTGGGCATGAGGCCCAGATAAATAATTTAAGCTTATGTGAAAGAAGCCCCCAGGTATGAAGAGTGCGGCTAGCGCATCTGTAATGTACAAGCGAGGCACAAGGTGACCCTTGAAGACCTAGAGAAATAATAAAAGAAAGAAAGAAAGGGAAACAAGACAGATGATGTATATGCAGAAAATGGACAAAGGGAGGGGACTAACATAGAGTCTGGTGCTAGGCATAGAATCTTCGGAGCCTGGCTGCGTTCCATGGGTTCGGCTCGAGTCGACTAGTCGATGCATCCCGCAGTCGATACGCTCCACCGTTCAGAACTTGGTCAATAATGAAAGGACCTTCCCATTTGGGCTCGAGCTTGTTCTTTTTCTTATCCGGCAGGCGTAGAACTAGTTCGCCAAAGTTATAAGTTTTGGCCCGTACTTCTCTCCTTTGGTATCTGCGAGCCTGTTGCTGATAAAATGCGGAACGGGCTTTGGCTACGTCGCGCTCCTCTTCCAGGGTGTCTAGACTGTCCTGCCGATCGAGCTCACCTTCTCTTTCTTCGTACATGCGCACTCGAGGTGAGTCATGAATTATGTCACAGGGCAAGACTGCCTCTGCGTCGTACACCATAAAGAAGGGTGTATATCCGGTACTACGATTCGGCGTGGTCCGCAGCCCCAGAGTACGGAGTCGAGCTCCTCTACCCAGTGCGTGTTAGACTCCGTTAAGGAGCGTACTAATCTAGGTTTAATGCCGCTCATTATAAGACCGTTTGCTCGCTCGACCTGACTGTTGGTTTGTGGGTGATAGACTGAAGCGTAATCGAGCTTGATGCCCATTTTGCTGCACCAGAGTTTTACATCATCGGCTGTGAAGTTCGTGCCATTATTAGTGATGATGCTGTGGGGGACGCCATAACGGTGTACAACCCCAGATATGAAGTCTATGACTGGTTCGGATTCAGCTGTTTTAACAGGTTTGGCCTCTATCCATTTGGTGAATTTATCCACCATGACCAATAAGTATTTTTTTCTTGTGGGTTCCCCCTTTAAGGGGTCCAACCATGTCAAGCCCCCAGACCGCAAAGGGCCATGTGATGGGGATTGTTTGGAGGGAGGTGGGTGGCATGTGGCTTTGATTTGCAAAGAGCTGGCAACCGGCACAACGTTGGACCAAGTCTTGTGCATCTGCCCGGGCCGTTGGCCAATAGAATCCTGTACGGAAGGCCTTGCTTACAAGAGCCCGGGCTGCGGCGTGATGACCGCCGAGTCCGGCGTAAATTTCTGCCAAAAGATTCCACCCTTCCACTTCGGAGATGCACCTTTGAAGGACTCCGGTAGTACTTCTTTTGTACAATTCTCCCTCATGGACCCTGTAGGCCTTGGATCGCCGCACTATGCAGCGTGCCTCATTTTGGTCCTCCGAAAGTTCCTGTCTAGTTAGGTAGGCCAGGAATGGCTCAGTCAACGGGGCAATAATGGCCATTATTTCGTGGGCTGAAGGTGTTATTTCGGTGACGGGGTCTCCGATTGTGTCAGAGAGTTCGGTATCGGGTATTTTGCCCGGGTCCGGACTATTGTTACCGGTGTCCCCTTCCCATACTACGGATGGTTTAAACAACCTTTCCAAAAATATGTTGGGGGGGACTGCATCGCGTTTTGCGCCGATGCGGTCGAGGATATCCGCCGCCTGATTGTTTTCCCGAGCCACATAGTGAAATTCGAGCCCCTCGAACCGAGCTGACATTTTTAGGGCGGCGTTTCGATAGGCCACCATTTTCGGATCCTTGGCGTCAAAGTCTCCATTTATTTGGGAAATTGCGAGGTTTAAATCCCCACGCACCTCCAAACGTTGAATGCCCATGGAGACTGCCATCCGAAGACCATGCAACAGAGCTTCGTATTCGGCTGCATTGTTGGAGTCTGTATACAATATTTGCAGCACGTACTGAACGGTATCTCCGGTTGGGGACGTCAGGACGACGCCAGCCCCTAGACCAGCCAGCATTTTAGTACCATCGAAGTGCATGATCCAATTGGAGTATGCGCTGTACTCTTTAGGGAGTTCGGCCTCCATCCATTCGGCGACGAAGTCGACCAATACTTGCGACTTGATGGCTCGTTGAGGTTTGTATGTTATGTCGAACGGGAGGAGCTCAATGGCCCATTTGGCAATCCGGCCCGTAGCGTCGCGGTTGTTTATAATATCATTAAGTGGCACTTCCGAGGCTACTGTAATCGAACACTCTTGAAAGTAGTGTCGCAGCTTCCGGGATGCCATGAATACCGCATAGGCTATCTTTTGATAATGTGGGTACCGTGATTTGCATGGAGTGAGGACAGTGGATACATAGTATACCGGCTTTTGAAGAGGGAATTTGTGTCCGTCTACTTCTTGTTCGACGATGAGCACTGCGCTCACAACTTGATGAGTTGCCACAATGTACAACAGCATTGGTTCGTCGATGTTTGGCGCGACCAGGATTGGGTTGGTTGCCAAAATGGCTTTTATTTATTCCAATCCGGCTATGGCCGCGTCCGTCCACTCAAAGTGTTCGGTGCGCCGAAGGAGGTGATAAAGGGGTAAAGCCTTTTCTCCTAAGTAGGAGATAAAGCGGCTTAGGGCCGCCATGCATCCAGTTAACTTCTGGACTTGTTTGAGGTCTGTTGGGGTAGCCAACTATGACAAAGCTCGGATTTTTGCCGGATTAGCTTCAATACCTCTACTGGAGACAATGAAACCCAGGAGCTTTCCGGCTGGTACGCCGAAAACGCATTTTTCTGGATTGAGCTTGGTGTCGTATGTTCGGAGGTTGTCGAATGTGAGCCTCAAGTCGTCTATCAAAGAGTCAACGTGTTTTGTTTTGACGACCACATCGTCTATGTATGCCTCTACTATTTTGCCGATTTGTTTCTCCAGACATGTCTGAATCATGCGCTGATATGTTGCATCGGTGTTTTTGAGCCCAAAAGGCATTGTGTTAAAAGAGAAGGGGCCTATGGTGTGATGAATGCCGTTGCGGCTTGGTCAGACTCCGCCATCTTGATTTGGTGGTAACCGGAGTATGCATCGAGGAAACACAATGATTCATGTCCTGCGGTAGCATCAATGATTTGATCGATGCGTGGGAGGGGGAAGGGATCCTTTGGGCAAGCTTTATTGAGGTCTTTGAAATCGACACAAAGGCGCCAGGATTTGTCCTTCTTTGGTACCATCACCAGGTTTGCTAGCCAGTCCGGGTGTTTTATTTCTCTGATGAATCCGGCCTCCAATAACTTGGCTAGTTCCTCTCCCATGGCCTGTCCTTTAGGTTCGGAGAAACACCGAAGAGCTTGCTTGACCGGCTTGAATCCCTTTAGGATATTGAGGCTATGCTCGGCCAGCCTGCGTGGGATTCCTGGCATGTCTGAGGAATGCCAGGCGAATATGTCCCGGTTCTCGCGCAGGAACTCTCGTAGTGCAGCGTCCACAGCGGGGTTTAACTGTGTCGCGATGGAGGCTGTTTTTGTAGGGTCCATTGGGTGGACTTGGAATATGACTATTTCATCCGCTGGTTTAAAAGAGGTGGACTTGGATCTCTTTTCGAGTATCACATCGTCCCTGTCCACTGTGGAGCATAGCGTGGTTAATTCCTCGGCCGAGAGGGCTTCGGATAATGCCTCAAGGGCCAGTGCGGCTGTTTTGTTTTCGGCGCGGAGTGCTGTGTCCGGATCACTGGCGAGAGTGATGATTCCGTTGGACCCGAGCATTTTGAGCTTCATGTACCCGTAATGGGGTACGGCTTGGAAGATTGTGAACGCCTCCCGTCCTAAAAGAGCGTGATAACCACTGCTGAACGGGGCCACTTGGAATGTAATTTCTTCGGACCTGTAATTATCCGGCGTGCCGAATACCACATCTAGTGTGATTTTCCCAGTGCAGCGTGCTTCCCGACTGGGGATGATTCCTCTAAAGGTTGTGCTAGTTTGCTTAATGGGGTTCCAGTCTACTTCCGTCTTTTGAAGAGTTTCCTCATAAATGAGGTTTAGTCCGCTGCCGCCGTCCATGAGTACTTTGATGAGTCGAAAGCCGTCCACGATTGGACTGAGGACCAGTGCGGCTGGTGCTCGGGCTGTTCGGAATTTAGGTTCGTCACTGGCATTGAAGGTAATAGCCGTGTCACTCCATGGATTTATTGTTGCTACGTGGCAGATTTCGGCCATGCTGCGGATTGTTCGCTTGCGCCTATTGTTTGACGCGAAGGTCTCGAAGACCGTTAACACCGTATTGTTATCCACGGGATGGTGCTCTGTGGTATTTGGGATAAGAAGATCCTCACCACTTTTGGCCACCTGCCGGAGTATCCAACTTGTTCTGAGGTTGTGCGTTGGTATTGTATCCGCTGTACTATGAATTTTGCAGGGTCTGTTATGCCATCCTTCTAGTACGGTTCCATACCCTGTAGAGGGTTTTTATTTTTGGTGGTTGACACAGGTGTATTGTGATAATGCACCCTTTTGTTTCGGACTGGGTTTGTATTGAGGGCCGGATTATCCCAAAAGTTTATTTCGGTTTTCCAGGCACTTTCCATCGCACAGTACTTTCGTACTATGGACGCCAAGTCAGCGAAGCGTGTTATCTCATGGAGATTTATGGCGTTAAGGATTCCCTTGTCCGTGCAATTATTGCAGAAAAATAGGATTGTGTCTTCCTCGTGACAGTCCTTAACCTTGTTCATCGCAAGGAGGAATCTAGCCCAATAGTGATGTACTGTTTCCTGGGGCTCTTGCCTGATGTGGGAAAGATCGCTTATGTTTGGGTGGGTGGGTGGGTGGAATTGAATCCGAACCGTCACCTGATCTGGGATCTAGGGGCCGAGGAATTTCCAATTTTGGAAGTTCTGGTTCCAGGGTGTGACCCGATAATCCTGGCCCGCTGCCTGACTCTAAGTTCAGGGATCGGGTGTTGTCCTCCCGCGAACGGGCGTACGGCTCAGAGAGCTCGGGATTCTGGACATAGTTGGTCCTCAAGATGGAGGAAAGGTCGCCGCATTGTTCCTCCACCACTGCAATATGATGGGTGACCGGTGGAGAGTTAATCTCCCTTTGATCGGGTTTAAGCCCAATCCGATCATAGTCCGTAGCGACTCCCAAGGCGGCGATGTGATCCTAGAGCTCGTTTAAGGAGGCGAGCTCCATTGGATCCATCTGTTCGGCGAGTGCCGATTTGACCTAGAGGCTGTTTTCGATGACCCGAGAAGTCATCGTCGGCGTGGCGGCTGAACAGGCGGTCATGATGAAACCGCCTAGCCGGAGAGTTTGGCTGACAGCCAAAGTTCCCCTGACAGTAGTACCGTCTTTAAAGACGAGACAAGACATCCTTCCTTCTGGTGACAGCCAAAGTTCCCCTGACAGTAGTACTCTCAATGAAAGCACCAATGTCGATGTCAAAACCGGCAGATCTCGGGTAGGGGGTCCCGAAACAGTGCGTCTAGGCAGATGGTAATAGGAGGCAGGGGATACGAAGTTTTACCCAGGTTTGGGCCCTCTCGATGGAGGTAAAACCCTACGTCCTGCTTGATTAATATTGATGATATGGATAGTACAAGAGTA
The DNA here is from genome assembly GCF_003073215.2 of Triticum urartu. Classification (NCBI taxonomy): domain Eukaryota; kingdom Viridiplantae; phylum Streptophyta; class Magnoliopsida; order Poales; family Poaceae; genus Triticum; species Triticum urartu. The sequence continues at coordinate 497,982,687 of NC_053024.1, forward strand.
GATATACCACGAGATCAGAGACGCTAAACCCTAGAAGCTAGACTATGGTATGATTGTGTGTTGTCCTACGGACTAAAACCCTCCGGTTTATATAGGCACCGGAGAGGGCTAAGGTTACACAAGGTCGGTTACAAAGGAGGAGATATGCATATCCGTATTTCCTATCTTTCCTACCACGCCAAGTAGAGTCCCATCCGGACACGAGACAAAGTCTTCAATCTTGTATCTTCATAGTCCAGCAGTCCAGCCAAAGGATATAATCTGGCTGTCCAGAGACCCCCCAATCCAGGACTCCCTCAATAACGATGGCGACAGATTCCCCTCTCTGGAGCCCCGAACAGACTAAAGAGCAGCCCTCCCGAGAGGTTTTAGGGCTTGGCGGCGGCTCCGTATCATAAAACGGGATGATTTCTTCTCTCTGATTTTTTCTCCCCTAAACACAATATATGGAGTTGGAGTCGGAGAGGCAACAGGGGGCCCACGAGGTAGGGGGTACGCCCTAGGGGGGCAGGCGCGCCCCCACCGTCGTGGAGAGGTGGTGGGCCCCCTGGCCTTCATCTTTTGCAAGTATTTTTCTTATTTTTTGAAAAGTGCCTCCATAAAGTTTTAGGTCATTCCGAGAATGTTTGTTTCTGCACACAAATAACACCATGGTAATTCTGCTGAAAAGAGCGTCAGTCCGGGTTAGTTCCATTCAAATCATGCAAGTTAGAGTCCAAAACAAGGGCAAAAGTGTTTGGAAAAGTAGATACGACGGAGACGTATCACTTCACTGATCAGACATGTTGTTTTAGTGTTGCTTCACTGATCACACATGTTGTTTTAGTGTTGCTTCACTGATCACACATGTTGTTTCAGTGTTGCTTCACTAATAACACATGTTATTGGTCTCATGTTTATTAATCAAATCAAATGCATGCTTTTTCCCACCAGCAAATTATCTATGTATGTTGTGTAAATTCAATAAAATGCAAAAAAAATAAAACCTTGGCAAACTATCTATGTTTGTGTAGGAGATCATGTGTGCAAAATTTGAGGTGATTTAGAGGAGGTCACAAAAATTTGAATTTGAGAAATATGCTCCAAATGAGCTCCGAGGCTAGGGTAAACAGCCCATTTGTAATCAAGTTTTTTGGACCTACTCTAAATGAGCTAAATGTTTTGTATTAACACCTATTCAATCTATATAGTGTAGATTCGTAGTATCACTATTTTTTGAATTAATCTTCACATTTTTACATTTTCTTTTGAAAAAATATGCTTTAATATAAAAAATATTAAAAAACACGTTTAAAATATGAAAATGTAAAACTAAGTTCAGATCTTTCTTATTCACTTTGAAATAAAGCTTTGGTGATTTTTTGATTTTTTTTAAAAAAATTTCAAAAACTGAAGGTAACCCTACCTCATCTCCTTGAACTCTATGAAATGTTGTAGGTGATAGCCCATATGTGTGAAGGTTTTCTCATGAAAATGACCATAGACCAAGTTTACGATTTTTGGTTGGTAACATGTCACATAAGACAACATTGTGCGCAAGTTTCATATTTTTTTGATTTTTTTAATTAATGGTGCTCATTTGACCTCGATCGTGCTAGCTAGGGTTTTTCATGAAAATGACCATAGACCAAGTTTAGTATTTTTCCTCGTTAGTGTGTCTTATAAAACAACGAACGACGAAGGTTTCATATTTTTTGATTTTTTTTAAATTAGTTATGCTTAGTCAAAGCTTTTGTAACCCCGTTGACCAGCTCAAAACCCCTCTAAACCCCACGGGGTTTCGCCTAACCCTAGCTCCGAATGTCAGCCGTATGATCATACCCTGGCACCAAGCGACAACCCTTGGATGTGGTCTTCTAGAAGGAATTCGGTGGGCAGGCTACGTATAGGCTCCGGGCCGTTGGATCACAAGGATGGCTCCGCATCGTTGGATCATGGGGCGATCCGCAAGAGGCGATCCTGTTGGTTGTGATCGGCTACTCGCCCACCACTGACTCCGTGGAAAAAAACAGTGGTGTTGGGCCCAAAAGGAAACCAAGCTCTAGTTGGGCCGTCGAATCGCGTCATTTTATTGTGAACGTGCTCGCTCTGTTTTTTGTGAACGTGTTGGCTCTGTTTTTTTTTGCATCATTTGAAATTGCACAACAATTGACATTGCGTAGAAAATTTAGTTCTTTTTGTTCTATACAAATGTAAAATGACCAAATTTATAAGGGATAAATTTATTTTTATCATGCAAAATGGCCACAAACTATTAAAAGTGGGTCATTTTGCATTTGTATAATGGCCACAAGCCCTCTATCTCTATTTATCATGCAAAATGGCCAAATTTTTAAGGGCCAAATTTATATTTATCATGCAAAATGGCCACAAGCTATTCAAAAATTCTCTCTTTTTGTTCATATAATATAGGGTTTGACCACGGATTCCCACGCGTGCAATTAGCTTCTTTTTCTTCTTTTCAAACCACCGTTTCCCACACTTGTACACTCCCGATGCTGCGGTGGGTTTGAAAACGGGCTACTAACTTCACATTTGACCCCGTTATTGCCACGGCCAAATAGCACATAGCACTACGGCTATTTAAGCCACTCTCTACCTCTGCCATCCCTCATCCATCTGCCCTTCTTGCTCTTCGACCCCTTCTCCGTCTTCTGCACATCCCTCAGCCATGCAGTACACTGGACCAACCTACCACTTCCCACCCACCATGCCGGAGAGGCTCTAGCCTACCGGCGTGTACGTTGATCACACACTACGTGTGTGGCGATATCAAGGATGAGGACCGCAAGGAACTTCACCGAGTTCTTCCTCGCGTCCGGCTACCACCACCTCCCGAGGGGATCTCCAAGGATGTTCCGCATCAAGGAGGTCATCCAAAACCAGGTGGTGGTTGCTCTCCTTGCCCACTTCACCAACATATTCGACGCCTTCTACCTCCTTGGCCGGGTGTTTTGGTGTGGCTCCGAGTTCATCACTTTCACCACCCACAACAGGTTCATAGAGTACAACAACATCTTCCCCACCGCGACGCGCATGCACACTCTTCCGTACCGAATTGACAATGCCTCGGAGGAGCAGTGAAAAGGGCGCCCGAAGGAGGAGCAATGTGGAGAAGGCGGCGGCTAGGGTTCTAAACCCTCTATCTTTTTTAGTCTATGTTATGTTAAGTTGTAATTGAACTATGTTGGAGTTGCTATGGTCTTGTTGGCCCTTTTCTTAAATTCTATTATTAAGTTTTCTATCTATTCTATTATTAAGTTCTTCCTAGTTTGAGCTATGTGATCGTGGTATGGGCGTGTTGGCCCTATCTACATATTGAGACTACATATTTGTTGATTATTTTCTTAGAGAGCTCGGCTTGCTAGTAGGGTTCCCTTGTTAGTAACCACCTAGTGCATGCAAGCAAGTTTTGTTAGTAGGGATGAATGAGTACAACTAAGCAAGGGAGTGGCTCTTTTTTTACACAAGCCACAAATATGTAGCCACCTAGCTAGAAGAGAGGAACTAGCGGCAGTGACCGTCGCTACATCCGTGGCCGCCGGCATGCAAGAAAGCTGCTCGGTCAATGCATCGTGGCGGACGCATCGGCGCATGCAGGCTTGGTCGGCGCATTGTGGGATCGTGGCATCAGCGCATGCAGGCTCGATCGACGCATGCAGGCAGGGTTTGCAGGGTGCATGCATAGCAGGCTTCTGTCCTGGCGGCGCGCGCAGATGTTCAATGCAAGGGACGCCCCAACGAAACCACGGCCCAACGGTCGAACACCGACACCACCCAACATGACCCCACTTGTCAGGTCAAACAGATGACACAGTCTAGCATGGCCCCACTAGTCACAGTTAATGGTCAAGCCTTTGACCTGACAGCAACGTCCATTGTGCGAAGTTATGAGGGTTTCTGGCAAGGGAGTGGGGAAAATTGAGCAAAAGTTAAGAGCGCGGGAATGAATGAGTAGAGCTAAGGACCAGGAGCAAAATGTTAAAATCCCTTTTATAGTTTAGTTCTCCGATATCATACAAAGCTATCATCTTCATACCCACAACGTAGTTTTATTTCTCGTTTCTAGATGGAAGCAAACTTCGGTGGTCGTGAGTCGTATCAGTGGCAGATAGGACTTGAGAGAATATTGATCTTACCTTTAGCTCCTTGTGGGTTCGAAACTCCATACTTATCACTTCCAGCTTTGGAAATTTCTATGGTGATTCCTTGCACTTGGGGCTTATCACCGCCGTAGAACGTCTCCTTCAAAAATGATAAAATGGGATCGATGGCGTACAAGGATCACAAATCTTTGACCGCTTGGCGGAGGAGACCAGCGGAAGGGTCGTCGAAGAGATTGACTGAGGTTGAACCAGAGGGGTTGGGTATGGACCACTTAACCTGTGACATGGCCCGTGTGAAACCATCGCTGTCGACGACCTTGATGCCATACCTAGCTTTCCCGAGATACTGTAATATGCTAGTCCGCTGACATGAAGCTTTCGACATGGCAATGTAGTCAACATCTTTGCCGGCTTCCGCGGTGACGTGTTGCTCCGGGATTGACAGGTCGAGGCGAACGACAGCCACCTTGCCAACATCCATCGGAGATGCCATGATAAACCTCTTCTTGGCCGAACGCTCGTCGGGCTCCCCGGGATACGTGGTCAAGCTTAGGCTGCGACATTCTGGAGTAGGGGATGTGGATCTAGCGGGAAGGGACACTTCAGGCCTCATCTAAAAACTCAGGGGAGTGGGGAGACGGTATGGGAATCGCTGGGTAAGCTGAACTTTATTATCTAAGCCAGGAGGAACGGGCAGACCAGCAGGGGTTGGCGGCGGTGCCGGTGGCCCCAGCGGCGATGGCGAGATATGGCTCGAGGGGGGAGGGGGCCGGGTGGGGGACTATGGAGGGGGTGGTGTTTGAGTATACGCCACGGGTACTGAAAATTTTAGTGATGGTGGGTGGAAATGGTGGTGGGCGAGGGAGGGCGACAGTTCAAATGCCTCGGCTACTGCTATTTTACTATAAGGTCGGTGCTAGAGGAGTGTGGGCGACGGTTGAAGTACGGCGGCTACTAAAATTTGAGTAAAGGAATTGATGCTCGGCAGGAGTACCCAAGATCGTGCATGGTCCAATAAGAATATGTGTTTATGATAATAAGGAAAAGTGCCGGAACCGCTGATTTTTGAAACGCTCAAGATGGGTAGTTTATCTTTAGATTTCTAGCTAGCTGGTCTATCGCACACAGTTTGTCGGATCGTCGGTTCCGGCAAAACCCTTGAGGTTCGAACACTGGGGTGCGCATGAAGATCTCTCTCTCTCTCTCTCATGCTCACTCCCGCAACGATCTCTAGGCCTAGCTCGCCGAACTCAAGGAACAAGTGACACGAGTTTATACTGGTTCGGGCCACCGTTGTGGTGTAATACCCTACTCTAGTGCAGTGTGGTGGATAACCTTGTAGGCTGAGGATGAACTAGTACAAGGGAAGAACAACCTCCTAAGGAGAGGTGTTCTTGAGCTCGGTGAGCTGGTGAGATGGCCTTGGTGGAGTGGATCCAATCTAAGATGAGCCCGTCCCTGACTACGGTGGTGGCTAGTCCTATTTATAGAGGCCCGGGTCCTGTTCCCAAATGTTTAGGTGGGAAGGGATCCCACAACGGCCAATTTCGAAGGGGGACAACTAGTACAAGTTATCCTGACAAAAGGTGGTCTTCGCCTGCCAAAGGCTCTGGTGGTGACGCCACCGTGGGCTCCGCGGTGACCTCCGTCCCACCGTCCTGGTGGTCTTAGTCTTGTTGCACCGATATTGAAGCCTTTACTTGATGCCTCGGGATTCCTCGCCTGCGCCTGCTTCCTTAGCACCAAAGAGGAAACTGGCACCCTGCGCCCGCCTGGCCTTGGTCGTCATGGCTCACGTCACGCGAACCTTGTGAGGTGCCCCTTGCATAGATATCTCCGCTCCTCAGGAGACATGCTAGGGAAGATGCCCCTGAGGAGGTCTTGTGTTTTCCGCCTCGCGAGGTTTGGCCCCTCGCGAGGGTGTTGAGTGGTTGTTGATGAAGATGGGCCGTACCAGGCCGTTGGATGAGCCACACCCTGGGCCGCGGGCAGGAAAGTCTGGGTACCCCCGTTTCGAGGACACCAATAGTAGCCCCCGAGCCCAAGGCTCACTCAGACTTAGCTTCGAGGCGAAGCCAAAGGGCAAGTGTGGAGTGCTGCGGGGCCTAATATCCTGTAGCCTCGATTGACGCGTGGAAACTAACGAGACATGGGCGCCTCCACTTCCCCACGCGGCCTCAATTTCCGCATGGCTAGGCAACCACTGTCGTCTTCATTACTCCGCCTCCTTTATAGGCAGCATGCTCCGTAGCTCCCTCATTGAGCGAGTCCTGGATTAGGGGGTGTTCGGATAGCCGAACTATACCTTCAGCCGGACTCCTGGACTATGAAGATACAAGATTGAAGACTCCGTCCCGTGTCCGGAAGGGACTTTCCTTGGCGTGGAAGGCAAGCTTGGCGATACGGATGTTCAGATCTCCTACCATTGTAACCGACTTTATGTAACCCTAACCCTCTCCGGTGTCTATATAAACCGGAGGGTTTTAGTCCGTAGGACAACATACACATCAACAATCATACCATAGGCTAGCTTCTAGGGTTTAGCCTCTCTGATCTCGTGGTAGATCAACTCTTGTAACACCCATATCATCAATATTAATCAAGTAGGACGTAGGGTTTTACCTCCATCGAGAGGGCCCGAACCTGGGTAAAACTTCGTGTCCCCTGCCTCCTGTTACCATCCGGCCTAGACGCACAGTTCGGGACCCCCTATCCGAGATCCGCCGGTTTTGACACCGACATTGGTGCTTTCATTGAGAATTCCTCTGTGTCGTCGCCGTCAGGCTCGATGGCTCCTACGATCATCAATAGCGATGCAGTCCAGGGTGAGACCTTCCTCCCTGGACAGATCTTCGTCTTTGGCGGCTTCGCACTGCGGGCCGATTCACTTGGCCATCTAGAGCAGATCGAAAGCTACGCCCCTGGCCGTCAGGTCAAATTCAGAAGTTTAAACTACACGACCGACATCCGCGGGGACTTGATCTTTGACGGATTCGAACCATTGCCGAGCGCGCCGCACTGTCACGACGAGCATGATCTAGCTCTGCCGCCGAACAGTGCCCTGGAGGCCGCACCCGCATCGGCTCCGACCCCTAGTTCGGAGCCAACCGCGCCAATCGAGGATAGGCAGTTGGACGCCACCTCGGGGGCTGCGATCCCAACGGTGGTTGAGCCGAACACCAGCCCCGTACTCTGCATGACTCGTGACTCCATGGAGCCGGATTCTTCTCCGGACTCCGAACCCTCCGTGCCCCTGCCGAGCGAATCCGATTGGGCACCGATCATGGAGTTCACGGCCGCGGACGTCTTTCAGCACTCGCCTTTCGGCGATATCCTAAAATCAGTGAAGTCTCTCTCTTTATCGGGAGAGCCCTGGCCGGACTACGGTCATTAAGGTTGGGATTCGGACGATGAAGAAATTCAAAGCCCACCCACCACCCACTTGGTAGCCACTGTCGACGATTTAACCGACATGCTCGACTTCAACTCCGACGACATTGATGGTATGGACGCCGATGAAGGAGACGATGAAGAACAAGCGCCTATCGAGCCCTAGAATGCCACCTCGTCATATGACGTATACATGGTGGACGCACCGAAAGATGATGATGAGGAGTGGAAGGACGCACCGAAGGATTGTTCCCTTGAAAAGCAGTCAAAGCGGCGACGCAAGCGCCACCCCAAATCCCGCCTTGACAGAAATAGCGATCACACTGATCCAGCGCTGGAGCAGGGCGAACCGCTGCCAGACCACGGCAATCCGGATAATCAAACCGAACAATCAAACCCCATCAATGATAATGGTCCGGACGACTTAATACCGGACAGGCACTCGGAGCAGCAGAATGCCCGTAAAAGGCTCGTTGCCACCGCAAGAAGCCTCAAAAAGCAGAAGCGGAGGCTCAAGGCCGCGCAAAACATGCTCCAATTCAGATGGAGCAAAATAGTCAACACTGTAGCAAGGTATGGCGACAATCGCCCCTCCAAGAGCTACCCAAAGTGGAAGCTGCTACCCGAATTCGACGAGGAGGCCTCAGACCCCCCACAACCAAATATCAAAGCAGCCACCTGGTTGTCACACCCTAGCTAGTTCAAGCATTAGAGTGTGCATCATGTTTAAATTTCTCTTAAATTTGAAATGGGGAAAGCAGAAACCCCAACACCCCCTGGAAACAACTAGGGTTTACTAAAATTATTTTCAATGAACCTGAAATGCCCTTCTAAAAAGTTCACCCTCTTTGTCTTAGGTTAGAACCTCTGGAAAAATTGGTGCACAATTTACTAGGTCAACAGAAGGTCATTGAATTAAATCATAAGTATTTGAATTTGGGCATTTAAATGCTATAAAATAATTTAAATGCTCAAATAATTCTGGGAATAAATGTTTCCTGTTGGAAATAATCTAAACAGAGGCCACATTTATTTTCAGGATTTTTGGAAACGTTTTAGTATTTTTAATAAAGCTAAACAGTTGCAGTTAAATAGAAAACAGAAACAAAATCAAAAAAAGAGACAAGGAAGCCCACCTGGGCCTTACCTGTGCTGGCTAGCCCACCTGGCTCGGCCGAGCTGACTGGCTTCGCCAGTCGTCGTCCTCCTCACGCGAGAAGGCAGGGGCGCGTGCTCGCGCGCGCCGGCCACCTCCTGCTTCTGCCGACGCCCGGGAGACGCCTAGGGGTGCCACGCGACCCCCACGTCCCCCTCTCATCCTCACTCACTCTCCCCCTCATCTCCCTCATCCTCTCCCGCGATGGCCGAGCGCGGACCTCGCCGCCGATCGCCGTAGTCGCCGCCAGAGACACCCCCTCGCCCCTCCGACGAGCCTAACAGCTCCGCCTCATCGCCCTGGACCTCTCCGCCGACCCACGCGACTCCAAACGCCGCCGAATGCCGCCTTCGCCCTCGTCTTCAACCTCGGGCACCCGAGCCATCTCCGGTCGATTCGCCGCCGCCAGGACTTCCCCGAGCTCGCTGACCCCCTCTCCGACCCCGCTATGAGCTCCTCTTCCTCTTCCCCTAGCTCCCGTGCTCGTTTGGCCCCTGTAGCCGCCATTTCCACCGCACCCGAGAGCTCCCCGCCGCCGGCCATGGCGCCGTCGTGGCCAGAGCCACAGTGGCTCGAAGCCAAGCTCGCCGTTGTGCTCAGTGCAGCACCAGGAGCCCGTAGCCACCACTAGCTCTCTCTCCCGTGCATCGTAGCGTCGAAACCAACCTCGCCCGAACTCCCGCCGCCGCCACGAGCTCGATTCCGGCGAGCTCGCTCCACCCCAGCTCCTCCCACTTGCCCCACTAGATGCGCGCGAGCCCCAGCTACGAGTAGCACTTCTCCGCCGTCGATTTGGTCACCGGAGGACCAAATCCGAAGCCCTCCGCCGTCTCCGGCCTCGCCGGCGTCGAGTCGCCGGCGAGTTGACCCAGTTTGACCCCTGGGTGGGCCTGGGTAGACCCCCCCTGAGTCTATGACAGGTGGGGCCGGTCTGCTAACTAATTTAGGATTAGTTTTAGTTAATTTTAATTAAATCAGTCACTGACATGTGGGCCCAGGCCCCACTGACAGCTAATTAGTGTTAATCTAATCCTGTTAATTAACTGAGAGGCTAACAGAAGGGGCCCACCAGTCAGGTTTGACCTGGGCTGGCGCCTTTGACCTGCTGAGGTCAGCATGACTAAATGCTGACGCAGTAATGCATTTCTGGATTTATTTTTATTCAGGAAATTCCAAAAAATGTTTAAAACTTCTAAAAATCATAGAAAAACCGTAACTCCAAATGAATAATTTATATTATTGAAAAAATTGATCAGAAAAATTCAATCTATCCATCTGTAATGGTTTCATGCATGACAAAACAAGTTTACCTTGCTGTTTAAGCAGAATAAGGAAATGCACTATTAAGGCCATGTTTAATGAGCTAATATTTGAATCTTTGATTCAAATGAGTTCATTCCTTTCTGTTATAGCTTGCATTAGGCCAAGACACATTCATATTGCCATGTCATAGCATGCATCATATTGTTGCATATCGTCATGTGTTGATTGTGTTCCGATGTGTTCTTCGTGGTAGGTTCTGCCTCCGAGGATATTCACGAGTATCCAACTGAAGGGCAGTATCCCACTACCACTCCATCAGGCAAGCAACCATTGATCATTCCGATACAAACCTGTTCTCGCTTCTGCTCTTGTTTACTGCATTAAGACAACGCGTTTCAAAACTGCTGTGTGCTACGGTAGTTGAACCCTTATCCTCTGCATGACCTGTCATTGCCACAGTAACTAGATGAAACCCACTAGCATGTGTAGGAGTTGATTGAGCCATGTTTTGTGATTCCTACCTTGCTATGCCTGCTATGCTTAGAGTTGTGTCAGGTCTGGTTCATCTGGGTGATGGGCTAGAGTGAAATGATTATGTCGGTAATGCGAGGGATGTGTGGAACATGTTTTGGTAAAGGTATCGATGAGAGGCCATGTAGGAGTACATGGTGGGTTGTTTCATTGAGGCCGTCCCTAAGAACTGAGATCTGTATGTGTGATTTTAAGATTCAGCTACTACCATGCATTGGGATCCTTAATTGACCCTCTCGGCTTCTTAATCACCCTAGTACTCTGTCCAGGAGTTGCAAATAGTTTCTGGTGTTTGTAGGTTATGTGTTGGCGGCCGTGCGTAGCGCTGACCCTAGGGGTGGGCTATGTTGCGGTAGACACACCGTGGCCGGGTATGCCGGGCGCCCGTTTGGCGTCTCGGGACCCTGTTCACATCGTTCGGGGCCGTATGTGGAAACCTCGGCCGGACTCCCTGCGGATGGAACCTGGATAGGCGATAAACCTGGACTAGAGACTTAAGTGTTTAGGTAGGCCGTGGCCGACACCCTCGCTGGGCTTCCGCTTGAAGGTTGCCGAGTACATGTCGTGTAAACGGCGGTAAGTGGTGAAAGCGTGTATGACGAAGTACACCCTGCAGGGTATAAAACTATTCGAATAGCCACGTCCGCGGTAAAGGACTACTTGGTTGCCTATACAGTTCATAGACAAGTTAATGGATACTACTAAAAGACTCAAGATAAGTGTGAGTACCGAGGATGGCCCTCTCGTAGGATGACGAGGGAGGATCCCCGGTGGAGTATTGTGTTGGTGAGTAGTGGACTCGTGTGCGAAAACTATTTTACTGGTGAAGTTCCGTAGGATAGCTTAGCCAAGAGTCAAAGCTGGCTTGCTGCATTAACCCCACCACCTTCTTGAGAATAAGCATGTATAGTAGCTTCTGATGTAAGACTTGCTGAGTACCTTTGTACTCATGTTTGTTTAATTACTGTTTTCACACGACAACACCGCCCCCTCCGATGGGTTCTACGTAGACCTTGACGTCGACGAGTGACTAGCCACCCAGGTGGTGATCCTGGCCATGGAGGGGCCTATATAGATAGACAGGCTTCGAGAAGCCTTCTTTCTTTCTAGAGTCTGTACTCAGACTAGTTGCTTCCGCATGTGCTTGTATGATTGTATTACTTTAGTGTCGGGTCATGTGACCCCTATTTGTATGACATGTTATGTATGGCTCTCTGGAGCCTTTAAATAAAGTACTTGAGTTGTAGAGTTTTGTTGTGATGCCATGTTGTATGTACTCATATCGGGCATATTGTGTGTATGATTGAAATGCTTGGTATGAGTGGGATCCGACAATCTAGTTGTTTATCCTTGACAACCTTTGATATGGGGAAATGTAGTCTAGTGTTCCTCGAGCCATAGTAGTCCGCTACAGCCCGGTTCACCGGAGTCCTGCTAGCCCAGCGCTACTGCTCAGGACGCTTGACTGGCCGGCATGTGATTCACTTCGTTCCTATGTCTGTCCCTTCGGGGAAATGTCACGCGGTGACTTCTGGAGTCCTGCCTAACCTTCTACAGCCCGGGTTCCCCGGAGTCCTGTTAGCCTAGTGCTACAGCCCGGATTCACTCGCTGATGACCGACATGCTCGATGTGATTCATGTATGCCTGTCTCCATAGGTCTGTGCCGCTTTGGGTTCACGACTAGCCATGTCGGCCCGGGTTCTCTGTCATATGGATGCTAGCGACACTATCATATACGTGAGCCAAAAGGCGCAAACGGTCCCGGGCCATGGTAAGGCAACACCCGTGGGATACCGTGCGTGAGGTCGCAAAGTGATATGAGGTGTTACCAGCTAGATCGATGTGGCTTGGAATCGGGGTCCTGACAGCGTTGGCAACAGAGCCGGACTGCCTGTAGGTTCGTTGAGCCAAACTGGTCGATGTCGAATCTAGAAATGCTTTAGTTATATGTAGGGGAATTGATTGTGGAAGGGAACGTAAGGCTCTTTTACTCCTTTACCCTATGCCTCTGATCTGAGTCATTCTCTTCTCATTCAACGTGGGTTAAGGATTAGGCTCTCTCCTTCTATCAGGTTCACGTGTTACTAATCCGTAGTAGCTTATAGGATTGATGCTACAAGCCCCAGTTTAGTTTCTACTATTTTAGTATGTTGCTAATTGGATCAGAATCTTGATATAATGTTGTTGAGTGGTATTGTGAACTATTGTGGATGTCTCAATTCTTTCTCTGAGCATTTACAACTGTTATGCTGTCCAATTTTCCCTATAAATTCTAATGTCGTTGCATTGTGGTTGTGCTTTCAGATGGCCAACCATGCTCAAAACCAAGTGGTTCGCCTGACCCGGTGCCTCGACGTGCCCGGTCATACTGCTATGTTAGTCCGGGTAATGATCGAGACGGGTTACCGTTGGTATCCCGAATACACCGTCGAAGAGCAGTTCCGCGACTTTAATCAAAGCCAATATCTCTGCACCGTCAGGATATTTCCTTCTTATCCTGGATCTACTGAGCCCTTCACTGTTCCTATGGACTCGGGGTTACTGTTGAGATGGCTGTGCAGGATGCTGCCTATTCCATGATGACCATCTTGCGAGACCGGACTGGTCTGCTATGGAACACCGACTTCCGTTACATGCCAGCTTCACTTCCGGGAGCGCAAGGGTATCTTCAGGCTATCTATGCCGACTCCACTCAGGAGGACTCATTAACTCGTACCACTGCTGAGATGCTCGAAGATAAGGACCGAGAGAATCGGGCCTTGAGGCTGGAGCTTTTCAATACCCGTGCTGATCATTGGGCCACATTGACTCGGTTTGCACCTGCGGTGCAAGATGGATGTATGGATACAAGGGATCTGTATCCTGTGAGATCAGCCCTACCAGACATGGTGGATTGGCGTGATGTGGGAGGCATCACCCCACCCCGTGGTTCCCGCAGGCCACCGTTTGTTGGTCCAAGACCTCATCCTAGCCCCTATGGTCCACAGGCTCCTCAGGACCGTCTGTTCCCGGATGGTCACGTTGAACTTCCAGGCTATGGAGGTGACTTCTATGAGGACTACTACGGAGCTGTCTGAGTTTGTAGTAGTACCACTAGTATTGTAGTAGTTGTATCTCCACTGTCCTGTGTAACTTGTGGAATATGACTTTGCGTGTAATCGATTCCGGAGGTGTAGACAAATAATGTATAGGAGCTTGGAATGCCTCCGATGAGATGTAACGTCTTTCATCATAGTTGTACTGTAGCCTGGGCTTGTACTAAATTATGCATGATGTGTATGACCGTTGGTATATATATGGCAGTTTTATATTACCATGACATACGGATGAACATCTCTGCATTCCGTGTTATCCATTACATTCTGCACTCCCTTGCTAAGTTTGAGCCATCTTTGTCTAAACCGTTGTCTTGTTTTCTCCTAGGATGGTCAACACTCGCAGCAACCCTGCTGCCCCGGAGTAGGGGGAAGCCAGTGCAGCTAGAGGTGAAAATCTGCCTCACCCGCCTTCTCTGGCCGAGGTAATGCTGGAAGCGGAAAGAAACAAGCGTGAGACTAACCGCCTGCTAGAGCGGATTGAGCAGAACACTGCACGCCACCCACGAAATGACTTGGTGTCAATCAATGACTTTATCAAGCTGTACCCACCAAAGTTTAACCATTCCGTCGAGCCCCTCGACGCGGATGACTAGCTTCGCAGCATCACCCACAAGCTATGTTCTGCCATGGTAGCCGAAGCCGACAAGGTTACTTATGCTGCCTATCACCTCGAAGGCCCTGCTAGCCTCTGGTGGGAAAATTTTGAAGCTATGCGCCCGGTCGGCCAAATCACTACTTGGGCTGAATTCAGTGAGGCTTTCCGTGAGCATCACATTCTGGAAGGTCTCATGGATCGCAAGAGGGAGGAGTTCTGCAACTTCACCCAAGGAAGACTGACTGTGGATGCATATAGCCGTGAATTTGGGAATCTGGCACGCTATGCTCCTGAAGAGGTATCTACTGACGCCAAGAAGCAGGCAAGGTTCCGCAAGGGACTTAGCCCTGAGCTTCGCCGCGATCTCCATCTACACGAGTGCACATCCTTTCAAAAGTTGGTCAATAAAGCCATAAGTGCTGAGACAAGCCAGACTGATTATGACACTTCACGCAAGCACTCCCGTGATTTTGGCTCTTCATCCGGCTCTGGAGCTCAGAAGCGCCAGGTGTGGATCCCAAGCACGGCACTGCCACCCAGGTTCATCCCGAGGCCATCCTTTGAGGCGCCTCGTCCCAACCAGCAATTTGCACCGCCCAAGCCCTATGGTGGCCCCGCTGCTAATGCTGCTCCACAGCCCAATGTGGTGACATGCTTTAAGTGTGGAGAGCCGGGTCACTATAGTCAAGAGTGTCCCCAGAACAACCCCAATCAAACTGGAAAGTCCGTTGGCCGTGGTAAGCCCGCGGGAAAGACATTCTACGCCAAGCCGGTCACTATTGCCCGTGGCCATGTCAACTATGTTTTGGGCCGAGGAGGCTCATGAGGATCCTAACATTGTCCTTGGTACGCTCCTTGTTAACTGCCATCCGGCATCTGTTCTTTTCGATACTGGAGCATCTCATTCATTCATATCCGAGAACTATGCTCGATTGCATAACACGACATTCTGTGACATGCCCTCTACCATGGAAATTCAAACCCCTGGCTCTAGATGGCAAACTTCTAAAGTAAGCCATGCGAATGAAATTCTTCTCGATAGACTTGTCTTCCTTGCATCCTTAATAGCTCTCAAGTCCTTGGACATAAACATCATCTTGGGTATGGACTGGATGTCAGCTCATTATGCTAAGATTGATTGTGCCACTAGAACTGTTCAACTTACTCACCCGTCGGGCAAGACAGTTAATGTCTTAACTCGAGTGGCCAAGCGCCAGCTTTACTCCCTAAATGCCAACCATCTTCCAGACCTTGAGGATGTTCCGGTAGTCCGAGACTTTCCGGATGTCTTTCCAGAAGAACTGCCAGGTGTTCCACCTGACAGGGATGTCGAGTTTGTGATAGACCTTGTTCTAGGAACCGTTCCAATTTCTAGAAGACCCTACAAGATGGCACCCTTAGAACTAGCCGAGCTTAAGAACCAACTCGATGAGTCCTTGAAAAAGGGTTTCATCCGTCCTAGTTCCTCTCCTTGGGCTTGCCCCGTCCTCTTCGTTAAGAAGAAGGATGGAACGGATCGAATGGTTGTGGATTACCGACCTGTCAATTTGGTCACCATCAAGAACAAATATCTACTTCCCAGGATCAACGATCTGTATGATCAGCTCGCTGGATCCTCAGTCTTTTCCAAGATGGATTTGAGGTTGGGCTACCATCAAATCAAAATCAGAAACGGGGACATTCCCAAAACGGCCTTTGTTACTCGTTATGGCCAATACGAGTACACCGTTATGTCCTTCGGTTTAACCAATGCCCCTGCCACCTTCTCCCGGTTAATGAACTCGGTTTTCATGGAGTACTTGGATAAATTCGTCGTGGTATACCTCGATGACAAACTCATCTACTCCAAGAATGAAGAGGAACATGCCGAACATCTAAGGCTGGTATTGATGAAACTTCGAGAGCATCGCCTTTATGCCAAATTCTCCAAGTGTGAATTTTGGTTGCCAGAAGTAACCTATCTAGGCCATGTAATCTCTGGTAAGGGTATTGCTGTCAATCCCGAGCAAGTTCAAGCCATCCTTGATTGGACTCCACCTGAGACGGTCAAGCAAGTTCGGAGTTTCCTTGGCCTAGCGAGCTATTGCCGCCGCTTCGTCGAGAATTTCTCCAAGGTTGCTAAACCCCTAACTGAACTCCTCAAGAAAGATAAAAAGTTCGAGTGGACTCCAAAGTGCAAGTTCAGTTTTCAGGAACTGAAAAGACGCCTGACATCTGCTCCCGTACTGGTACCACCAGATTTCTCCAAGGACTTTATTATCTATTGCGACGCCTCGCGACAAGGACTAGGTTGCATACTCATGCAAGATCGTCAGGTAATTGCCTATGCTTCACGGCAATTACACCCACATGAGGAAAATTATCCCACACATGATCTAGGGCTTGCAGCTGTAGTCCATGCACTTAAAACTTGGCGACATTACCTCCTCGATAATCATTGCGAGATCTTCACCGATCACCAAAGTTTGAAATATATCTTCACCCAACCAAACTTGAATCTTAGGCAAAGACGTTGGGTTGAGTTGATCTCGGACTACGACTTAGGAATAACTTACACCCCGGGCAAAGCCAATGTCATGGCTGATGCGCTAAGCGGTAAGTCCTATTGTAACAACCTGATGTTACAACAAAGTCAACCACTTCTCCATGAGGAATTTCATAAGATAAATCTTCACCTTGTTCCTCGAGGATTCCTATCCACCCTGGTGGCGAAACCTACCCTTATGGATCAAATCATAACCGCCCAGCGGTATGACAAGGGCATATCCCGGATTAAGGAAAACATTGCTAGCGGAGTTGCTAAATGTTTCTCCATGGATGAGCGAGGTGCTGTCTTCTTTGAGAACCGTCTGGTGGTTCCCAAGAAACAACATCTGCGCTAGTTGATCCTTAAGGAAGCTCATGAATCCCCTCTCACCATTCATCCCGGTAGTACTAAAATGTATCAAGACCTACGCCAGGGGTTTTGGTGGACTAGGATGAAGAGAGAAATCGCTCAATACATTGCTAGCTGCGACGTCTGTCGTCGTGTTAAAGCAGAGCACCAACGGCCTGCTAGCACTCTTCAACCTTTGGCTATTCCCGAATGGAAATGGGATAAAATCAGTATGGATTTCATCACTGGGTTTCCCAGGACCAAGAGAGGGAATAATGCCATCTTCGTCGTGATCGACCGACTTTCCAAAGTAGCCCACTTTCTACCTGTTCGTGAGAGTATCACCGTTAGCCAGCTAGCCGATTTATACATCTCTCGAATAGTGTCTCTTCATGGTGTCCCATTGGAAATTAACTCAGACCGTGGGAGTCTCTTCACCTCTCGATTTTGGGAAAGTTTCCAAAATGCTATGGGAACTCATCTCTCCTTTAGCACCGCCTTCCATCCTCAATCAAGTGGTCAAGTAGAGCGAGTCAATCAAATTCTGGAAGATATGCTCCGAGCTTCTGTCATCTCATTCGGAATGAGTTGGGAGAAATGCCTTCCATTCACGGAGTTTGCTTATAACAATAGTTATCAAGCTAGCTTGGGCAAAGCTCCTTTCGAAGTTCTCTATGGACGAAAATGTCGAACGCCTCTTAACTAGTCAGAAACCGGGGAAAGACAACTCTTTGGCCCGGATATGATTCAGGAAGCAGAAGAGCAGGTTCGCGTTATTCGTGAGAAATTGAAAACAGCCCAATCTCATCAAAAGAGTCAATATGATCGTAAACATAAGCCTATGACTTATGAAGTCGACGATAAGGCTTACCTTCAGGTTACTCCGTTAAAGGGAACCCATCGTTTCGGTATCAAAGGCAAATTGGCCCCTCGTTACATTGGACCCTTTCGCATTCTTGCCAAACGAGGAGAAGTTGCCTACCAATTGGAACTACCTCTGCATCTTTCCAGAGGTCACGATGTCTTCCACGTTTCACAACTCAGGCGTTGCTTCGCGGATCCTATCCATGGAGTGGACCACGAAACGCTTAATCTACAAGATAATCTCTCTTATCGGGAATATCCTGTTCGTATCCTTGATCAAGCCGAGCGTACCACTCGACGTCATAATATCAAGTTTCTCAAGATTCAATGGTCACACCACTCCGATAAAGAAGCCACTTGGGAAAGGGAGGATCGCCTTCGACTCGAGTACCCCACCTTCTTCCCGGAGGATCCTAAATCTCGGGACGAGATTCTTTTGAGTGGGGGGTGAGTTGTCACACCGTAGCTAGTTCAAGCATTAGAGTGTGCATCATGTTTAAATTTCTCTCAAATTTGAAATGGGGAAAGCAGAATCCCCAACACCCCCCTGGAAACAACTAGGGTTTACTAAAATTATTTTCAATGAACCTGAAATGCCCTTCTAAAAAGTTCACCCTCTTTGTCTTAGGTTAGAACCTCTGGCAAAATTGGTGCACAATTTACTAGGTCAACAGAAGGTCATTGAATTAAATCATAAGTATTTGAATTTGGGCATTTAAATGCTATAAAATAATTTAAATGCTGAAATAATTCTGGGAATAAATGTTTCCTGTTGGAAATAATCTAAACAGAGGCCACATTTATTTTCAGGATTTTTGGAAACGTTTTAGTATTTTTAATAAAGCTAAATAGTTGTAGTTAGATAGAAAACAGAAACAAAATCAAAAAAAGAGAGAAAGAAGCCCATCTGGGCCTTACCTGTGCTGGCCAGCCCACCTGGCTCGGCCCAGCTGACTGGCCTCGCCAGTCGTCGTCCTCCTCGCGCCAGAAGGCAGGGGCGCGTGCTGCGCCGGCCACCTCCTGCTTCTGCCGACGCCCGGGAGACGCCTAGGGGTGCCACGCGACCCCCACGTCCCCCTCTCATCCTCGCTCACTCTCCCCCTCGTCTCCCTCATCCTCTCCCGTGATGGCCGAGCGCGGACCTCGCCGCCGATCGCCGTAGTCGCCGCCAGAGACACCCCCTCGTCCCTCCGACGAGCCCAACAGCTCCGCCTCGTCGCCCTGGACCTCTCCGCCGACCCACGCGACTCCAAACGCCTCCTTTGCCCTCGTCTTCAACCTCGGGCACTCGAGCCATCTCCGGTCGATTCGCCGCCGCCAGGACTTCCCCGAGCTCGCTGACCCCCTCTCCGACCCCGCTGTAAGCTCCTCTTCCTCTTCCCCTAGCTCCCGTGCTCGTTTGGCCCCTATAGCCGCCATTTCCACCGCACCCGAGAGCTCCCCACCGCCGGCCATGGCGCCGTCGTAGCCAGAGCCACAGTGGCTCGAAGCCAAGCTCGCCGTTGTGCTCAGTGCAGCACCAGGAGCCCGTAGCCACCACTAGCTCTCTCTCCCGTGCACCGTAGCGTCGAAACCAACCTCGCCCGAACTCTGGCCGCCGCCACGAGCTCGATTCCGGCGAGCTCGCTCCACCCCAGCTCCTCCCACTTGCCCCACTAGATGCGCGCAAGCCCCAGCTACGCGTAGCACTTCTCCGCCATCGATTTGGTCACCGGAGGACCAAATCCGAAGCCCTCCGCCGTCTCGGGCTTCGCCGGCGTCGAGTCGCCGGCGAGTTGACCCAGTTTGACCCCTGGGTGGGCCCGGGTAGACCCCCCCTGAGTCTATGACAGGTGGGGCCGGTCTGCTAACTAATTTAGGATTAGTTTTAATTAATTTTAATTAAATCAGTCACTGACATGTGGGCCCAGGCCCCACTGACAGCTAATTAGTGTTAATCTAATCCTGTTAATTAACTGAGAGGCTAACAGAAGGGGCCCACCAGTCAGGTTTGACCTGGGCTGGCGCCTTTGACCTGCTGAGGTCAGCATGACGCAATGCTGATGCAGTAATGCATTTCTGGATTTATTTTTATTCAGGAAGTTTCAGAAAATGTTTAAAACTTCTAAAAATCATAGAAATTCAACCGTAACTCCAAATGAAATAATTTATATATGAAAAATTATCAGAAAAATTCAATCTATCCATCTGTAATGGTTTCATGCATGATAAAACAAGTTTACCTTGCTGTTTAAGCAGAATAAGGAAATGCACTATTAAGGCCATGTTTAATGAGCTAATATTTGAATCTTTGATTCAAATGAGTTCATTCCTTTCTGTTATAGCTTGCATTAGACCAAGACACATTCATATTGCCATGTCATAGCATGCATCATATTGTTGCATATCGTCATGTGTTGATTGTGTTCCGATGTGTTCTTCGTGGTAGGTTCTGCCTCCGAGGATATTCACGAGTATCCAACTGAAGGGCAGTATTCCACTACCACTCCATCAGGCAAGCAACCCATTGATCATTCCAATACAAACCCATGTTCTCGCTTCTGCTCTTGTTTACTGCATTAAGACAACGCGATTCAAACTGCTGTGTGCTACGGTAGTTGAACCCTTATCCTCTGCATGACCTGTCATTGCCACAGTAACTAGATGAAACCCACTAGCATGTGTAGGAGTTGATTGAGCCATGTATGTGATTCCTACCTTGCTATGCCTGCTATGCTTAGAGTTGTGTCAGGTCTGGTTCATCTGGGTGATGGGCTAGAGTGAAATGCTTATGTCGGTAATGTGAGGTGTGTTGGAACATGTTTTGGTAAAGGTATCGATGAGAGGCCATGTAGGAGTACATGGTGGGTTGTTTCATTGAGGCCGTCCCTAAGAACTGAGATCTGTATGTGTGATTTAAGATTCAGCTACTACCATGCATTGGGATCCTTAATTGACCCTCTCGGCTTCTTAATCACCCTAGTACTCTGTCCAGGAGTTGCAAATAGTTTCTGGTGTTTGTTAGGTTATGTGTTGGCGGCCGTGCGTAGCGCTAACCCTAGGGGTGGGCTATGTTGCGGTAGATACACCGTGGCCGGGTATGCCGGGCGCCCGTTAGGCGTCTCGGAACCCTGTTCACATCGTTCGGGGCCGTATGTGGAAACCTCGGCCGGACTCCCTGCGGATGGAACCTGGATAGGCGATAAACCTGGACTAGAGACTTAAGTGTTTAGGTAGGCCGTGGCCGACACCCTCGCTGGGCTTCCGCTTGAAGGTTGCCGAGTACATGTCGTGTAACGGCTAAGTGGTGAAAGCGTGTATGAAGAAGTACACCCCTGCAGGGTATAAAACTATTCGAATAGCCGCGTCCGGTCGGTAAAGGACTACTTGGTTGCCTATACAGTTCATAGACAAGTTAATGGATACTACTAAAAGACTCAAGATAAGTGTGAGTACCGAGGATGGCCCTCTCGTAGGATGACGAGGGAGGATCCCGGTGGAGTATTGTGTTGGGTGAGTAGTGGACTCGTGTGCGAAAACTATTTTACTGGTGAAGTTCCGTAGGATAGCTTAGCCAAGAGTCAAAGCTGGCTTGCTGCATTAACCCCACCACCTTCTTGAGAATAAGCATGTATAGTAGCTTCTGATGTAAGACTTGCTGAGTACCTTTGTACTCATGTTTGTTTAATTACTGTTTTCACACGACAACACCGCCCCCTCCGATGGGTTCTATGTAGACCTTGACGTCGACGAGTGACTAGCCACCCAGGTGGTGATCCTGGCCATGGAGGGCCCTATATAGATAGACAGGCTTCGAGAAGCCTTCTTTCTTTCTAGAGTCTGTACTCAGACTAGTTGCTTCCGCATGTGCTTGTATGATTGTATGACTTCAGTGTCGGGTCATGTGACCCCTATCTGTATGACATGTTATGTATGGCTCTCTGGAGCCTTTAAATAAAGTACTTGAGTTGTAGAGTTTTGTTGTGATGCCATATTGTATGTACTCATATCGGGCATATTGTGTGTATGATTGAAATGCTTGGTATGAGTGGGATCTGACAATCTAGTTGTTTATCCTTGACAGCCTTTCATATGGGGAAATGTAGTCTAGTGTTCCTCGAGCCATAGTAGTTCGCTACACCCGGTTCACCGGAGTCCTGCTAGCCCAGCACTACTGCTCAGGACGCTTGACTGGCCGGCATGTGATTCACTTCGTTCCTATGTCTGTCCCTTTGGAGAAATGTCACGCGGTGACTTCCGGAGTCCTGCCTAGCCTGCTACAGCCCGGGTTCCCCGGAGTCCTGTTAGCCCAGTGCTACAGCCCGGATTCACTCGCTGATGACCGACATGCTCGATGTGATTCATGTATGCCTATCTCCATAGTTCTGTGCCGCTTTGGGTTCACGACTAGCCATGTCGGCCCGGGTTCTCTGTCATATGGATGCTAGCGACACTATCATATACGTGAGCCGAAAGGCGCAAACGGTCCCGGGCCATGGTAAGGCAACACCTGTGGGATACCGTGCGTGAGGTCGCAAAGTGATATGAGGTGTTACCAACTAGATCGATGTGGCTTGGAATCGGGGTCCTGACAGCGTTGGCATCAGAGCCGGACTGCTTGTAGGTTCGTTGAGCCAAACTGGTCGATGTCGAGTGTAGAAATGCTTTAGTTATATGTAGGGGAATTGATTGTGGAAGGGAACGTAAGGCTCTTTTACTCCTTTACCCTATGCCTCTGATCTGAGTCATTCTCTTCTCATTCAATGTGGGTTAAGGATTAGGCTCAACATACAATGCAACACAACAAACATCCGAACAACGTGGCACACCTAGCTACAGGGGTGCCGCACACCCCCTATGTTTCACCGATGAGGTGCTGGACCATGAATTTCCAGAGGGATTCAAGCCCGTAAACATAGAGGCATATGACGGAACAACAGACCCTGGGGTCTGGATTGAGGACTATATCCTTCATATCCATATGGCTCGAGGGGATGATCTCCATGCCATCAAGTACTTACCTCTCAAACTCAAAGGGCCAGCCCGTCACTGGCTCAAAGGCCTCCCCGAAAGCTCCATTGGAAGTTGGGAAGAGCTCGAAGACGCCTTTCGGGCAAACTTTCAAGGGACTTCTGACTAACCTCCGGATGCGGACGACCTGAGTCACATAACTCAACAGCCCGGAGAGTCAGCCCGAAAGCTTTGGAATAGGTTTCATACTAAAAAGAACCAGATTGTCGACTGTCCGGACGCCGAAGCCTTAGCGGCTTTCAAGCACAGCGTCCGCGACGAATGGCTCGCCAGACACCTCGGCCAAAACAAGCCGAGAACGATGGCCGCATTAACAAACCTCATGACCCGCTTTTGCGCGGGTCAGGACAGCTGGCTAGCCAGATGCAGCACCAGCGACCCCAGTACATCTGAAGTTAGAGATGGAAACGGGAAATCACGGCGCAATAGCAATAACAAACGCCGGAATAAAGAAGACAGCATGAAGGGCACGTCAGTAAATGACGGATTCAAAGTCCCTCGGCCAAACCAAAAGCCGCCCTCCAAAGGCACCAGGGATGAACTGTCCAGCCTCAACAAAATTCTGGACCAAGTATGTCAGATCCATAGTACCCCTAGCAAACCTGCTAATCATACCCACAGAGAATGTTGGGTCTTCAAGCAGTCCGGCAAGCTTAACGCCATACACAAGGGGGAGGATACACCAAGTGAAGACAAGGACGAACCTCCCAACCAAGACAAGGGGGAACAAAAGAAATTTCCACCCGAAGTCAAAATAGTAAACGTGTTACACGTGATCAAGAGAAAAAACAATGCGGCACTCCCAGAAAAATATACCCAAGTGCCTGTCACCGCGAAGTCCCGCCACTGGTCGTCTCAACCGATCACCTTCGACCATCGCGATTACGCATCAAGTATCCGGCACGCAGGATGGGCTGCCCTGGTATTAGACCCAGTAATTGGCGGATATCACTTCACACGAGTCTTGATGGATAGCGGCAGTAGCCTAAACCTAATATATTAGGATACAATCCGCGGGATGGGGTTAGACCCAACACAAATTCGCCATAGCAATACTACCTTTAAAGGAGTAACGCCAGGCCCAGGGGCTCGTTGTACGGGCTCCCTCATACTACAAGTTATATTCGGCTCCCCCGATAACTTCCGTCGCGAGCATTTAACTTTCCACATCGCTCCGTTTCAAAGTGGCTATCAAGCACTGCTCGGACGCAAAGCTTTCGTAGCTTTAATGCAATACCACACTACGCATCCCTAACACTCAAGATGCCCGGTCCACGTGGCATCATTTCAGTGCACGGAAATATCAAGCAATCTCTGCCCATCGAAGAGAGTGAGGCTGCCTGGGCAGCCGCACACTAAAGGTGCCCGGGCCATCAAGAGCATCCAATAGGTCGTCAAGACCTCAGGCAAAACTAATCAAGTCCGGCGCCACTACTCATATTGAATAAACGGGCACACCCCTATCTTTCAAAAGAACAAGGGGCTCAACGCACGCAGACGAGTGGCGATTTCTTCTTATCTTGAATTATATGTGGTTTCTTTAGAAAACTATCCTTTTGCACGACACCTTTTTACCTAAATTCCTCTCTTTTATAGATGATCATCGTGCTACACCCATCCAGGATACGGCACAACGAAGACACAGGCGCAGACGTGCAGCAGGGACCCGCCCCAAGGATTCTTTTTAGATTAAGACCCTGCGTAAACCTTTTTTACTGTCTCTTGTTCATACATATCCACCGCTGAGAAGGATGCTGACGTCTTGGCATGTGGCCACGCCAGAACAATGCACGTACCTGGACACAAGGGGCTTGTTACAAAGGCCATTCTTCAAGCCCGGTTTATACCACAAAGACCGACTACCTTAGGGAGTGTTCGGCGTCGCGAGTTTGGCCCTATATGCATCAGCTCCGAATCATTGTCTTTGGTCAAATGTTGGGTTTGCCCGGCTCCTGTGTTTTGGTGCCTTACGTTCCGCTTTACCGGCTAAGGTAGCACCAGGAGAACTACTGCGATTGTGCCTTGGTTCATCCGGACGAGCACCTCAGTAGAGAAAGCCGAAAACTGACTGTCATGATCTAGCGTGAGACTGGTCAACCACTCGATGACCCATGGGAATGTTAGAATTCCTCCACCTTAACGAAGGGCGCTTTCCAGCCAGGCATATACGCACCCCTGGATCAGGAGAGTGCGGAGCCACCAGGGGGTATCTAGTAGCCCCACTGTCAAACTCCTATGGCTAAGTGAAAGTGTTAAAGCATTATAGCCCGGTTGCCTCGCTCGCTCCGCTATCACCTCCTTAATAGGACCAAGATGTTGGGTTAAGTGTGAACGCGTGTTTCTGCGAACACCCCCACATTATATGCATGGGGGTTGAAGCAGACGACTGCAATCTTTCAGGTTATACACATGTATACATAAACGGCCGCCCAGGAGGCATCACATTACTTTCAGGCAAAAGTATAAAAGTAGCCTTATAAAAATTTATAAAAGCATTTCGCTTACAATGAGATTACATGTCACTCAAACATAATATTTTTTGAGCACTGGGTCTCTATCAAACGAGCACCCTCAAGAACTTCCTCAAAGTAGTGCTCAGCAGCCCTTCGACCTATGGCCGAATCCTGTGCTGCAACAGTGGTAGCATCCATCTCTGCCCAGTATGCTTTAGCACGGGCAAAGGCCATCTGTGCGCCTTCTATGCACGCCGACCTCTTCATCGCATTTATGCGTGGCACTACATCGAGGACCTGCTGCACCAAGCTAAAATAGCTGCTCGGTTTTGACCTTCCCGGCCATAGCTGATCCACAACATACCTCATGGAGAGTCCGGCCTATTTAGTTCGGCCCATTCGGCTAATTGGTCCGTCAACGAAAGCGGATGCTCGGGAGAAAGGAACTGCTTCCAAAACAGCTGGTCTACTTCACGGTCCGTCTGACTCTGGAAGTACTTGGCCGCATCGGCAGCGCTCGCCGCCAAATCCATATACGCATCCTCCGAACTCCACAGCCGATCCAGAGGGGCATACCGTGGATCTCCGTACTTCCTCTGCAGCATAAAGGACTTCCCGGCTACAATATCCCCGGCTTCCCGCAGCTCCTCCTTCTTTGCCCTCATAGCAGAGCGGAGGTCTTTTCCTGTTGCAGCAGCCTTCTCAAGGTCCGATGCCTTCGCCTGGTTTTCCTTTTCAAGAGCCCGGCAATGGTCTACGGCGGCTTTTAATTCTACAGCCGTATTGGCCATCTTATCCCGGCTCTCGCCATGTGCGGCCTTCTCGGCTCGCAACTCTTTGGCCGCCTTCAAAGCAGCCGCATTACCCAATCTTGCTTGTTTCTTGGCTCGAGCAAGTTCCGCACGCAAGGCTTCAACAGTGGCAGCTCCATCTGCAGTCATAACATGTTAAAAACACTGGCATCATACTCTTCCTATGTGGCGTTTGCCAGACAAGGATACTTACCCTGCACCTCGTCAAGCCTTTTGTTAACAAGCTCAATGTCGGCATCTGCCGCATCCAACTGTCGTTCTAAACGGGCAAACTGGCTAGTCCGGCTGGCCACCGGAGCTTCCATCTCCTGCACATAGAGGCAGTATGGCTATTACCTGGGAATATGATCCTCCGTTCTTCATCGTTTCCGACGACAACCAGAGTCTTAGGGGCTACAGTCTACACAGGGCACACCTAGCATGTGCAGGACTATTACACATTCCTTTTACGTACCTCAAAGCCTGTTAGTAGTGTCATAAAAGCTTCATGCAATCCGCTTTCGGCGGACGATATCCTCTCCATCACCATATTCATCAGCACATGGTGATCATCTGAGATGGCCGCTCGCCCCACCAACTTCCTCAGAACGTCCGATCGCACACTAGACGGTGTCGGACTCTTTTGTCTGCTCTCTTCGGGAGCCGGACACTGGGATCCTCGGGGGTCAATAGGATTACCTTCTGGCCTCACCGGACTCGGAGAGGCCCTCCGTGACGACACTTTAGGGTCGCCCGCTTCCGGAGCGGAGGAGTCCGGAGGAGGCGTCTCGCTCTCCATCATCTCTGGAAGAAGATCCCCTGAAGACGAGCTCATTTCAGAGGGGCTAAGGCCCGAACTGCACAAATGTATGCGGTGGTTATTTTCTCAGAAGAAAAGGATGGCATATATGTACTATTAAAGTTTTTGGGTCACTTACGACTCCCGGGAGAATTGATCCCCCCGCGGACTTTGTGCAGCAGCAGCACCTCCCAAGGTAGGGCCCCTGGTGGAAGATTTCTTCTCCCGTTTGGGAGCTTCGGCTTCCGAATTCCCGGGCACAGTCCTTTTCCTCTTCCGGTCGTCTTCCTTCATGGAGATGCTCGCTCCCTCGGTTAGGATAGGCAGCGTTGGGGGCCGCGTCCGCCCGCATTATCCTCCATAGTATCTTCCTTCAAGGGATCCGGGCAAGGTGCGGCCTGGAGCATCTTTTCCAATACTGGATTCTCCAAACCCTCGGGGAGGGGGCCAAACACCGAATCAACTTCGCCTTTGTTAGCCAGTCCTGGTCAAAAGAACAAACTCTCAAAAATAACTTCGTAACAAAGGAAAGATAATATGTTCGGCCGGAAGATTCCTTACCTGTTCGGCGGCGCGGTTACTACTCAGGCCCACGTCCTCGGTGATTTCCAGACACTCTACTTGAGGTCCGAAGAATGACTTATACATATCCTCGTGCGTCAGGCCGAGAAAATTTTGAATGACACGCGGACCCTCGGGATTGAACTCCCACAAGCGAAGGGGCCGACGTTTGCAAGGATGGACTTGACAAACCAGCATAACTTGTATTACCGCAACCAAACTGAGATCTTCGTTGAAGAAATCTCGAATGCGGCTTTGCAGCATAGGCACGTCCTTGGCTGGACCCCAGCTCAGTCCTCTGCTGATCCATGACATCAGTCGTGGTGGAGGGCCCGAGCTAAAAACAGGGGCGGCCGCCCACTTGGCACTTCTAGGATTCGTGATGTAGAACCACTCCTGTTGCCACAATGCAGACACCTCTGGGATGGAACCTTTTGGCCACGGAGCTCCCGTCATCTTGCGTATTAAGGTGCCTCCACACTCTGCATGTTGCCCTTCGATCATCTTCGGCTTTACTTCAAAGGTCTTGAGCCATAAGCCAAAGTGGGGGGTAACCCGAAGGAAGGCCTCGCATACGACAACAAGTCGTGATATGCAGGAAGGAGTCCGGAGCTAGATCATGGAAATCTAGCCCGTAATAAAACATCAAGCCCCTGACGAAAGGATCCAGAGGAAAACCTAGACCTCGGAGGAAGTGGGAGACAAACACGACGCTCTCGTTGGGTTTGGGAGAGGGGACGGCCTGCCCCCGGGGAGGCAGCCGGTGTGACATCTCGGTGGTCAGATACCTGGCCTCCCTCAACTTTTTAATGTCTTCTTCCGTGATGGAGGAGGGCATCCATCGGCCTTGAAGGCTGGATCCAGACATGACTGAAGGTTCGGAGCACCTGACCTGAGTTTTGGGCGATTGAGCTTGAGGCGGGGGAAGGATTCGATTGAGCACGGGAGGGAAAAGGTAAAAGCTTTGTCCCTTTATAAAGAGGGTGGATATCAAGCGTCCTCCCCGTATCCGTTTGGACTTACCTATGATCTAGGAGTCCTAGAAGTGGTTGGGTTACCCACGCCCGTATTAATGAGAATCCCGTAATAAGGGGACACGATCTCTGCTTCAACAATACGTGCCAAGGAAACCGCCTCGCACAACGCGCTGAGGTGGGATAATTGAATGGATAAAGGCTTGGCCGTGGCATGTTGCACCACGGAATACGTCAGCAGATTAGATTTGTGTTAATATCATTATTGTCTCTATGACAATATGTGGAAACTTATTTTGCAGAGCCGGACACTATCTTCGTGTTTAAGATCTTCTACGGAGTATTTGGAGGAGGAACCCGACTTGCAATGCCGAAGACAATTTGCGTGACGGACCCATCGTCATTGAAGCCTGGTTCAGGGGCTACTGAGGGAGTCCTGGATTAGGGGGTGTTCGGATAGCCGAACTATACCTTCAGCCGGACTCCTGGACTATGAAGATACAAGATTGAAGACTCCGTCCCGTGTCCAGAAGGGACTTTCCTTGGCGTGGAAGGCAAGCTTGGCG
Organism: Triticum urartu; assembly: GCF_003073215.2. Classification (NCBI taxonomy): domain Eukaryota; kingdom Viridiplantae; phylum Streptophyta; class Magnoliopsida; order Poales; family Poaceae; genus Triticum; species Triticum urartu. Next base: position 498,011,720 of record NC_053024.1, read on the forward strand.
ATACGGATGTTCAGATCTCCTACCATTGTAACCGACTTTATGTAACCCTAACCCTCTCCGATGTCTATATAAGCCGGAGGGTTTTAATCTGTAGGAAAACATACACATCAACAATCATACCATAGGCTAGCTTCTAGGGTTTAGCCTCTCTGATCTCGTGGTAGATCAACTCTTGTAGCACCCATATCATCAATATTAATCAAGCAGGATGTAGGGTTTTACCTCCATGGAGAAGGCCCGAACCTGGGTAAAACTTCGTGTCCCCTACCTCCTGTTACCATCCGGCCTAGACGCACAGTTCGGGACCCCCTACCCGAGATCCGCCGGTTTTGACACCGACACTCATCTTCCGGAAGGCAGCAAATTTCCTCCCTGGTCCAATCTGACACCAACTCCCCCCGCCTCCATGGCACCAAGCCGGAAGAAGAAGGGGAAGAAGGAGTCCCATACCTCGGCCCCCGTGATGCCGATATTCTAGCCAGCCATCGAGCGGTCTGTGGTGCTCAACCAAGAGGCGATGGGCAAGGTGCACCCGGCGCTTGCCACCGATTTCAATGAGTGAGGGCTAACAGTGGCTTGGCCTGCTTCCCACGCCGAAAATGACAGAACGACCACCGAGGTCTCCATCCATCTTCACGCCCTCTAGGCAGGCCTGATTCGCCCCTTCTCTGATTTCTGCAACGCGGTGCTCTCGCACTACTAGATCAATGCGCTGCATCTCGATCCCCAATCCATCATCCTCCTTGCTGTCTTTGCCTTCGTCTACAAAGCCATGGTGGGCATTACCCCTTCTGTGGCCTTGCTTCGCCACTTCTTCTTGTTGCACCTGACAGATCCTCTCTAGCGCTCAGGGTGTGTATCCCTTCAGGCCATCACGACGAAGACCGGCTCGGGGATCGACTTTGAGCTCTCGCTGGTCGTCGGAGGCTTTAGGAAGTGGTGGGTGTTTGTGGACGTTGGTGCGCGCAGCCCCCTGCTATCGCTCCCACAGATTCCAGCTGCTCCGAGCTCCGGTTGGGGGCACGCGAAGCTCACCGATCGGCGGTTTGCCCATGTCTGGCAACCGCTGGCCAGGCTGAAGGACCTCGGAGTGACGGTGCCCATGGTGGTGAAGGATTTCATCCCGTGTCACATTGCTCCGCTTCAGCGTCAATGTGGACCTTCTCTAGCTATGGGGACCACATGAGGCTTCAGGCTCCAGCTCTTCCTCCTGAGGCATGGCGCACGGTGCTTGAGCTCCTGACTGGCGACTCGATGCCAACCAACCTGCCGGAGGAGGGATGTCTTCTATACTGCTGCTCGAACAAGGTGGAGTTCGTGACTAACAGATTGAGGTGTTTAACTTGTGGTGCTCTCTTTGCTATACATACCTGTATTCTTGACAAACTAGTACAAGCAATGGTGGATCAGATACAAAAGCAATATGATATAATATAAATAAATGCACCCAATAAAAAAAGTACCCATCAATGAGCCTTGTCGAAATGGATTGTTTGATGCATAAAACCCAACTCTGTGCATAAGCAACCAGTGTCCCTTGCCATCATAGAAAAAATACAGAACCATACAAAGAATTGAACAGTTTATCATAACAGCGAAACACTGATGGTCTGGTATGGCAAGCATGCAAGCTGCAAAGTGACAACACTATAACTGTGAAAAGAGCAGAGTCCAGCCAAACATATCACACAAATTCCACTAAAATATAACCTAAGCCACACAAAACAAGTAATGAAACCTCCACCAAGAACAGAGCCATACTATAGCAGCAAGACTGTAGTAAGAAAGAACCAATTCCCAAGTCCCAAAATTACTCCTGGTACAAAGGCACATGCAAATCCTTATGCAAGAAGTGTAGATTACAAAAGATAGACACTCATCACTATAGTAGTCTACAGCAACTGTAGAATCACCAACACTGAAAGTCAAATCTATGGGTACCATGAAAAGAAGTTAACATGGACATCAAGGAGCTGACACAAAATGAACATGGCCTAATTTAGCTAAGAAAACCCTCAGGTTGTAGTAGCAGATACTGCTCTAAAATTCAAATTACACTATCAATTGCAGCAGGAAGATATGGGCATAGTAATTATCTCCATAAGAGCTTCAGACGCAGGCAACATTCTTTTTGGTGAAATTATTAATAAACACCCCCAAATCCTGAAAACCCCTTTCTAGGAAACCTTAGCAGCATTGGAAGCATTTTTTCGTTTTCACTTGCAGTATGTATTCTTCATACATATATGTTGTGAAACAAACTTATCCCATGCAGATTTTAGCACCCATCACACAACAACATTCTGATGAAATTAAGCATTTTTTCAGAGGCATCTTGAGCACCACCAACAAAAAACTCTAAAATAGGACCCTTCATCCTCGAAATGTACAGAGGAAACTGAATCCATCGACCGACGAGAGAAGAAGAGAGAGAGGGGGGATGGGTTGTTACCAGATTATCTTTGTCGTCGGAGGCAAAGAGGAGGAACTTGTTGGTGCCGTCGCCGTGGCCGTGGTTCCAGTAGGGGAGCTCACCGTGGAGGCACACGAAGGCCCGTCGGTGGATTAGGAGCAGCAGGCCGGCCGGACTTGAAGGAGAGGCGGCGGAATAGGAGGTGGAAGAAGGGCTTAGTGGCGGGTTCACGGTGCTCCTCGGCACGGCTTCGGTCCGGTTCGTCGATGTATCCGACGGAGACGACGTAGACACTCGTGCTGGACTTCTCCGGCCTGCTTCGGTGCTCGACGACATGGAGACGGAGATGCGTCGGGGTGGGGAGGAAGGGGAGGATGGGGAGAGGGAGGCGGCGGGGGCGGCGGCAGTGGGGGGCTGAGAGAGATCGATGTGAGATTGGGGATCACGGATTGGGGATTTTAGTGGGTTAGGGATAGCAATGGCACACCACCTAGCGGTGCGCCATTAGTATTTTTTTGGATAGCAATGGCGCACCACCTAGCGGTGCGCCATTAGTAAAAAAAATTGGATAGAAATGGAGCACCACCTAGCGGTGCGCCATTAGTAAATTTTTTAGGATTTTTAGTTGCATTCATTTGTGAATTGGTAAAACATTTATGAATATGGAAAAATATCATCAAATTTGAAAAAATATTCATGCATTCAAAACGTGCCCATGAAATTTAAGTAGGAAAAGGAACACTGAAAAATAAAATACAAGAATAAATAAAAATAAAAATGTATATATCAATGGCGCACCTCATTTGGGTGTGCCATAAATACCTTCATAGCAATGGCACACCCTCCTCGGGTGCGCCATTACTAACTGTTTTTTTGGATTTTTAGTTGCATCTAATAATTTTTTAGAAAATGACGATCAAATTTGAAACATTTATGAATGTGGAAAAATATCATCAGATTTCAAAACATTTATGAAAAAAATATGAATATGAAAACATTTATGAATATGAAAAAATATCATCAGGTTTCAAAATATTCATGAATTCAAAAAGTGCCGCCCATTTCCATATGTCGAAATACAATCGAGAAATGATGACTACGATTTAAATACAATCGATCTAGCTATCTTTTCACAATCTTCTTGCCGTTCTTTTTCGCAAATGGAGTTCTTCTATTGAACGGACGTCCTTTAGGTAGGGTGGTCCTGCTTCTTCTTATGGTGTATGGCACTTCATCGTCGTCGTCATGTTCCATCTTCGGGTCGCGGTACTAGTCGAAGTCTTGCTCATTGGCGACTCCATCCATTCCGATGATCTTCCTTTTGCCTCTCCTCACGACAACACGCCTGGGCTTTGACGGGTCGGTAATGAAGAAGCATTGGTCCACTTGGGAAGCTAGTACCCATGGCTCATTTTTCGCGGTGATGTTTGCGCCCGCGGTCTTGGATTTGGCTTCGGGTATAACCATGGTGGTGAAATACTGGTCTTCTTTTATGATGCTCTTGGCTAGGGCTGGAAAAAAGCTCGAAGCTCGTGAGCTAAACGAGTAGCTCGTGACTTGGCTCGAATCGACTCGAACTCGAAGAATAACGAGTCAAGCCAAGCTTTATTTTAAGATCGTTTATAGACCAAGTTAAATGATCCAATCTCACGAGTACTCGTGTAACTCGTTAGGCTCAGTACAAAATATCAGCCACTTTCAATACAAAAAAAAAGATCAGCCACTCAGCACCCTATGTCCTAGGCGCACAACACAAGGCCTAGCCGTTGAAGGCTCAACCGCCTAGGGGACTCATGCGTTACAAGGAAATTACCATTGTTAGTGATATATATGTTTAATATATACATAATCATTTTATAATATTTGAGAGTTTTATGTTCATATCTTTAGCGAGCTTAACAAGCTAAACGAGCTAGCTCGTGAGTTATACGAGTTGAGCCAATCTTGGATTTGAGCTCGTTATAATAACGAGTCGAGTCGAGCTAGCTCGTTAACGAAACGAGCTCTAGCGAGTCGAGTCGAGCTGGCTCGACTCGGCTCGAATTCCAGCCCTACTCTTGGCCCATCTGACACGGAACATTGGGACCTTCTCTCCAGCGTAGATCAGCTCCCAGATCTCCTTGATCCTTCCGTAGTATCTGTCCTTGTCGTTACCGGTGTAGGATTCCATCGTTACCTGGAGTTCTGATAACCATCGCTCTTCATGTCCTTGTCATCGGTGTAGAATGTGTAGCCGTTGATATCGTACGCCTCATAGGTCATCAGGTTGTGCTCGGCGCCCTGTGACAAGGCGAATATGAGTTTTTCTTCCGCGGAAGAATCCTCATGTAAAGGGTATGACAGAAACTTCTCCTTGAACGAACGCGTGAAACATGAGTTGTGCTCTTTGATTATATCTCCATCTGTCCTTTGTTGGCCTTGGTCATCGTATGTCTTCTCAATAAAGGTTTTGTGCTCTACCACCCAAGGATCGACCACGTCTATGTGTTGTAGCGCGACTAGGTTTGCTCTTTCAAAGTCAGCGAGTCGACCCTCGAAGTTGACATGCATTTCGCAGCGACCATTGCGGTGACCCCATCTAGCGAGCCTGCCGAGGTGCCTGTTGACGGGCAGAACAACGGGGTTCTCGATGCCTAGATAATTCATGCAGTAGGAGATGCACTCTTCGGTCAGAAAGCCCCTGGCTATGCTTCCCTATGGACGTGACATGTTGCGAACGTATCCTTTGATGACACCATTCATCCTTTCGAACGGCATCATGCTGTGCAGGAACGTCGGCCCGAGTTGGATGATATCCTCCACGATATGGACCAGCAGATGCACCATAACATCGAAGAATGCGGGCGGGAAGTACATCTCAAGCTCGCATAGTATCACCATGATCTCTTCCTATAGCCTTCTGAGTTGCCTCACGCCAACCGACTTCCGAGAGATGATGTCGAAAATGTTGCATAGGCCAAATAGCACTTCACGGACGTGCGCGTCCATGATCCCACGGATTGCAACTAGAAGTATCTGCGTCATCAGCACGTGACAGTCGTGAGACTTCATCCCGCTGAACTTCTGCTTCGCTGAGTCTAGGTATCTTCTTATCTTCCCTGCGTAAACGTAAGGAAGTTTTACTCCTACAAGGCAGGTGAAAAACTGCTCGATCTCCTCCTGACTTAGAGTGAAGCACGCGGGAGGGTAGTCATTTCCGGTCTTCTTGGCCTTTTTGCCTTTGCCACGACTTTCCGTGTCCTGCTTCGCCTCATCATCATCATTAGCATGAAGCTCCTCCCTGATGCCCATTGATTTTAAGTCTGCCCTTGCTTTCGTCCATCTTTGGTCCTCTCTGGCATGTTGAGCAGGGTACCAAGCAGACTCTCACACACGTTCTTTGTGATATGCATGACATCAAGGCTATGAGGCACATGGAGGATCTTCCAGTACGGCAAGTCCCAGAAAACAGACCTCATTTTCCAAACCTTCAGCAGCGGCTCTGGCGCCTTTCGCTTCTTTCCCGGCTCCGGGCACTCTTTCCAATTTTTCAACAGCTCGTCTATTTCCTCGCCGCTCCTCGTACGCGGGCGTCTTCGGGGTTCGATTTCACCATGGGACAGATCCTTGTGTTTTATCCATGGGTCATCGTCGCGAAGCCACCTTCGATGTCCCATGAACACGGTTTTTGAAGACCCGGGATCTCTATCTAGATGGCGATACGTTGTGTCATCCATGCACCTGACGCATCCAGAAAATCCATGGACCACCTGCCCCGCGACATATCCATAACCGAGATAGTCATGCACCGTCGTGAGCACTGCGGCTCTCATAGGGAAATATTCTTTCTCTGCGGCGTCCCATGTATTGGCTGGCATTTTCCACAGCATGTCTAGCTCCTCTTTCAGCAGCCCCAGATACAGATTGATGTCGTTCCCTGGTTGTTTCGGCCCTTCAATTAGCATACTCACGTGAATGTACATCCACACAAACACATGCCAGGTGCTATGTGTGCTTCTCTGGCTGCCAAATGGATTGACTCCATCGGTGCTCGCACCCAGCACGATGTTCCGTGGATCATCCCCAAATTCTGGGTGTTCAAAGTTAAACGCTTGCCACTGGCTCGCATCCTTAGGGTGACTCAGCATCTTGTCTTTTTTATTTATCTCTGGATCATTTCCGTCATCTTCTCGCTTCTTCTCGTCCCTATCCGCGTGCCAACACAGGAGCTTTGCTAGCTTAGGGTCCGCGAAATACCGCTGCAGACGAGGAGTGATCGGAAAGTACCACACCACTTTTCGAGGAGCTTTCTTCCTCTTCTTGTATCAAGTGACGCCGCACACCGGACATATGGTAGACTCCGCGTGGTCGTCCCAATAAATGATGCAATTGTTCATGCACACATGGTATTTCACGTGCGGTAAATCCAGAGGACACACGATATTCTTTGCCTCCTCAAAACTGGTCGGGCACTTGTTCCCCTTGGGAAGACGTTCTTGCCAGAATGACATGTTCTCGTCGAAGCATGCGTCAGTCATTTTGTGTTTTACCTTCATTTCCAGAGCCATGAGAGTTACTTTCAGGCGGGTATCCTTGGGCCTACATCCTTCATACAATGGAGTAACCGCGTCTATCTCCAGTTGATCCAGCTTGGCTTTCTCTCGGGCGGCAGCTCTTGCATTATTCGTCTGCTTGAGAAGCAGCTCTTGAATATGAGGGTCCTGCACCTAGACCATCGATGGTCCATCGTCGTCTTCTCCAGCATCTTCATCTTCATGATCATGCCCTTCGTCTGCTCCGGTATCTTCCTCATCATCATGTCCGGCATCTTTTACATGATGACTGTGTACTGCATCTACTTTGTGATCATGTCCTGGAGATTCTTCGTCTTCTCGCCGCCCTCGCCACGGTTGTCTTGCTGCCCTTCCTCATTTCTTGCCCAGCCCCCATGGACGACTTGATAATAATCATCATCACCTTGCCACCGATAGCCATCCATGAAACCACGCAAAAGCAGGTGGTCCCGCACCTGTATGGAATCCGGGTCCATAAGGCTCCTCAGCTTGCATCTTCAACACGGACATCTTATCTCCGTCTCGTTCTTTTGGAGCATCTCGGCCTTCACGGAGCTCAAAAACCTATTCACGATGCCTTCGGTCATTGTGCGGACCATGGTCGCCTGCGGGGTAGAGCAAAACGATATTTTAGAACCAAAAAATTTTTTGGCATGACTTTGCCTAAAAATAGGACAAAAAAGAATGCATAGTGCCAAATTCTCGCTGAAACAGAAATGAATCAACATTCCAGCAAAATATTGGAGACTATCGCATTTCAAATACCAGTACCTAGAGACACCACAAACATATGCAACACCACAAACATACGTAGATCTAAGCCATAAAAAGTGCATGTGCACGTTGTTCGAGGGAGAAAAAGGTAGATCTACAAGATAAATAAGCTTTCCCCTTACTTACCTATCAAAAAAAGGAAATTTAACCACTTAATTTGGGTGAATCTATGGTGCAAATGAGGTGAGGAGGAGGAGGAGGCAGCCGAGACAAGCTTGGAGGAGGAGGTGGAGAGAATGAAGTGGGGAAAGTGAGTGTGGTAGGTGGATGTCCAAAATATCTAGCTGGTCTCAGGTTACTAATGGCGCACCACCTAATAATGCGCCATTAGTAACCCTGGTTACTAATGGCGCATTATTAGGTGGTGCACCATTACTATTTTTGCAAAAAATATAAGTGTTAGTAGTGGTGCACCTTGGTTGTGGTGTGCCATTACTAGTTTGAACTAGTAATGGCGCACTCTACCCCGGTGCGCCATTACTAGTTTTGAAAAAAATAAAATAAAAACAAAATTTGTTACTAGTGGCGCATAGAGTGTTTGGTGCGCCATCACTAGTTAAAACTAGTAATGGCGCACTGTGCCTTGGTGCGCCATTAGTAGTTTTGGAAAAATAAAAAAAATGTTAGTAATGACGCACCGTGTGTGTGGTGCGCCATTAGTAATGAGGACACTAATGGCGCACCACATATATGGTGCACCATTAATGTCCATATAAGCTATATCCCTTTTCCTAGTAGTGTCAAGAACTCAAATATATTCATGAAAACATAATAGGTTCAGATTTGAAATCATGGCACTCGGGCCCTAGTGAGAAGCATTAAGCATAGCAAATTCATAGCAACATCAATCTCAGAACATAGTGGATACTAGGGATCAAACCCTAACAAAACTAACTCGATTGCATGATAAATCTCATCCAACCCATCACCATCCAGCAAGACTGCGATGGAAATACTCACGCACGGTGGTGGGCATCATGAAACTGGTGATGGAGGATGGTTGATGATGACGACGGCGATGGATTCCCCTCTCCGGAGCCCCGAACGGACTCCAGATCAGCCCTCTTGAGAGAGTTTAGGGCTTGGCGGTGGCTCCGTATCGTAAAACGCGATGAATCCTTCTCCTCGATTTTTTTCTCCCCGAACACGAATATATGGAGTTGGAGTTGAGGTCGGTGGAGCTCCAGGGGGCCCATGAGGCAGGGGTGCGCCCAGGGGGGCAGGTGCGCCCCCACCCTCGTGGCTAGGGTGTGGTCCCTCTGGCCTTGATTCTTTGCCAGTATTTTTTATTATTTCCAAAATTAATCTTTGTGGAGTTTTAGGTCATTCTGAGAACTTTTGTTTCTGCACATAAATGACACCATGGCAAGTCTGGTGAAAACAGCGACAGTCCAGGTTAGTTCCATTCAAATCATGCAAGTTAGAGTCCAAAACAAGGGCAAAAGTGTTTGGAAAAGTAGATACAACGGAGACGTATCAAGCAGCACAGCAACTGAATCAAAAATCAAAACCAACTAATGAACTACTACTAATGGTGAGTGTTTGCTAGTATCATGTACTCTGTCTGTCCATGTATATAGGGCTTAATGCGTTTTCCAAGACTAACTTTGGCCCTGTTTGGATCCATGGGTTAGAGTTAGTTTGAGCTACTTGGGGCTCAAATAGCCCTAAAGTATCCAAACATGAGGGTTAAATTGCAGCAAGTTGCCCCAAACCCATCAAAAAAAAACTATCCCACCCAAGAGTCGCTAACATGTGATGAGTTAATCGACCTCAATAGATGGCAAAAACGCCAGCCCGCCGCACTTTGAGAGAGACGAGGAGCAAGAAGCGATACGGGCTGGTGGATTACTAGAGCTAGGTGTCGCGCGGAGGCCAAGAAATATGGTGATAGCATAGGTTAGCCATGTAGTATGATGTAACTACACTGGGCTGCCGTGTTTCGTACTCTTCCGGTCTACTATGGAGATGATTGGTTGATTTTATATAGCTAAATAATATAAAATACTATTATGAGTGCAAATGCTCCATCATGAGGTTCCTTGCTCCTTCTCGGTCGCCGGGAATCTATGTTCTTCCACTCTCTTTTTTGACATGAGCTTTGTTCATCCTTTTGCCAACACGCGGGACATCTAGATCAAGGTGCATGTGTCATGCAAGAAAATGGAGATAAGCAGTGCGCAAGTGAGTTGTGAACTACGATGGCACCTAGTACTACGCAATATTTTTCCTCCTCGATGGCACGTGAATAGTGCACATGCTCAATGACGGAGCACGTGATGGTAGCCATGGACATGGTCGGCCCTTTTTGGAGATGCTCTCAACCATGCTCTTAGTAGGTGACCTTGCGCTTGGCTCTTCGCCTCTTCCGGAAGTCGAACAATAATGATGGTAGTACTATAGTAGTACTTCTGGCAATCTGACAGCAAGCTGCACGTCCACTGCTTGTAAGCAAAAGTTTCTCCTCGTGCTGCGAGCCACCATGCACCGTTGGCAAGGGAGAAGGCGTAGTAAGCAAGCTTCTCGTCGTTTTGTGAGTTGACAGGGCACATCAAAGTTATTAGTACGTACTCTCTCCAAAAAAGGGTTGACCATGTCATGGCTACCATCCGATGCTCCATCATTGAGTACGTGCAATATTCACGTGCCATCAAGGAGAAAAAATATTGCGTAGTAGGTGCCATCGAAGTGCACCACTCACTTACGCACTACTTATATGATTATCTCCATTTTCTTGCATGACACGTGCACCTTGATGCCAGATGTCTTGTGTGTTGGAAAAAGGATGAACAAAGCTCACGTAAAAAAGAGTGGAAGAACATAGATTCCTGACGTCCAAGAAGGAGCAAGGAACCTTGCGTGTTTTCCCCTGTTTTTTGCCGCGTGCCCACCTATAAACAAATAAAAGAACATGAACTGTTTGCTAACCACTGGAGACGATACATTAGGATGCTAAGTTGAAGATACTTTTTATTTTATATTGATAACCACGCAAGCAGCCACGCATGTACAGGACGCATGCAACCACACATCTACACGCTCCAACGCACTAACTCATGCACATACGTGCACAACATGGAGCGCACAACACACATACACAACACATTCATGCACACACACTCGGCCACAGAATGCATGTGAATAACACATGCATGCGCGCACACTCGGCTACATAGTGGCGCGTGCCATCTGTGGCGACCTCCGATTCGTCATGCTACGACGAAGCTCGTACACCATGGCGCCTACGCATCTCTTGCAGCACCTCTTTGTTGTCGTTTCTCAATGACTAGATGGTGATGAAGGCGACCGCAGCCTCAGCCTTAGAGCTAGCACCAATGGAAAAGCACGCACGCTGCACGCACACGAGCACGTATAGAGTGCCCACGACATGGTGTGTCCCCAGTCGCCTCTACTCCTTCTGCGCATGTTGTCTATGAAGGTGGTTACATGCCTAATGATGATGTGGGTGAGATCTTCTAGGACTCAGATGATGACGATACGGACTAGACGGTCGATGGCAGGAGGCACAAGATGCAGAGCAGGAGCTAGGGTCGTGGACCCATGGTGGCAAGGCGATGTGGTTCTCCAGGGGGCTGATCCAGCATGGTGATTGTTAGAAGGTAGAGAGGGATTTGATGGAATATTTGATTGTATTGCTTGAGCCTTGTGGGTATATATATAGGAGTATATGGTCATCTTGGAGTATATGGAAAGTCAGAATATTTCCTAGTCTATCCTATATTTCTAATCTAACAATGATACTCAAAAGTGATCAAGAGCGGTTCACGCGAGAGCAGGACTCCATGCAAGAGCGCATTGACACCAAGCATGTCATGCAGGAGCATGTCGGCCGCAGCAGATAGCGAGCACAAGAAAAACATGAGCATGTCAAGGGCGATGAAGGGGTTGGCCGGTGCTCCAATGTCCGTATGTCCTTGTGTGTGTGCGTGCATTCCGCTGGTGCTCTAAGGCCGAAGCTGTCGCCGCCTTGCCTTCATCTCCATTTGGTCATGGAGCAATGACGACAAAGAGGTGCTGCAAGAGATGGCACAACATGGTGCTGTTTTGGACAAGCTTGCCTGTAGCACGATGAACCGGACAGTAAAGGCCATGATGGTGGGTGCCTGCCTTCTCTTGCAATCAGCTGCTGCTGCAGCAGCGCACAGAGAGGTCTCCTCACTTGCTGGCTACTGCTGCTATGTGTGGTGGCCGTGGTGGTGCTGCACAATCGGTCAAGCAGGACAGAGCACGCGACCGGCTATGTGGTGCGGCCGTCCGGCATGCATACGCAGGACCCTTCCACCTAGCCGCAGATGGCGCACGCGAAGGCAGGCACGGGTATCCATGTGTTGTGTGGAAGTGGTGTGCGCCGTGTGTGCATGCATGTTCATTATTTAAAAAGAAAAGATTTGTACATTACCATTCAAGTGTATTGATTCAAATAGTTAGCCTACTACATGATCAACAAGCCAGAGATTCCGGATTCTGCGTGCATAGTCCTTGTTTTTTTACATGTTTTTTTATTTCATTAGTTGACAGGTGGGACCCATGAGACAGGCAAGACGTAGTAATGACAATGCAATAGTAGGTTCCATGTATACAAATTTTACCAGTCAACTAGACCAAATACGGAGCTCTATGGCGAGCCAATGACCGTATAATTACTGTAACTCGTATTCAATGATTATATTGAGCGTATTCTGAAGTCCAATGACTGTATCGTGCTTCGACCTCAACTTCAGTGACCATCAGCGTATTTATCTCTACTCTTATAAAAAGAAGAGTTGGTGATGACGGTGTGCCCGCCATCCTGCAATATAGGCCGTCCGATCTATATCTAACGGATAGGAAGGAAACTATGACAATTTACCCACACTCCTCTCCACATTTGTAGATAAGGCCTTCCCTTGTTCATCCTTTTCTCCCACAAGATCTTGATGTTCCGTGCAACACATGGGCATCTTGCTAGTCTCTAGGAAAATTATGAGGGGGGTCTCTCCAACAGTGTCCCTCGGCTCGCACCTAGCATCACGGTGGTCAAACTTGGATTCATTCATCTGGTACACATGGCATCTCAGATCCGGACACAAGGTGACGTACACCGTCAAGGTCCATGGTCAAGGGGGTCAGGGCGGACGCGACCTCTCACTGCGTCCGCCATTTGAAGCGGCGCGCCGGCCCAAGGCACTGCCCGCTACACTCCCAGTTGTACCCGCCTCCTCGCCGCATTCAAAAACCTACATTTAAACCCGCGTGGAATGCGAGAAACCAACTCCAGCAACACACGTCCGTTCAGGAGCAGGACGCCGGCCAAGATCCTCCCTCCACCATTGTGTCCACTCTTTCAGCGGCATTCGACGAGCAGGAAGAGCAGTTCTCCGGCATAAAAGTCGTCTGGGTGGCCCGCCGAGCCCGGCAGTTACGAGCGAGACATCTCGCTTCTCCACCTACCTCGCCTAGCCCGTAGGAGGTAGTTGCGCATGATACGTCCATTTTCCATCATGCTTTAATATCGATATTTATTGCATTATGGGCTATTATTACACATTATGTCACAATACTTATGCCCATTCTCTCTTATTTTACAAGGTTTACATGAAGAGGGAGAATGTCCGCAGTTGGGATTCTGGGCTGGAAAAGGAGCAAATATTAGAGACCAATTCTACATAGCTCTGAAAGTCCCGAAACTTCATGGAAGCTATTTTCATAATATATAAAAATACCAAGTGCAAGAAGTTCCAGAGAGGGGCCACACCCTGGCGACGAGGGTGGGGGCACGCCCTACCCCCCTGGGCACGCCCCCTACCTCGTGGGCCCCCTGGTCGCCCTCAGATACCCATCTTCTGCTTTATGGAGTCTTTCTTCGAGGAAAAAAATCATAAGCAAGCTTTCGGGATGAGACTCCGCCACCACGAGGTGGAAGCTTGGCAGAACCAATCTAGGGCTCTGGCGGAGCTGTTTTGCCAGGAAAACTTCCCTCCGGAAGGGGGAAATCATCACCATCGTCAACACCAATGATCCTCTCATCAGGAGGGGGCCAATCTCCATCAAGATCTTCACCAGCACCATCTCATCTCAAACCCTAGTTCATCTCTTGTATCCGATCTTTGTATCCAAACCTCAGATTGGTACCTGTGGGTTGCTAGTAGTGTTGATTACTCCTTGTAGTTGATGCTAGTTGGTTTACTTGGTGGAAGATCATATGTTCAGATCCATTATACATATTAATACCCCTCTGATTATGAACATGAATATGCTTTGTGAGTAGTTACGTTTGTTCTTGAGGGCATGGGAGAAGTCTTGCTATTAGTAGTCATGTGAATTTGGTATTCGTTCGATATTTTGATGAGATGTATGTTGTTATCCCTCTAGTGGTGTCATGTGAACATCGACTACATGACACATCACCATTGTTTGGGCCTAGAGGGAGGCATTGGGAAGTAATAAGTAGATGATGGGTTGCTAGAGTGACAGAAGCTTAAACCCTAGTTTATGCGTTGCTTCGTAAGGGGCTGATTTGGATCCATGTGTTTCATGCTATGGTTAGGTTTACCTTAATACTTCTGTTGTAGTTGTGGATGCTTGCAATGGGGGTTAATCATAAGTGGGATGCTTGCCCAAGTAAGGACAGCACCCAAGCACCGGTCCACCCATATATCAAATTATCAAAGTACCAAACGCGAATCATATGATCGTGATGAAAACTAGCTTGACGATAATCCCCATGTGTCCTCGGGAGCGCTTTACTTCATATAAGAGTTTGTGCAGGCTTGTCCTTTGCTACAAAAGGATTGGGCCATCTTGCTGCACCTTATTTACTTTTATTACTTGCTACTCGTTACAAATTACCTTATAATAAACCTATCTGTTACCGATAATTTCAGTGCTTGCAGAGCATACCTTACTGAAAACTTCTTATCATTTCCTTCTGCTCCTCGTTGGGTTCGACACTCTTACTTATCGATAAGGCTACGATATATCCCCTACACTAGTGGGTCATCAAGACTCTTTTCTGGCGCTATTGCCGGGGAGTGAAGCGCCTTTGGTGGGTGGAATTTGGTAAGGAAAAATTTATATAGTGTAGCGACCCGACTCGGTAAGAGTCGAAGTCTCTGTGCTTACCGTGCTAGTCCCTTGATCGACTTGCTAGCACACACAGTACTTGATGAAATAACAGAAATAACACACATCTCTTTATTACATCGATAGTCCAGGAGCAATGTATTTATTACAAAATAGGGCGTAAAGCCAATAAGCAAATACTGCGGAAGCAAAGAAGTAAATGAGTCCAACTCCACGGGCAAGGTTGAGTGTAGAACATCGACCTATCGCACCTTAATCCTCATCGGATATATCTGCAACGTGATAAGTTGCAGCCAAAATGGGTCAAAACATTGAATGTACTGGCAAGTCACATCATAGTGTAATGAACCTACTTTTACATGCAGTTTGGCTGGTGGAAAGCTCTAAGTTTAGTTGTTTGCATAAAGCTAGTTTTTCCCTATTAGAAAAGCTTGTTATTCTACTACTACACATTTGCATAGGATGAGTTGGCAAATCCAACTCCATCCGTCCCCAAGTTTCATTTAAAACCCAACTGTTTTAATTAAAGGTGAGGAGATCTCCCGACATTTCCACTACTAGATGCTCAAGTTGTCCATAACTGGGGACACGGCTAATCGATTAGGTTGAAAACTCTGCAGAGGTTGTGCACTTTTCCCCACAAGACTCGACCACCTCCATGATCGGAAGATCGAGACATAGCCTTTCGAGAATGTTCCCCCTTAACCCACGGATAGGCCGGTACAACTACATCATTCTACATCTGCTAGCCCATCCCGCAAGAGGGCACACTAACTACTCAGCTAAGCCAGAGCCCATATTGGCATGTGGCTGCACACGTAAGCTTCTAGACATGAGAATACGAGTGATCTCTTTGAGCCTGAGCGGACGGTCCACTAGTGGTGCACCACCATGGATTTCCCATGTCTGCCCCACTGTACTTCGCCACCATACCCACAAGTTTCCGCCCATGTAGTTCATTATTTAACTTAGGTCTTATTTACTACACTGTCACTCATCTCTCAAAATGATCACTCCCCAATCCACGTCTACTTAGCATAGAAACATAAAGTAAAACGATGGTGACAAAGTTATATGGTTCAGACCTACCTCAATGAACCACTGGGTGAAAAACAAAGTCATCTGGCACCAGTTTCCTACCATGCAGTCCTACTGCAAAGAACTAAGTGCATAATAAAAACATAGGTAATGAAACATGATCAAGATGCAACTTGCCTTGGTACTGCTGGTTGAATTCTAAAGACTGATAATATTCTGCTTTGCACTCCGAACAATCTATCGCAAATAATAAAACAAACATAAGCAACATTTCAGAGAAACAAGAGGAAACAGGTAAAGCAAAAGTCTCAGAAAAACCAAATGAACAAACATCACACTTAACCAGCATGAAAAATATTCTAGGTGCAAAACAACATAGTCCTATGGTTCAAGGAGTGATGTGAAGTATAGTGCTTACTATGCATACTAGTAAAAATATTAAAGGGCAGAAACTTGTGACAAAGGTCCAGGTGATAGGGCTTAGCTACGGTGACAACATGCAAAAGGAATCAACTTAATCGGAGCTACGGTTTGGGAGATATGGCTATTTGAAGTTTGAATTCGAATCTGAATAAATTCAAATTTGAATCTAACAAAAGTTTGCAAAAGCTATGCTACTGGATAGATCTAAACAATACGAAGAATTTGCCGCTGGTTTCATCGAGTTTGGATCTACGGTTAAAAAGTTATGGCTAATCTAAGATCAGGGACTAATCTGCTATTTATAGGGACTAAATGGTGAAGAAACTATTGCAAACAGGTCCCTGGCCACGTGGCGGCTCCTGTCTGGCCGAGCAGCGTCCGCTGCGGAAGCTATACGGCGAACGGCCGCTAAATAAGAAAAACAGTGGCGGCGGCTAACTAAATAAAATCGACGCTCGGCTTAAATAAAACCGCACGGTCTAAAAGAAACCGACCGGTAGTTTTTAAATAAAAACCGAGGTTAACCGCGTACCGGTTCAACAAAAAAACATCTAACCTAATCTAATCTAGGCTGTGGATCTTCGATCTAACGAACGACGGGAGGCGGCGGCTTACAGCGGGTGGTGGTGGCCGGCGACGAGTAGAGGACGGCGGCGGCGGCTTGGTGACGGAGGGGACGGTGGCTGTGGTGGTCCCCGTCGACGGGGAAGAAGATGGGGAGGTGCGGTGCGTCGAGGGCATCCGGATGGTGGCGTCGGGGTGCGTCGGTGGCGTCCGAATGGGGCGGGGCGAAGACGGCGGCCTTTGGTGCTCCGGCGGCTCCGGCGTCGACGGTGCGGCGTCTCCGACGGAATATAGGGGCAAAAATAGTGTCAATAGGATGCGCCTCGGCGGGCTAAGAAGTTTTACAGAAAAAGGAAGGGTCGGAGAGGTCTACGGGCGACGAATTGCTCCGGCGATGTGCGTGGCTCCGGCGAGATGCGAACGGGCAGTGCGGCGGCTATGAGCGGCGTGGGGAGAAGCGGGACGGCGAGGTCGACAGAGGGGGTCAAGGGGGTTTTATAGGCGAGGGCAGAGGGCTCGGGGTCGACCGATAAGCATTATCCGCGAGGGAGGCGGCCGGCGGTCGCGGGAGCGCGGCGGCGAGTGTCTATCCCGCGCGGTGCGGGAGGTTGAGGATGGCCTGACGGGTGGGGCCCGCCTGGCAGCGGCAGTGAGAGGAGGTGAGCGAGAGGGGGCGCGGGTGGTCGGTGCTGGGTCGCTGGCCTTGGGCCAAAATGGCCAGCTGGGCCGGTCGGGCGCTCCTGGGCCGAACCGAGTTTTGGTCCAGGCTGCGTGCGTGTGTGTTTTTTAACTTAAGAGTAAAATGGCCCATAACTAATTCAATTAAATTAATAAAAACACCAAATTAATTTCTAAATAACTATTTAATATTTAGAGCCTAATGAACATTAACTTAAGCACAGAACATTTTGAAAATATTTTCCTAATGCAATTAATGCATTTTTTGCAAATAAAATAAATACCAATAAACTCCAAAACTTCAAATAATATTCAAAATAAAATTTCCCACTCTTTTATATTTTGAGGAAGTCGTCTTATCCCCTCTCATTTGTTTTTCTCGAGTGGAAAAGATATTATTTGAATATTTCAAAAACTCCAAAAATGCAAAGAAATATGATATGCATTGAATGATTCTATTAACATCCAAATTAATAAAATTGGGATGTTACAAACCTACCCCCCTTAAGATGAATCTCGTCCTCAAGATTCGGGTTGGCCAGCAAAAAGGTGTGGATGGTCCTGTCTAAGATCTTCCTCCCGTTCCCAAGTAGCTTCCTCCTCGGTGTGGTGACTCCACTGAACCTTGCAGAACTTGATGATCTTGGTACGAGTGATTCTCTCTGTAGTCTCAAGAATCTTAATAGGCTTCTCCTCATAAGTCAGATCATTCTCCAACTGAATTGCCTCGAGTGGCACTGTATCTCTCAAGGGAATGTCCGCCATCTCTACATGACAGTTCTTCAGCTGGGAAACATGAAACACATCATGAACTCCCGACAAAGCCTCTGGTAATTCCAACTGGTATGCAACCTCTCCTCTATGTTCCAGAACTTTGTATGGTCCCACAAATCATGGTGCTAACTTCCCTTTGACTCCAAATCTTTTAATACCTCGAAGTGGAGACACTCGAAGATATGCTCTATCTCCCACTTCATAGATCACTTCCTTGCGTTTAGCATCGGCATAACTTTTCTGCCTTGACTGGGCTATCTTAAGTCTATCACGAATCAATTTGACCTTCTCCTCAGAATCCCTGATCAAGTCAGGTCCAAACAACTTACGATCTCCAACTCCATCCCACATCAAAGGTGTCCTGCATTTCCTTCCATACAATGCCTCGAAAGGGGCCATCTGCAAACTGGCTTGGTAGCTGTTGTTGTATGAGAACTCTGCATAGGGTAAGTTATCATCCCAACTAGACCCATAGTCCAGCGCACACGCTCTCAACATGTCCTCTAGAATCTGATTGACTATCTTTGTCTGCCCATCAGTCTGTGGGTGGAAGGTTGTACTGAACTCTAGGCTGGTACCCGAAGTTTCGTGTAACTATTTCCAAAACTTTGAGGTAAACTGTGTTCCTCTATCCGATACGATGCTCCTTGGAACTCCATGCAGACATACGATCCTGGTCATATATATCTTTGCCAGCTTAGCACGTGTATAGGTGGTCTTCACTAGAATGAAGTGAGCAACCTTGGTCAAACGATCCACCATCACCCAAATGGAATCATAACCTGAACGGGTCCTGGGTAACCCCATGATAAAGTCCATACCAAGTTTATCCCATTTCCAATCAGGTATCGGCAACGGCTGAAGTAATCCTGCTGGTTTTTGATGTTCTGCCTTTACTCTCTGACATACATCACATATTGCCACATACTCGGCAATTTCCTGCTTCATACCGGCCCACCAAAAACTTTCCTTCAAGTCCAAATACATCTTGGTATTGCCTGGGTGTATCGAATATGGTGAGTCGTGAGCCTCCTGAAGAATCAACTTCCTGATCTCCGGGTCATTGGGTACACAAATCCGTTGCTCAAACCATATGGTTCCTTGTTCATCCTCACGGAATCCTTCTGCTTTCCCTTTGC
This sequence comes from Triticum urartu, assembly GCF_003073215.2. NCBI lineage: Eukaryota > Viridiplantae > Streptophyta > Magnoliopsida > Poales > Poaceae > Triticum > Triticum urartu. Next base: position 498,031,159 of record NC_053024.1, read on the forward strand.
TCATCATTTCTTTGATCTCAGCAATACCTTGGTCCAACTTTTGGGCTTCTCTGATTCTTACCAACAAGGTGGACTGCACCTCGAGTGTGGCAACATAACCTCTTAGAACTATTTCCAATTGAAGGTCTCTAAGCTCATCACATAACTCCTGAGGTAAACCTCCTGCTGTAAGGGTATTAACATAACTCTTACGGCTCAAGGCATCTGCCACAACGTTGGCTTTTCCTGGATGATAATGCAGACTCATGTCATAATCCTTTATAAGTTCCAACCATCTCCTTTGCCTGAGATTCAACTCTTTCTGCGTGAATATATACTTCAAACTCTTGTGATCCGTGTAAACATCACAACGATTCCCAATAAGATAGTGTCTCCATGTCTTGAGTGCATGCACTACGGCTGCCAACTCCAAATCATGTGTGGCATAGTTCAACTCATGAGGTCGAAGCTGTCGTGAAGCATAAGCTACAACCTTCCCCTCTTGCATAAGAACACCTCCAAGTCCCTGATGTGAAGCATCACAATACACCTGAAAGTCCTTGTGTACGTCAGGCAGGACTAACACTGGGGCTGTAACCAAATGCTTCTTCAATTCTTGAAAGCTAGCTTCACACTCTTCAGTCCAAACGAACTTGGTGTCCTTTTTCAACAATGATGTCATGGGCCTAGCAATCTTGGAGAAATTTTCAATAAATCTCCGGTAATATCCTGCAAGCCCAAGAAAACTACAAATCTGGCCAACTGTGGTGGGTGCATTCCATTCCGTGACTGACTCTACCTTGGTAGGGTCCACTGCAATCCCTTCACCTGACACTACATGTCCAAGGAATCTGACTTCCTTCAGCCAAAATTCACACTTGCTGAACTTGGCATAAAGTTGATGTTCTCTGAGCTTCTCCAAAACTAAATGCAGATGTTCGGCGTGTTCCTCCTCATTCTTGGAGTAAACCAATATGTCATCAATGAATACCACAACAAACTTATCCAGGAACTCCATGAATACTTTGTTCATCATGCTCATAAAATAGGCAGGGGCATTAGTCAAACCAAAGGACATGACTGTATACTCATAAAGCCCATACCTTGTGGTAAAAGCTGTCTTGGGTATATCCTTCTCACGAATCTTCAACTGGTGATAACCCGATCGAAGATTGATCTTGGAGAAAACACTAGCTCCTTCTAGCTGGTCAAACAAGTCATTGATCATCGGTAGGGGATACTTGTTCTTGATGGTCACCTCATTCAAAGAGCGGTAATCCACACACATCCTCAAGGTTCCATCCTTCTTCTCCACTAAAAGTACTGGGGCTCCCCAAGGTGATGAACTCGGGCGAATATACCCTTTTTCTAGTAACTCCTTAATCTGTTTCTTCACTTCCTCCAAATCATTAGCAGGCATTTGATACGGCCTCTTGGAGATAGGCCCCGTGCCTCGCAGCAACTCAATCAAAAACTCAATCTCTCCATCCGGCAGCATACCCGGTAACTCATCCGGAAATACATCGGGATAATCCTTCACCACTGGTACTTCTTCCTGGACAACTCCCGTAAGAGAGTTCACCTGAGTCCTCTTAGGCTTAAGCCTGGATACGTACTTGATCCTCTTCTTCTCCGGGGTGGTGAGAAAAATCGATCTACTAGCACAATCAATGTTTCCCTCATACTTGGACATCCAATCCATCCCTAGGATTACATCCAACCCTTGAGATTCTAGTATAATCATATCTGTGGGAAAAACATGTCCCCCTATGTTCAAAGGCAATTGGAAACATCCCTGGCTAGCCATAGACTCGGCTCCTGGGGAACTCACTAGAATGGGTGCCTTAAGAGCTATGGTAGGCAACTTATGTTTATCCACAAATCCCCTTGATATGAATGAATGCGATGCACCAGTGTCAAAAAGAATGAGTGCTGGAAATGAATAACCAAGAAGTTACCAATCACTGCGTCAGGCTGCTCATAAACCTCTTCCACATTGACATGATTCACATGTCCCTTAGTGAAAGGATTGGGCTTCTTGCCTCCAGAATTCCCATTGCCATTTCCATTTCCATTCTGCGCCTCAGGGCACTCATTGGAGTAGTGACCTGTCTTCTTGCACTTGAGGCAGGTGATGTGAATCAGGTCCTTCTTCACCGGCGTGGAAGAATTGAAATGCTGCTGATTGCCATTTCCTCCATTACCATTGCCCTGCTTGTGACCATGGTGGTTGTGTCCATTCCCGCCATGATGACTGTGGCCCCCATGGTTATGGTGATTCCCTCCAAACTTGCTAGTGCCTGATCCAGAACTCCCTGAGTACGGGCTATAGCGGGGTTTCTGTTGAACTCCCGAGTTATACTTCCCATGACCGTACTTCCTCTTATGATTCTCCATCTGCTGGTGCTTGCGTTCAAGAATAATAGACTTATCAACCAGCTCCTGATAGTCCGAAAATGTTGCCACAGTCAACTGAACTCCCAACTCACCGTTCAGTCCCTCCAGAAACTTCTCCTGCTTGGCTGCATCGGTGGCCATGTCCTCTGGGGCATAACGGGCCAACTTACTGAACTCATCAACATACTGAGATACCGTGCGTCCTCCCTGGCGCAAGCTGCGGAACTCCTTCTTCTTCAGACTCATGGCTCCAGCTAAAACATGAGCAGTGCGGAACGCCCGCTGGAATTGATCCCAAGACACCTTCTCCATGGGGTATGTGGTGGTGTAGTTCTCCCACCAAGCAGCTGCCGGTCCATCCAGCTGGTGGGCAGCAAACTTAACCTTATCCGCATCATTGCATCCTGCCGTGGCCAGCTCCCTTCCTATCTTACGGAGCCAGTCATCGCAACGATCGGCTCCGTGCTGCTGCAGAACACGGGTGGGTTCAGCCTCAGAAAACGGGTAAGATTGTCAACCGAGGGTGGCGGCGGTGGGTGGTTGTTGTTGTTGTTGTTGTTGTTGTTCTGGTTCTGGTTCTTAATGAGCATCTGCATAAGAGCATTCTGTTGTTGGATCAATTGCATAAGCTCCGGCGGAAAGTTGAATCCGGGGTCACGCCTTGGAGGCATCTGATGGGTTTCAGAGTGGATGAGGAGTTAGAATAGAACAAGGCCTAGCGAGTAAAATCACACTACCCATATGCACATGATAGCAATAAAACTTCAAATCACTCCAATTCAATTTCAAACAAAGAGGTTCACATAAATAATCAAACCTAAGGTAAGCCATGTCACAAGATTTGACAAGGTCTTACAAATGAAATAAAACTAATCAGATAACGAAATCGAATTTCTAAACTCTCATGGTGGTATAAAATCTAACTCTCATCAGATGAGGACTAGTCAACCATGTCGACATCGGGTGTCCTTGCATCGCTCTCCGTGTCATCATCTCCGAGCTCATCATTTTGTTCTCTCTCCTGGCTGACATAGGCACCATACGAGTGATCCTCCTGGATGTTCTCCCCCTCATCCAGCTTCTCCTCGGCCTCCTCGAGCTCAAGCTTCAGGTCGTCTATCTTCTCCTGTAGTGCGTCCAGCTCTCCTTCGTGCTCGATGCGAGCGTCCTGGAGCTCCTCCTCTAGCTCAGCATTGCGGGTCATGAGGTTCTTGATGACGACCATGTTGTCGGACAGCTCCAGCTCCATCATGCGAATGTGCTCCTCCATGTCCTGGATATGGGATGCTATCGTCTCGTCCTCTAGGGTACGCACCACATCTCCGTTTGCGTCGTGGCGTCCATACATCACGAAGGAGGTCCTCTTGAGGTCTTCGTCATACACCTCCCGAATGCGTCCGAGAGCAATGTGAGCACCAATACCCCTGCCCAAGCCCCATGTTGCGGTATCCACATGGAAATCAATGGGCTTGATGTGGTTTCCGAGGATGCGTCCGAGGATATGAGCATCGATCCTCCAATGTGTCTCCTCGGGCAGGGTGGCGGTGAAGGTTCCAGTGAACGTGGGAAGCCCAATCTTTAGGTGCTTCGTGATCTTCACCAGCTGCCTTCCAAAGGGCATGGTCTCGTCGGGCTGATCGAACTCAACAAGGGCAGACGACATCTACATTTTGAAAAAAAGAAAAGAATTTAGTATTGAAGTAGAGAAGATACGAGACCAAAGGATATATAGGGAAAATGAAAACTACAGTCTTTATCCTATGGCTTTTCTCCATTTCTATGGGTCGCATCCTACAGTCATCGTGTGCTTTGATACCATCTTGTAGCGACCCGACTCGGTAAGAGTCAAAGCCTCTGTGCTTACCGTGCTAGTCCCTGGATCGACTTGCTAGCACACACAGTACTCGATGAAATAACAGAAATAACACACATCTCTTTATTACATCGATAGTCCAGGAGCAATGTATTTATTACAAAATAGGGCATAAAGCCAATAAGCAAATACTGCGGAAGCAAAGAAGTAAATGAGTCCAACTCCGCGAGCAAGGTTGAGTGTAGAACATCGACCTATCGCACCTTAATCCTTGTTGGATATATCTGCAGCGTGATAAGTTGCAGCCAAAATGGGTCAGTACATTGAATGTACTGGCAAGTCACATCATAGTGTAATGAACCTACATTTACATGCAGTTTGGCTGGTGGAAAGCTCTAAGTTTAGTTGTTTGCATAAAGCTAGTTTTTCCCTATTAGGAAAGCTTGTTATTCTACTACTACACATTTGCATAGGATGAGTTGGCAAATCCAACTCCATCTGTCCCCAAGTTTCATTTAGAACCCAATTGTTTTAATTAAAGGTGAGGAGATCTCCCGACATTTCCACTACTAGATGCTCAAGTTGTCCGTAACCGGGGACACGGCTAATCGATTAGGTTGAAAACTCTGCAGAGGTTGTGCACTTTCCCCCACAAGACTCGACCACCTCCATGATCGGAAGATCGAGACATAGCCTTTCAAAATGTTCCCCCTTAACCCACGGATAGGCCGGTACACCTACATCAGTCTACATCTGCTCGCCCATCTCGGAAGGGGGCACACTAACTACTCAGCTATGCCAGAGCCCATATTGGCATGTGGCTGCACACGTAAGCTTCTAGACATGAGAATACGAGTGATCTCTTTGAGCCTGACCGGACGGTCCACTAGTGGTGCACCACCATGGATTTCCCATGTGTGCCCCACTGTACTTTGCCACCATTCCCACAAGTTTCCGCCCAGGTAGTTCATTATTTAACTTAGGTCTTATTTACTACACTGTCACTCATCTCTCAAAATGATCACTCCCCAATCCACGTCTACTTAGCATAGCAACATAAACTAAAACGATGGTGACAAAGTTATATGGTTCAGACCTACCTCAATGAACTACTCGGTGAAAAATAAAGTCATGTGGCACCAGTTTCCTACCATGCAGTCCTACTGCAAAGAACTAAGTGCATAATAAAAACATAGGTAATGAAACATGATCAAGATGCAACTTGCCTTGGTACTGCTGGTTGAATTCTAAAGACTGATAATATTCTGCTTCGCACTACGGACAATCTATCGCAAATAATAAAACAAACATAAGCAACATTTCAGAGAAACAAGAAGAAATAGGTAAAGCAAAAGTCTCAGAAAAACCAAATGAACAAACATCACACTTAACCAGCATGAAAAATATTCTAGGTGCAAAACAACATAGTCCTATGGTTCAAGGAGTGATGTGAAGTATAGTGCTTACTATGCATACTAGTAAAAATATTAAAGGGCAGAAACTAGTGTGTGAAAATTATTGTGACAAAGGTCCAGGTGATAGGGCTTAGCTACGGTGACAACATGCAAAAGGAATCAACTTAATCAGAGCTACGGTTTGGGAGATATGGCTATTTGAAGTTTGAATTCGAATCTGAATAAATTCAAATTTGAATCTAACAAAAGTTTGCAAAAGCTATGCTACTGGATAGATCTAAACAATACGAAGAATTTGCCGCTGGTTTCATCGAGTTTGGATCTACGGTTAAAAAGTTATGGCTAATCTAAGATCAGGGACTAATCTGCTATTTACAGGGACTAAATGGTGAAGAAACTATTGCAAACAGGTCCCTGGCCACATCGCGGCTCCTGGCTGGCCGAGCAGCGTCCGCTGCAGAAGCTATACAGGGAATGGCCGCTAAATAAGAAAAACAGCGGCGGCGGCTAACTAAATAAAACCGACGCTCGGCTTAAATAAAACCGCGCGGTCTAAAAGAAACCGACCGGTAGTTTTTAAATAAAAACCGCAGTTAACCGCGTACCGGTTCAACAAAAAAACATCTAACCTAATCTAATCTAGGCCGTGGATCTTTGATCTAACGAACGAGGGGAGGCGGCGGCTTACAGCGGGTGGTGGTGGCCGGCGACGAGTAGAGGACGGCGACGGCGGCTCCGTGACGGAGGGGACGGCGGCTGCGGTGGTCCTCGTCGACGGGGAAGAAGACGGGGCGGTGTGGCGCATCGAGGCCGTCCGGATGGTGGCGTCAGGGTGCGTCGGTGGCGTCCAAACGGGGCGGGGCGAAGACGGCGGCCTTCGGTGCTCCGGCGACTCCGGTGTCGACGGTGCGGCGTCTCCGACGGAATCTAGGGGCAAAAATAGTGTCAAAAGGATGCGCCTCAGCGGGCTAAGAAGTTTTACAGAAAAAGGAAGGGTCGGAGAGGTATACGGGCGACGAATTGCTCCGGCGAGGTGCGTGGCTCCGGCGAGATGCGAACGGGCAGTGCGGCGGCTGTGAGCGGCGTGGGGAGAAGCGGGACGGCGAGGTCGACAGAGGGGGTCGAGGGGGTTTTATAGGCGAGGGCAGAGGTCTCGGGGTCGACCGATAAGCATTATCCGCGAGGGAGGCGGCCGGCGGTTGCGGGAGCGCGGCGGCGAGTGTCTATCCCGCGCGGTGTGGGAGGTTGAGGATGGCCTGACGGGTGGGGCCCGCCTGGCAGCGGCAGTGAGAGGAGGTGAGCGAGAGGGGGCACGGGCGGTCGGTGCTGGGTCACTGGCCTTGGGCCAAAATGGCCAGCTGGGCCGGTCGGGCGCTCCTGGGCCGAACCCAGTTTCGGTCCAAGCTGCGTGCGTGTGTTTTTTTAACTTAAGACTAAAATGGCCCATAACTAATTCAATTGAATTAATAAAAACACCAAATTAATTCTAAAATAACTATTTAATATTTAGAGCCTAATGAACATTAACTTAAGCAGAGAACATTTTGAAAATATTTTCCTAATGCAATTAATGCATTTTTTGCAAATAAAATAAATACCAATAAACTCCAAAACTTCAAATAATATTCAAAATAAAATTTCCCACTCTTTTATATTTTGAGGAAGTCATCTTATCCCCTCTCATTTGTTTTTCTAGAGTGGAAAATATATTATTTGAATATTTCAAAAACTCCAAAAATGCAAAGAAATATGATATGCATTGAATGATTCTATTAACATCCAAATTAATAAAATTGGGATGTTACATATAGTGTGCTGAAATTTACTATCACTTGTTACTATGGACATAATCTTTTGAGGGGTTTGTTCGGGGTATCTTCACCTCGTCCGGAACCACAATTAGTTACTCCTCAACCTACTATACCTACTGAAAATGAAAATGTTTACGTTGAAATTCCTTCGGGTATGATAGAGAAACTGCTAGCTAATCCTTTTGCAGGAGATGGAACATTGCATCCCGACTTACACTTAATATATGTGGATGAAGTTTGTGGATTATTTAAGCTTGCAGGTATGTCCAATGATGTTATCAAGAAGAAGGTCTTCCCTTTATGTTTTAAGGGAGATGCATTGACATGGTATAGGCTATGTGATGATATGGGATCATGGGACTATAAGCGATTGAAATTGGAATTTCACCAGAAGATTTATCCTATGCATCTTGTTCACCATCATCGTAATTATATATATAATTTTTGGCCTCACGAAGGAGAAAGCATCGCTCAAGCATGGGGGAGGCTTAAGTCAATGTTATATTCATGCCCCAATCATGAGCTCTCAAGAGAAATGATTATTCAAAAATTTTATGCGCGGCTTTCTGACAACAATCGCTCCATGCTCGATAGTTCTTGTACTGGTTCCTTTATGATGAAGACTATTGAATACAAATGGAATTTATTGGAGAGAATTAAACGAAACTTTGAATATTGTGATCTCGAGAAGGTAAGGAGTCAGGTATAACACCTAAGTTTGATTGTGTTAAATCTTTTATGGATACCGATGTTTTCCATAAATTTAGCACTAAATATAGACTTGACTCTGAGATAGTAGCTTCTTTCTGCGAATCTTTTGCTACTCATGTTGATCTCCCTAAGGAGAAGTGGTTTAAATATAATCCTCCCATTGAAACAAAGTAGTTGCATCTATTAAAGTTGAAGAAAAGACTATCACTTATAATGATCCTGTTGTTCCCACTGCTTATGTTGAGAAACCACCTTTCCCTCTTAGAATAAAGGATCATGCTAAAGCTTCAACTGTGGTTCGTAAAAGTAATATTAGAACTTATACACCTCCTGAGCAAGTTAAAGTTGAACCTAATATTACTATGGTTAAAGATCTCTTGGCTGATAATATTGATGGGCATGTTATTTACTTCTATGATGAAGCTGCTAGAATTGCTAGGCCTGATACTAAAAATAAACATAGACCTATTGTAGGCATGCCTATTATTTCTATTAAAATAGGAGATCATTGTTATCATGGCTTATGTGATATGGGTGCTAGTGCTAGTGCGATACCTATTTCCTTATACAAAGAAATTATGCATGATATTGCACCAGCTGAGATAGAAGGTATTGATGTTACCATTAAGCTTGATAATAGAGATACTATTTCACCAATTGGGATTGTTAGAGACGTTGAAGTCTTGTGTGGGAAGGCTAAATATCCTGCTAATTTTCTTGTTCTTGGTTCCCCTCAAGATAGCTTTTGTCCCATTATATTTGTTAGACCCTTCTTGAACACTGTTAATGCTAAGATAGATTGCAAGAAGGATGTCGTTACTATTGGTTAGGATGATATGTCTCATGAGTTTAATTTTTCTAAATTTTGTAGACAACCCCATGATAAAGAATTGCCTAGTAAAGATGAAATTATTGGTCTTGCTTCTATTGTCGTGCCTCCTACTGATCCATTAGAACAATATTTGCTAGACCATGAGAATGATATGTTTATGAATGAAAGAAGGGAAATAGATGAAGTATTATTTAAACAGGGACCTATTCTTAAACACAACTTGCCTATTGAAATCCTAGGGGATCCTCCTCCACCCAAGGGTGATCCCGTGTTTGAGCTTAAACCACTACCCGATACTCTTAAATATGCTTATCTTGATGAAGAGAAATTATTGAAAACTCTGAAGAAGCATTGTGCTGGTATTGGATATACTCTTGATGATCTTAAGGGCATTAGTCCCACTCTATGTCAACACAAAATAAATTTGGAGGAAGACGCCAAACTAGTTATTGATCATCAACGACGGCTGAATCGTAAGATGAAAGAAGTGGTAAGAAACGAAATATTAAAGCTCCTTGAGGCAGGTATAATTTATCCCGTTGCTGATAGTCAGTGGGTAAGTCATGTTCATTGTGTCCCTAAGAAGGGAGGTATTACTGTTGTTCCTAATGATAAAGATGAATTGATTCTGCAAAGAATTATTACAGGTTATAGGATGGTAATTGATTTCCGCAAATTAAATAAGGCTACTAAAAAATATCATTACCCCTTACCTTTTATTGATCAAATGCTAGACAGATTATCCAAACATACACATTTTTGTTTTCTAGATGGTTACTCCGGCTTCTCTCAAATACCTATGTGAGCTGATGATCAATCAAAGACCACTTTTACTTGCCCTTTCGGTACTTTTGCTTATAGACATATGCCTTTTGGTTTATGTAATGCACATGCTACCTTTCAAAGATGCATGATGGCTATATTTTCTGACTTTTGTGAAAATATTTGTGATTCATGGATGATTTCTCCATTTGTGGATCCTCTTTTGATGATTGCTTGAGCAACCTTGATCGAGTTTTGCAGAGATGTGAAGAAACTAATCTTGTTCTAGATTGGGAGAAATGCCACTTTATGGTTAATGAACGTATTGTCTTGGGGCATAAAATTTCTGAAAGAGGTATTGAAGTGGATAAAGCTAAAGTTGATGCTATTGAAAACATGTCGTGTCCCAAGGACATCAAAGGTATAAGAAGTTTCCTTGGTCATGCCAGTTTTTATAGGAGGTTCATTAAGAATTTCTCAAAAATTTCTCGGCCTCTGACTAATCTATTACAAAAAGATATTCCCTTTGTCTTTGATGATGATTGTGTAGAAGCATTTGAAATACTTAAGAAAGCATTGATTTATGCACCTATTGTTCAGCCACTTTATCGGAATTTACCCTTTGAAATTATGTGTGATGCTAGTGATTATGCTATAGGTGTTGTTCTAGGGCAAAGGGTTGATAAGAAATTAAATGTTATTCAATATTCTAGTAAAACTCTAGACAATGCCCAGAGAAATTATGCTACTACTGAAAAGGAATTCTTAGCAGTTGTATTTGCTTGTGATAAGTTCAGACCTTATATTGTTGATTCTAAAGTAACTATTCACACTGATCATGCTGCTATTAAATACCTTATGCAAAAAAAGATGCTAAACCTAGACTTATTAGATGGGTTCTCTTGCTACAAGAATTTGATTTGCATATTATTAATACCCCATTGCAGACAACTTGTCTAGGTTAGAAAATGTTCTTGATGACCCACTATCTATTGATGATAGCTTTCCTGATGAACAATTAAATGTCATAAATGCTTCTCGTACTGCTCCATGGTATGCTGATTATGCTAATAATATTTATGCTAAATTTATACCACCTAGTTTCACATACCAGCAAAAGAAAAAGTTCGTCTATTATTTGAGACATTACTTTTGGGATGACCCACATCTTTATAAAGGAGTAGATGGTATTATTAGACGTTGTGTACCTGAGCATGAATAGGAATAGATCCTACACAAGTGTCACTCCGAGGCTTATGGAGGACACCATGCTGGAGATAGAACTACACACAAGGTATTGCCATCCGGTTTTTATTGGCCTACTCTCTTCAAGGATGCCTGTAAATTTGTCTTGTCTTGTGATGAATGTCAAAGAATTGGTAATATTAGTAGACGTCAAGAAATTCCTATGAACTATTCACTTGTTATTGAACCATTTAATGTTTGTGGCTTTGATTATATGGGACCTTTTCTTTCCTCTAATGTGTATACACATATCTTAGTTGCTGTTGATTACGTTACTAAGTGGGTAGAAGCTATTCCAACTTGTAGTGTTGATCATAACACCTCTATTAAGATGCTTAAAGAAGTTATTTTCCCAAGGTTTGGAGTCCCTAGATATTTAATGACTGATGGTGGTTCACATTTTATTCATGGTGCCTTTCGTAAAATGCTTGCTAAGTATGATGTTAATCATGGAATTGCATCTCCTTATCACCCACAGTCTAGTGGTCAAGTAGAATTAAGTAATAGAGAGCTCAAATTAATTTTGCAAAAGACTGTTGATAGATCTAGAAAGAATAAGTCCAAGAAACTTGATGATGCAGTATGGGCCTATAGAACTGCATATAAAAATCCTATGGGTATGTTTCCGTATAAAATGGTTTATGGTAAAGCATGTCACTTACCTCTTGAACTAGAACATAAGGCATATTGGGCCATTAAAGAGCTCAATTATGATTTCAAACTTGCCGGTGAGAAGAGGTTATTTGACATTAGCTCACTTGATGAATGGAGAACCCAGGCTTATGAAAATGCCAAGCTGTTTAAAGAAAAAGTTAAAAGATGGCATGATAAAAGGATACAAAAGCATGAGTTCAATGTAGGTGATTATGTATTGCTATACAACTCTCGTTTAAGATTTTTGCAGGCAAACTTCTCTCTAAATGGGAAGGTCCTTACGTTATCGAGGAGGTCTATCGTTTTGGTGCCATAAAAATCAACAACTTCGAAGGCACAAATATGAAGGTGGTGAACGGTCAAAGAATTAAACATTATATCTCAGGTAATCCTATAAATGTTGAAACTAATATTATTGAAACCGTAACCCCGGAGGAATACATAAGGGACACTTTCTGAAACGTTTTAGACTCCAAAAAGGAATAGGTACGTGGTACGGTAAGTAAACTAACTCCAAAACAGTTCTAATGGCAATATTTCTTCGTTTTGGAATATTTAGAAAAATAGGAAAATAAGAAGCAGACCGGAAAGGACACAAGGCTCCCACGAGGGTGGGAAGCGTGCCCTACCCCCCTGGGCGTGCCCCCTGCCTCGTGGGCATCTCATGCGCTCTCCGGACTCTGTTTTCTTGCACGATACTTCTTTTGGTTAGTAAAAATTCATTATATAATCTCCCAAAGGTTTTGATCACCGTATCACGCAAATATCTCTTGTCTTTGTTTCGAGCTGTTTTCTGACAGATCTAGGTCATCATGTCGTCTTCAAGTGCCCCCAAGGACCAGTTGTTCGAGAAGGTCATCAACCCCTACCTCGCGGAGGTGCTGCAACACCCTCAAACCATTGAGATGCATGAGGGGTTGTTGCACATCCGCGATGTTGAGGGACCAAGGAAGACCAGAAGCATGGAGGCAAGGCTCGAGGCATTGGAGCAACAAGTTTTCAAGTGTCAGGAGATGGTGGAGCATGGACTCGAGTCCAATCACATTATGATCACAAAGTTCACCAACAAGCACGAGCTGGACGTCAAGGACATTGGGGAGGCCATCTTCAAGCTTCATGAGAAAATCGAGCACCTCCAAGCCCAGATATATGACCTGCAAAATCAAAACTGTGAGTATGAATATAGATTCAAGAGGATGAGTTTGGCTGCAGATTTGAGGATTCAGGAGACTCTATCATCCTTCTATGATGGTGAGCCTATGCCTTGGAAGAGGGACGACAAGCCTACATCATCAACAACTCCACCCTCTCCACCAACAAAGAAGAACTGAGTATCTAGTATGGGCACTCCCCCTGGCAACTGCCAAGCTTGGGGGAGTGCCCCCGTATCGTATCACCATCACTTTTATCTTTACCATTTTTCTTAGTTCAATCCTTTTGATAATATCTTGATCTAGTAGAATAAAGTTTTAGTATAATCTAGTTGTGAGTTTTGCTTTATTATCCTTCTATAAGTTTTAGTATAATCTAGATGTGAGTTTGGCTTTATGATCCTTCTATGTAATCGAGTCCGTGAGCTATATATAATAAAGATTAGTGTTGAGTCAAGGACTTGATTATTTTGCTACGATCTTGGGGGAATAAAATAAAATAAAAGAGAAAGAATAAAAAGAAACAAAGAGATCATATGGATCTTATGGAGAGTAATGAGCTCACATATAAAGAGTATGATGAATAAAAGTTGTTGAGAGTTGACAAACATAGTTTTGGTCATCGTTGCAATTAATAGGAAGTAATAAAGAAAGAGAGGTTCACATATAAATATACTATCTTGGACATCTTTTATGATTGTGGGCACTCATTAAAGTATGACATGCTAAGAGTTGATGTTGGACAAGGAAGACAACATAATGGGTTATGTTTTCTTTCATTTGAGATAAATTATATTGTCATGGATCATCCAACATGTTGAGCTTTCCTTTCCCTCTCATGATAGAAAATTTCTGTGCACCAAGTAGAGATACTACTTGTGCTTCCAAATATCCCTAAACCCAGTTTTGCCATGAGAGTCCACCATATCTACCTATGGATTGAGTAAGATCCTTCAAGTAAGTTGTCATTGGTGCAAGCAATAAAAATTGCTCTCTAAATATGTATGACTTATTAGTGTGGGAGAAAATAAGCTTTATATGATCTTGTGATGTGGAAGAAATAAAAGCGACGGACTGCATAATAAAGGTCCATATCACAAGTGGCAATATAAAGTGACGTTCTTTCGCATTAAGATTTTGTGCATCCAACCATAAAAGGGCATGACAACCTTTGCTTCCCTCTGCGAAGGGCCTATCTTTTACTTTTATATTCTACCTTACATAAGAGTCATGGTGATCTTCACCTTTCCTTTTTACATTTTATCCTTTGGCAAGCACAATGTGTTGGTGTAACATCCCAAAATTCTAAATTTTGGAATGTTATATTAAATAAATATTTCTGATTGTTTGTTTGATTGTTGTGTGATTGATTGTGTGAAATTGAGTGGAATTTGAAAACTTTTTGAAAGTTGAATGAGAGGGAATTAAATGACTTCCCCAAACTTTCACCTTGCATCTTTATCTCCAAGAATTCAAACACAAAACCCTAGAGTAAAGAAGACATGACTTCTTCCATTTAAAATGAAAAAAGGGTTTTGAAAAGATTTGAATTCCATTTGGACATATTTCAAATTCAGAAGCTTTATGCAACTCGATGATTTTTCATGAGAGAAGATAAAATGACTTCTTCAAATTATACGAAATAGAGTTGGAAGTGGTTTGAAATTCAAATTCAAAACCATTAGGAGTTATTTGACTTTTAATCAAATTATTTTTCTCCTAAAATTAAGTAAATGGAAATAAGGGTAAAATGATTCCCTTCAATGGAAAATTAGGAGAAAATAATTTTGAAGTCATTTTGGTATTTTAAAAAAATGATTTTGTTGGGTTTTAATGCAACAGTACCACTATTTGCTTTATTTGAATTTCTTTTAGATTTTAATTGCCTCTGAAAATATGTTCATGTTTTAGGAAATTTTATTCTGCAAATTTTGGTATATAATATGTCTATATAAAAGTATTATTGTTTTTCATTTATTTAGTATTCTTGTCTATGCTTTATATATAAAAAAATAGCCGAAGCCAACGGACCAAGGGCCCACCTAACTTTCTGTCTCTCGCTCCCCCTCGGCCCATCTACGCGCCAGGCTGGCCCAGCAGCCACGCGCATGCCCGGAGCCCCTTCGCCTCGGTCGCCCGCTCCCTCCTCGCTCGCCCTGTGCCGCTGACCGCTGGGTCCCACTGCCCGATCGCCCCGCCCGCGTCTTCTTCTTCCCCGCACGCAACCGCCACAACAAGATCGCGCTGCCGCCGCCGTATCCCGGAGATCTCGGGATCTTCTCCCCGATCTACCCCCTCCTCCAAGTCGATCGCCCCTGTATATATACCCCTCCCCTCACCCCCTTCTGCCCCTTCCTGACCCCCCAACCCCCCTCCCCCGCCCTCTATTGCTCACCGGAGCCTGAGCTCCGCCGCCACGCCATTGCCGCCGCAGCACTCGACCCCGACCACCTTGCCGCCACCTAAGATCACCACCGCAACCCCATCGCTCATCCGCATCTCCCCGTGCCTTCGCCCAAGCCTGAAACCCACCGAAGGCCTCACCTGCATCGTCCCCGAGCCGCCACCGCCGCCGCCGACCTCGCCGGAGCTCACCCCACCGCGGTGAGACATTCCCCTCCATCCGATCTGTTATTGACGCGCTAGATTAGATCTAACGAACGGTTAGGTTTTTCTGTTTACAGACCGGTTTAGTTCCGGTTCGTTTCAGTTTTATTCGGTTTAGATCGGTTCAGGTCGAGTCGGTTTAGCCGATCGGTCTTTCTGTTTTAGCCCGTACACGTTTCTATTATTTTATGACTGAGCGCTAGATAGTTCAGATCGCCCACCTCGTTGACCCGATAGCAGTAGGCCACGTAGCTAGTGCCCGATGTTTTTTTTTCTCGTTTCTGTTTTTAAAAACAGAGATAGTTTCAATTTTAGATTGCTTATATCTTTTATGTTTTAGATCCAAATTGAGTGATTCTTTTTGCATTAGATTCAAAATTTCTTGAAGTTTCTGTTTGTGTCTTTATTTATCAATTTTGAGTAGTTTAAAATTTGAGTTTGATGAAACTTGTTCAAATCACTAATTTGGCCGTATCTTGAGTTTTATTAAATATTTTTTATTGATTCTTTTTGCTTCGGTTTTGTTATTGTTTTGTCTATCCAGAGTAATATAGTGATTTATTTTTAGTTTATTTTAAATTAAGTTTTTAGCAAAACAGTATTGTTTTAGTTATAGTTTTGTTTTAGTCTTTTCTTTATTGTTTTTATTAGTTTTAAATTATTTCTTTTTGTCACTCCTGAAAAATTTAGTTTTGTTTCTGTTAGTCAACAAAAGAAAATTTTGTTTTTATTTTATTTACTTTAGTTCTGTATGAAAACTTGTATATGTCATAGTTAGAGTTTTATAAAAGCTTTTTATTTGATTCTTTTTGCTACTAAAAGTTTATGAAAAATACCTTCTCTTAAATTAGTTGTTTTACATTTTATTTTCTATTAATTTAATAGTTTAGTGCTTTAATTGTTATTAAGTTTTTGACTTAGGACAGAACTATTTGGTGTTATGTCTTCGAGTTTTCTGTAGTAGTTTTGTGGTGTAATTTTATCTTTGGTTTTTATTTGGGGTCCCTTGATGATTTGCATTTTTATTGATTTTATTATGAGTGTTAGAATTGCTTGCTAGTATGCTTGCTTATATGATTGCTATGTTTGATTATAGATTTTCTCGGAGTGACGAATAGTTTATTAAAGTTTCCGAGAGCGTTATTATCTTCATCAAGTAATACCAGGCAAGTTCACTTTGACCATGTTTTTCATACCTATGTTTTATTTGCATGTAGTAACACCCTTTCAACAATCCCTCAAGTAGTGTTATTGAATCTTGTAGTTGAGTAGAATGCATGAGGTAGAAACCCATCCCCCTGTTACCAAACCCGGGACGTTACATAGTTTTAATGCTACGCTATAGTAGACGGGGTTTGGTATGAGTGCATGAGAGTGGTCTGAAGAAGGACTCTACGTCAAAGGCGAAAACTTCATGATGGCACCGGAAAGGACTGCATCTTCAGTACTCTTCAAGATTTCGAGACTCGAGACAAGAATTCAATACACACTACTGGGTGAAGGACGGTTGACGGGCACCCTAGAGAAACCAGTGGCCGGGATGCATGGAGAAGCGCCATGACATCTTGCGGAAAGCTTCACCCAGGCTCAAATAGACGAAAGAATACTTCATGCCCGGAAGCTTACCTGTGCAACCGCAAGACACTATGGGCTCAGGCTTGGTTGACCTTAGTGGTGACTCTGGCTGGGATGGTGCTAGCAGATGTAGAACTACGGTAGGATTGGATGAGCACCGGACAGTGGTCAGAGGAACTCTTCGGAAGACCATGTTTCGGTCATCTTGTTCTCAAACACCCTGAAGTGCAAGAACGCAAAAGAGGGATCGAATCTTGCGGGTAAAGTGTACAAACCTCTGCAGAGGGTTAAAACCTAATTGATTAGCCGTGTCCCCGGTTACGGACAATTTGAGCCTCTGGACTTGGATCTATCTCGGAACTCTCAACACCGGACTGATAACTTAATTGTGGGCAACTTATGATGATTTGGGCTATGAGACATCGGTTGGCGGAACCATGTCCTGACAGAGAACTCCATAGTACAGACTCCTGATATTCCTTTGTTGTAGGGAAAATAAAACCAGCTTTTACGCAAAAACATCAGACATAGAGCCACAAAGCCATATTGCATATAGAATAGTTTTATCATCTGTTTTCCTCATATTGTGATCTTGCCGGTACATTCAATGTACTGACCTACACGGCTGCAACGTCTCATGTTGCAGATATGTTCCTTCCGACGAGTAAGAGTATGGTACAGGGTTACGGTCTACACTCAACCTGCCGATGGCGTTGATGGGACTCCACACCTGATTGTTTGTTTCCGCTGAGACTTATGAGGTATATATCCGTTTTACGTTATTTATACATGTGATTGAACTTTGATATATACATTGATGTACTGTGTGTGCCAGCATACCGATCCATGGATGGCACAGATACACAGAGGCTTGACCGTTTGAGGTCGGGTCGCTACAGTTGGAAAGAACCTGATATATACAGCTAATTGGATGTGAGTCTTCATGAATTATTATTGTTGACATTACCCTTGAGGTAAAACGTTGGGAGGCAAAACTATAAGCCCCTATCTTTCTCTATGTCCGATTAAAACTTCATACATATAAATATTGCGTGAGTGTTAGCAATTGTGATGGACTAAAAGATGGTTGAGTATGTGGACTTGCTGAAAAGCTCTTATATTGACTCTTTCCTATGTTATGGTAAATTGCAATTGCCTCAATGATTGAGATTAGAGTTTGTTGGTTCTCAATGAAGTTTATGATTCATACTTGATATTGTGATTGAATTGTTACTTTAGCATAAGAGATCATATGACAATATATATATATAAAGGGCTGGGCTATTCTGTTACCGGTAACAGAATATTATTCTGTTACCCTCGCCCCCTATAAGGCACGGCGCGTCCACGACCGACCAAGCCCCAATCCGACTCGCTTCCTACTGCCGGAGGCAGCCGTCGCGGGTGAGCGAGCGACGGCGGAAGCCGGAGCGAGGGAGCCCGTGGCGCCGTGATTGGCCGACGACGGATCCGCCACCGCCTCCTCGTTCCTTCTGTCGCCGGAACCATCGTCGGGGTCGTCATCCCCGCCTCCTGCCTCCCTCCATCGCCGGATCCATCGTCGGGGTCGTGATCCCCGCCTCCTGTCTCGCTCCGCCACAGGATCCATCGACAGGGCCGTGATCCCCGCCTCCTGCCTCCCTCCGTCACCGGATCCATCGTCGGAGCCGTCATCCCCGCCTCCTGCCTCCCTCCGTCGCCGGGTCTCCTTCTCCAAGGCAGTTATCCCCGCAAGGTGCTTCCTCTACGAACCTCTTCGCCAGACGTCCACCACAAGCAGGTGCTGCGTCAATGGTGCCACCTCGCAAGAACATGCCAGTAAGACGCCCACGAGGGGTAGAAGAAGAAGACAGTACACTGGAGGTAATGTCTGCTCCCCACGTTTGTGTCATTCCATCAGTTCGTCAGTCCTGCTATGAAGAAGAACCCGATGGTACATTGCAAATGCTAGCATCAGTTCATTGACACCCCTGCCACTTGATGCACGATTAGGATGTCGAGGTTACTGTCAGTGCATCTAATATGCTATCTTCAGTTCAAGTTAAAAAAAATAACACATATGCGTCAGTCCAGGTATAGTGACAAGGTTCAGCTACCGCTGAGAGTTGTATGTTCTTATTCCTAAGAGTACAAGTCATGTAATTGCGTCAGTTCGAACGAGTAACAAAACTGTTACCAAAAAAATTATAAACTTGCTACACAATAAGTTCAATGATACATAAGCTAGCAGTACTTGTAATGTATATGCATTGATGCACGATTAGGATGTCGAGGTTACTGTCAGTGCATCTAATATGCTATCTTCAGTTCAAGTTAAAAAAATAGCACATATGCGTCAGTCCAGGTAGATAGTGACGAGAGAGTGCCACAGTTACAGAGTAAGTTCAATGATACATAAACTAGGAGTACTTCTAGTGTAGTTGCATAAGTTACATAAGAACAAAGGAGAAGTCATGCATGAGTTCAATGTCCAGTTTACAAAACGGTGCTAAAAAACAGTACACCAGTACATCCGTGTTTGAACATGAACGTTCATCAGTTCGACTGAAAACAAAACCAGATTAATCCCAAAAACTTTTGAATGTTGTTTGCAGAAGCATGCAAGGCGGCACACGCAGCAAGCATTTCATGAGCAAAACAGATATGGGGCACCACCTGGTTGGGTAACACCAGAAATACCGCCTGGATATTTCAACAGTACAGGCAGATTTGAAGATACACCGCAATCATCAGAAGCACGGACAGGTCCTTCTATACAGCAAACAGCAATGTCTGGGAATGCAAGCTTTGCCGCTACTTGGTTGCAACTAGGCCAACAATATCACCAACAACAAATGTTTTCCTTCCCCAGCGCATGCAAAAACCCAAGGACAAGAAGGCTTCCACCAGTCGCTCCGTCAACATCAATCATCCGTGCTGCAAAAGCAGTTGCGACGGGAAGACCAGGGCAAAAAGACAGAAATTTTGGCCACTCTAGCAGGTTCAAAAGTACAAGATATGAGCCATATAGACAGGAGCAACATCACAATGAATCTGAGGAGAGACGTCCGTACAACAAGAGATGGAGATCTTTGTCATCGTTGCTCCCTCCAAGAGATGCATTGTTGCATGTGCCAAGGGTGACACCACCGGCGCCCATAAACCAGGGAGAACAACAAACACCAGAGGCAGCGCAGAGCTATTCACATGTAGGTATCCATATAGAAAAAAAAATACAAGCACAGTCCATACCATGGTGCTGTGACCACCCCATCTAACTTTTTTGTTTTGTCACTGTTGTGTGCAGCCACCTGACATTGAAGCTTATGTTCTGCCAAGGCTAGAGATGAGGTTTGAAACTTTCGAAGAAACTAAGAACTTCTACAACGTATATGCAAAGCACGCTGGTTTTGCTGTTAGGGAAGGCCCCAAGTTTAAGACCAGAGCCTACCTTTATTGCACGTGCCATGGAGTTTATGAATCAAAGGTGTCTGAAGCAAATAGACAGCGTAACAAGACGACAGCCAGAACTAACTGCGGGGCTAAAATGAGGCTGAAGAAGTAAAAGGATGGAACATTTGTCGTAAAAGAGATAGTCTGGGAACACAACCACAGGCTACAGCTCACCGCAGAAATGCTTGTCTTCTTGCACTCCCACAAAAACTTTGACAAAACAATCTTGGAGTACGTCAAGTACCTGCAGTTCAAAGGCATTGAACACGCGCAAATCATGAGCATTCTGGGCGGTGATGACCCTGGTAGCTACTTCCTCGAAATGAATGCCAAAGACCTGATTAACCTGTAAGTACAAACTTGTTTTCCTCCCATAAACTGCCTACGTCTTTTTTCCTCTGTCAGTACAAACGTATCAAGAAACACATGACCTGACGCCAGTTCAACATGCATTTTTCAATGAACTTTTTATATGCAGGAAAGCAAAGAATTCAAGGATTGATGATGTGGATGATGTCCTAAAGACTGTCAACTTCTTTAGGGAGATGAAAGCTATAAGCAGGGAATTCTTCTCTGACATGCAACTCGATGAGTCCGACAGAGTTAAGAACATATTCTGGGCGAACGCAAGCTGCCGAGGAGCGTATCAGGACTTCGGGGACTACGTAGCGTTTGACACAACATACAAGACAAACAAGTACCATATGCCACTTGGGGTGTTTGTCGGAACTAACAACCACTTACAGACTGCATTCTTTGGTTTTGCCCTGATAAGAGATGAGGATGCAGATTCATTCAAGTGGCCGTTCAGGACATTTTTACGGTGCATGAGAAGGAAGGCTCCTACATGCATTCTCACGGGTACACCCGCTAAAAACACCCCCAACCACCACCCCCCTACCAAAAAAGAAAAGGAAAATAACACAGTAAAAATGTTGTGTCAGTTGTATTGGTATATATGCACAGCCATCTACTGACCACTCCCAGTCTATTTTCTCATTACCAGACCAGTGCCAGGCAATGGCTTTGGTGATCGTAGATGTTTTCAAGAACACAGTACATAAGCTATGCTGCTGACACATTATGAAGAAGTACAGGGAACACCTCGCGTACCTGTATTTCCTGCACGAGGACCTTAAGGATGAATTCACATCAATTCTCAACTGGCCCCTCATGCCAACTGAGTTTGAGGATGCCTGGAAAAGACTCATGGATAAATACAACCTCCACGATGATGCCACAATGGTGGGCATGTGGAACGAGCGTGAGAAATGGATATCAGCCTACTTCAAAGAAATTTTCTGCGCCAAAATGACATCCACACAGCGAAGTGAAAGAATGAACTATGTGCTCAAGAAGAACTACGTAAATGAGAGACATAACCTACACCGGTTTGTCAGCCAGGTAAACTCCTGCCTCAAAACCAGGAGGCAGACAGAGAACCAGGAGACAATGGGTAACCGGGTATAGCTCTATCACTTGTCGTAAGACAAAAAATTACATGCTTACTAAAGTAAAAACTTTATTAGAAGTTTTTCCTGCAAGAAAACTAACAATTTGGTCATCATTCTTGCATCAGCAGAAGGAACAAAACACGCTGACCTTCTATGGGTTTGACACCCAGATGGCAAAGCTGTACACACGAGCTGTGTACAGCGAGATCAGAGATAGGCTAAAGGTGAGCACTCTCTTCATGGCGACAGAGACAGAAGAGCCCACAAAGTACCTAGTGCGCTACAACCACCCGCAAAAACTATCTGTGTGGGCTCAACACGCGTTCCAGGTGGTTGCATACCCCGTGGGAGAAACATATGAGTGCGAGTGCAGGCTATGGGACCACACAGGTGAGGACTACAAAAAAGATGTTACATACTGTACTACTTTTTTTGCAAAGTTTTTGTTCGAATGAAATGACAAAAAACATGCACCTCTTCCAAAAACAAATACAGGTCTTTTCTGCGTGCATGTCCTGTGCATGATGCAGACAATTAAGGCTGAAAGCGTTCCAGAGAAATACATACTCAGGAGATACACCAAATGCCCGAACATCCAGCCAACATTTGACAGAAATGACTTGAGGATAGTAGCGTCAAACAAGGCATCCCAATACTGCATTGAAAGCTCACTGCTGACGCTGAATATGAGGGTGCACAGAAAAAGCTTGAGAAGCCAAGAGCAAATGGCAAGGACGCGGGTCGTCATGGACAAACTTGAACAAGAACTCGACGCCATGCATTCTGCTGAAAATGAAGGTGTCGCGGACAATGAAGCCATTGAGCAGGATATTGCTACAATGTTGTCCGAGATGAACCATGTGGGAGCTATTGACCCGTTTGAGAACGAGGAAGAGGAGCAGCAGCAACCGGAGCTTGCCTGTGTGCACACTCATGAGCACCGACAAACTCACATGCGAGATCATGAGCTTGATGGTGCTGTAGGCGAATGACATGACAATAGCACATCCTACCACCAGCAGCAGGAAAGGGTGATTAAACCCCCAATATTCTCAAACCCAAAGGGGAGGAAGAGCAAGACGCAAGCAGCAGCCAAAAAGCCACCACGCCCCATCAAGCGCATGGAATTTGGCCCGGATGGCAAACCCCTCGGGGTAAGGGCATGCGGATTCTGCAACGTCATGAGCAACCATAACTACCGCACATGCCCACTCCGCACAGATGCCACTATCAACAAGAACAAGCAGATTGGAGCCACCCAGCTTTCTACCAATGGAGACAACACACGTAATAGCTACACTTGCCGCAAGTGTGGCGGAACTGACGGACATAATGCCCGCACGTGCAAAGTGGGCAAGGAGGTCAGTGGAGCTGAACATAAACAGGGCAAGGTATAGAGTTCCAAGCAATCAAATGAAGACGATGAAGAAGAAGAGTTTGATGAGAATGACAGCCAATCAGACGAAGACAATAAAGATGACATTGTTGGGGGCGAGGAAACTGAAACTGACGATGAAGCTGCCAAGGCTCAACCTAGAAAGAGCGCCGGCAACGCACAACATTCGGGGACAGTTAGGAGAAGCTCAAGACTGAACAATACATAGTGGTTATCCTGTTGCGTCAACTAAAAAATAACCTTGTAGTCTCAGTTGAATCAGCACACAATGAGGAAGCATTTCACAAAACACTGTCGTTTACCAAAACTTATTTAGCTTTATCGTCAATTTCTCGATCAGAACTAAAGTTATTTTTTAGTTTCCGATTTGTGCCCGCTGGAGCAGTGACATTATTATGTAAACCATTTGATAATCATTTTGAATGCAGTCACAAAATACGTTTGAAAAAACTTATCTGGATATATCCGACGCAAAAGGCTACTGTGAACCAGTAACTCAGGAAAAAAATATGTCAAGGAAAATTTTAAAATCTTGTAGCATATCAGTACTGATAACTCTCAGTCATCAGTACAAGGCAGAGTACACATCAGTACTGATATAATTTCTGATTTGTGCCCGCTGAAGCAGTGACATTATTATTTAAACCATTTGATAATCCTTTTGAATGTAGTCAAAAATAAAATTGAAAAAACTAATCTTGATATATCTGACGCAAAACGCTACTGTCAACCAGTAACTCAGCAAAAAAATGTCAAGGAAAAATTTAAACTCTTGTATTACATCAGTACTGATAACTCTCAGTCGGCAGTACAAAAGGCATAGTAATAACAAACACACCAGTGAACGACTGAAAAAAAATCGTTTTAAAAAAACAAAGCTATGCCTGCTCCTACCAGTCCCAATTCAGAAAGACCATCAGTACATAAAAATAATTACCTCAAGCAAAATGCGAATATAATACATCCTGAACTGGTGAAAATCTAATTTATCTGTAAAAAATACTCACAGGTTATCTTGATATAAACAATCCTTTAAAAAATACAAAAATTGTTTTAAAAAAACATTAGCACCACACATAGTATCGCTGGTATTTGGTACGTTCAATTACACTTCAATCACCAGTCCGAGTACGACAGTAGAGGAGTTCAGACCTCCACCAACACCGACGCTGACACGTGCAAGTGGGATAAGCAGCTGATAAGTACAGCTTGACTATACGAATCGGTGCCACAATAAAATGCCATCATCACCACCGCAGAGACGTGCAAGTGGGGTTTTGCAGGTCATAAGTACAGCTTGACAAGACAAGTCAGTTCAACAGTAAAAACCATTTAACTTGTACGGTTAGTTCTTCCACGCCACCACCCACGCCACCCACTGGGCGGTTGCCACGACGAAGTGCAAACGGCGACCCCCACGACCACTACACACACGCCCCCGACGAACCGCCTCCCACACACCACCGTCGGCGCACTGAAAAAATACCCCATTGTCTTCCATCTCTCCCTCGTTCCCACAAACCACCATTGCCGCTTCCATTTCCACTGCACACAAACCTCCAGCGTCTCTCTCCAAAGCCCATAGTCGCCGGAGGAAGGCCATGGTGGAGGAACCGTCCGCCAAGCGTCATCATGCCGAGACGTCGAATAAGAGGAGCAACCTCGTCGGCATTAACGTCCGCGGCGAGAAGCGCGACTACACCAGAACGCTCAAAGGGGTTGAGCTCCACGGCAAGGAGACGCTGGAGATCATCTGCACCAGCGAACCAGAAAAGGCCGACGAGGTGATCTCCAGGCTCTGGAGGAAGCTTGGCGGCAGGATTCGTAGGATCATCGGTGTTGGTGTGCACTACACCAACGAAGATGAACCTCCCCAGATGGCGGTAGTCCTGCAGTTGTGCGTCGACGAACTCTGCTTGGTCTACCACATCGCAGCGGCCACAAAATGGTGAGCAATCCTACTCATTTGCCCTGCATATGGTTTATCTGTTTTATTAGTACTGTATCCTAAAATTTTAATCACACTTGTTTCCCAACTAGATGTACTAGTGTGGTTTGTGAAAAGTGGACGCACTACTGCATTTTCTCAAGTAGATATACTATAAATGTATTTTTGAACCTGATACACTGGATTACTATTTGGAAAATCTTGCGGAAGATTAAATTCTGAAGTTGATCGACTAGTGTAGTTTATGGAGTTGATACAATAGAGTAGTCTATGTACTCGATGTATTAAAAAAGATATTTCTGAACTTGATGTAGTGAAGTATTTTCTGAATTTGATGTAATGTTATTTTCGTAAGAAAATAAACTAAGGACTTGGTGAAGCACTGGTTCTGTGTTATCCTATTTCAACAAAAGTAGACTAAACTAGTACCAATGCGGAACATACAACATTGACTGAAACTATGTATAATCCAAGAAGAAGAATAACATGATGTACTTAATTTAATTTCAGAACTTTCTTTACTAGTTTTTGAAGTACATTCATCCATTGTTTATCCTACATAAACAACTACTTCATGGATTCATCACTTGTGAAACAAAACAAAAATGAATAATTCAAACATCAAAGTAATGCTAATATTCAAAATGTCTCTGCCCTTGCAGGCCCAAGCGCCTGACCAACATGCTGCAGCATGACAAGTTGTTCACATTTGCCAGTTTCAGCATTGAAAGCGACAAAGAGAAGCTGAAGTTGTCCGGTATGGAGATCAACCCCAACAAGTTCATCGACATTCAGCGCAAGTGGAGAGTTCCATACACCGGAAAAGAGTACGACTCCTTGACTGATGTTGCAGCCAGCGTCATCCACCCATTCTACAAAGGCATGAACAACAAGATCAACACGCAAGAAGACTACAAACTGTGGGGGACAAACGAGCTGCCAGACAACCTCATCGAGTATGCAGGAGTAGATGCGTACGCCGCGTATAAGTCATTGTTCATGATCGACTACATCACAGATGGTTCGGAATTTGCGAAAGAGCGGGAGGCTAACAACTTCTACGACCACCCTTATTGCCCCTTTATGAGATGTAGATAGATCAGAGCCTGCCTTCGTTTTACTTCTGCTTGTGCTTGCCTTTTATCTTGTTATTTCAAATTAGTAGTTTGCTCTTGCTGGGTTGAACCAGTATGATTATGTCGTGCTTGTCATGTTTGAACAAGTTTAGTTATGTCATCAAGTACAATGTTTTGCTTATCTCATTATATAAGTTTGGTTTGGTAGCTTCGTATGTTGTTAATCCATCATTTCAAAATTGAAAAAGTAGCTTTTGAATGGAACATTGTCGTTGCTCTAAAGTACTAGTTACGATGCAACTAATCACACAACGTCGTTCCATGTCAGTACAACTCAGTACACTTGATCGGACATTACATACTTACTACAATAAAAAGTAAAAAGAAGCATCAGTCCGTAAGCGCTACTATGAATGCACTATCAGTACAACTCAGTCTACACGCAAGTACCATAGTTCTGAAAATGACACCAGAAGACACTTGAGAATAATCACAAAAACAAACACAAAAAAGAAGGCAAAAAACTCAAATGAAAAAGATTACACTCACACAAAACTGAGAAGAACTAGAACAAAAAGTATGAGTCCAAGTTACTGGAGGAGTCAAGTACTAGATTCAAACAAAACGAAAAAATTGACCGCCCAAGGTCAGGAGCAGGCCCTAACAATGCTAGATACTTGAACTTGAGCCCGTGGGCGAATCCCCAGTAATCCGCACAACGCAGGACCCGTCGACCAGGGCCCACAGGTCAAGAGAGAGAGCGAGCGCCGTGTATAAGCACTCAGGTAAGTGTTCAGAGGAGTTCGACTGGTGAGCATCGGCTGCGCTTATAAAAAGGTTCGGAGCCCCCTCGACTAGCGAGGTGGGACTAAACCCAGAGCGCACGCGCACGACGCACTGCACAGGCACGCGGACGAGCTATCTGGGCTGGAAAACGGCCCAATAGCCTCTACGTCGTCAACAAAACACCCCACCAAATAAGCCCAGCTATACAAACCAGAGGGCGGGACAAAGAAATATAAACAAGAAGAAAAATGTTTGTCAATTAACCTCTACAAGAAAAAAGGAAAAAAATATGATACAAAAACAATGAACCTCTAAAAAGAACAAAACTTAATAGCCTTTTTGTTAAATGTACATAATTTAAAAAACAGAATTAAATATTACTTTCAAGTTCAACTACTAAAACTAAAAAAGTTCAAAACATATAATGTTTGTCAATTATGCTAAAATTCTTATTTACATAAAAACTGACAAGTTCAACTACTAAAACTAAAAAAGTTCAAAACATATAATGTTTGTCAATTATGCTAAAAATCTTATTTATATAAAAAGTGACAAGTTCAACTACTAAAAAACTAAAAGTTCAAACATATAATGTTTGTCAATTATGCTAAATTTCTTATTTATATAAAAACTGACAAGTTCAACTACTAAAATTCAAAAAGTTCAAATAGAATTTATTTGTCAATTCTGCTAAATTTATTATTTATATATAATCTGTCCACACCACAACGAATGATCTGCTCGTAAAATAATCTCAAACCCCCACCCCCAACCTAAGTTATAAAAAAATCAGTTCAAACATACATACAACATCAGTACTAAAACAACAGGATCAGTCAGGCCACTCGCACCACTGTGACATCAAATTTCAAACCCATGCGCTGTTTGAAATTACAATTCAGTTCACACAGTACTAAAACATAAGTGCAGTAAAAATGAGAATACAAAAACTATAAAGGCCTAACTTAGGTTTGTACAGATGAAAATAAAATAAGTACAAGTTTTGAGCAACAACTCCCAGGGCACTGAAAAAATGTTTTGACATACACTAGTGTATAAAGGCTTCAATAGAAAAACAATACTTAAACATCCACACGGAAAAACATCACAGATCCATACGTCACCTAAACAGTGCAAAATGCCATCATCACAACCACAGAGACGTGCAAGTGGGATTTAGCAGATCGTAAGTACAGCTTGACAAGACTAATCAGTGCACCAGTACAACCATAGAGACTAATCAGGGGTTGAGCTCCACGGCAAGGAGACGCTGGAGATCGTCTGTACCAGCGAACCAGACAAGGTCGACGAGATGATGAGCAGGCTCAGGATGAAGGGCGGCGGCTTGTAACCGAGCTTCATCGGAGTTGATGTGGAGTACACCGACGAGGAAAAACCTCCACAAATGGCGGCAGTCCTGCAGTTGTGCGTCGAGGAACTCTGCTTGGTGTACCACATCGCAGCAGCCACAAAATGGTAACCCATACTACTGTTCATTCATCTGTTGTACCAGTACTAGTCACTAAAAACTTAATTAAAAATTGTTTCCCAACTAGATGAGCTACTATAGTCTATGAAGTGGATACACGATTACATGTTTATCAAGTTAAATGCATTTCTGAAACTGTGAAGTGGATTGTTTCACCAGATTAGCATCTGGAAAAAAGTTCATAGCATTTTGAACTTTATGCACCAAATTAATTTCTGAACTTGATGAACTAGCATAGATTCTGATCTTGATGCACTAGTATAGTTTATAGAATTGATGTATTAAAAGATCTTTGGTGAAGTGGTATAGGTCCATATCTTGATGCACATGTTTCTCAAACTAATTTTTGAACTTGATATAGAATTAATGCACAAAGATGTATCAAGCACTGGTATAGGTCTTTTATTCAACAAAAAAGAAAACTAAACTTGAATCAAGCAGCGCATCTATCATTGACTCTGGTAAAATGATTCTCTAATTTGGTGAAGCATTTGGTAAAGGAAAGAACATAGCAAAAAAGAAAAAATAACATGGTGTAGTTGAATTTAATTTTAGGACTTTGTGTACTAGTTTCTGAACTACATTCATGCATGACTCATAATATATAAGCATCTACCTCATAGATTATCACTTGTAAAACAAAAAAAGCAGAAGAATTAAATCCTCAAAAAAGAAGACTAATCTATAAGTGTGTGTCTCCCCCCTTGCAGGCCCAAGCGCCTCAAAGACTTCCTGTGGGAGGAGAAATTGTACACATTTGTTGGTTTCAGCATTGGAGGTGACAAGCGGATACTGCAGGAGTCTGGTTTGGAAATCAACCCCAACAACTTCATCGACATGCAGCGCAAGTGGAAAGATCCAAAGACCAGAAAATACTACGACCCCTTGGACGATGTTGCAGGCGGCGTCATCTACCCATTCTGCGAAGGCATGAAGAAGAAGATGAACAGGGCAGACCACAAACTGTGGGGGAACAGCCCGCTGCCAGACAACCTCATCACGTACGCAGGAATAGATGCGTACACAACGTACAAGTCATGGAAGACAATCGACAACATCGTGACAGGTTGGGATATTTCAAAAGAGCAGGAGGCTGACCCCTACTACCACTGCAACTTCGCGGATGAAGATGCATGAAAGTCTGCATTTGTTATGTTGAACCAGCTACCTTATGCTGTGTGTGTCCTTAGTATTATTGTTTCAAATTTGTAGTTTGCTTTCGTTATGTTGAACCAGCTACCTTATGCTATGTGTGTCAGGGTTTGAACAAGTTTGCCTATGTCTATCAAGTACATCGTTTGCTTATGTCGTCCAACAAGTTTGCTAGCTTCCTATTTTGTTCATCCATCATTTGAAGTTGAAGTAGGTTGAAGTTGAAACTTGATGGCTGCCACGCAGCACTAGTCATGGAGAAAAAAATAACACATGAATATTTTCGCAAAAACAAAAAAAAGTGGCAGACTAACTAAGGACAAAAGCAAATAGTAGCCTTCGACGCTCGGTACAGCTTAGACATGAACGGTAGTACTATCACGCTAAAACAAATCAGTTTTTAGTTTCAGACGAACACAAAAAAGACTAAGTTTCAGCCGAGGACAACATTCAGTACTAAAAAGCATCGTGGTAAAAAGTAGTTAGAAATTCACTAAGTACTGCATCAGGAAAAGCAAAGAAACACCAGTACGTATTTCCTAGTCACTGGCATCCTAGGACTGAAAAGTTCTGGTACAGTTGAACACACGGTACGTTCATTGTACAAATATATAAAAAGGAACGGGAAGCTTCAGTTCGCATTCCTTAAAACAATGACATACTAAGAATTAACAGTGGCAATACAACTGAAATCTCAGTACAACTTAGTCTATACAGCAAGTGCTAGGATTATACCAAACCTTGCCTGGAGAAGAACCACAGCCTAGAAAAAAAGAAGGCCAAAAACTAAATCAAAAAAATATAAGTTCGACAAAAGAGAAAAATCACAAGAAACACAACAAAAGACATACTAGCATCAAACAACACAAACAATAAATAATTAATCAAAAGTACTAGCACAATTGGAATCTCAGTACAACTAAGTTTATTTGGTAAGTGCTATGATGATACCAATTAATGCATTGCGAAAGAAATAGTTTTGAACTTAATAGGAATATCTCTTAAACGTAGCTAATTTAAACCAGTACTTTAACTCTTACTATGAAGTTCAACTACTAAAGTTCAAGAAGTTCAAAAAGAAATTTGGCATTAAAATTTTGAAAGCCTTACGCTGAATGAGACTTCAAATCAGTACTAACAGAACTATATCATAAGTACAAGAAAACGAGAGTACAGAAACTATAAAGGTCCAAGTTAGGATGGAATCACATAAAAATAAAATAAATCTCACTGTCTGAGCAACAACTCGAAAATACACTTGGAAAAAAAATTGTTTTCAGTTCAACTACTATATAAGTCTTCAGTATGAAAAAAAACTTAACCAAAACGAATTCCCGATGAAACATTGTGCCACACTTAAAACACAACACAAAATATACTAGTTATTACATAGTACTCGACAAGACATCAAACACTAAAAAATAGAGCCTACAATGTTTTCAAGAGATATATCACACAACTATCCAATTCACTATGCAAATGATGACCATTTATCCTATGCATCAGGAGCCAAAGCCTGAACCTCCTTGGGAAGCTCCGTCACCATAAGATGGTTATTACGGTTGAACACAACTCTATACAGATCCTCAGCGTTCCAATCAACAATGCGTGGCTGCAAAACAATAAAACAAATTATCAAAAATCATGACACATAAAAAAAGGATGAACAATAAGCCAAAAACAGAAAGTGAAAAGCTCAACAAGAAACCCACGTCATTATCTCGAATGTTCTCAACGATCTTTTCACCATCATAGCATCCCGTATACTTCAGAGTATAATGGCCACATTCGTTCGGCCCTTGAAGTGGAACCTTGACAATCGTTGGTTTCTTTGCAAACAGCTCCCAATTGGGCAGCTTGCTCGCATTGTACCGAGCATCACCATACACAGCCTTCATTACTTTGACCAATCTAGAAATCTGTAAAAAAACAAAACAACCCACACAGTTTTAGGTGTCAGAAACAACAGAAACAAAAATGCAGAAATATTAATCCAGTACAGATAATAAATGTCACTCACAATCTTCTCGCAGTCTTTGTGATAGGTGTTCTTCGAAGGACGGTGGTTCTTCGGATAAGGTAAAGAGTCAAGGATGTCAACGCTACTTCGGTACCGATTCATGACATATAAGGAATAGTGGCTCACTTTCCTATCCTTTGATAAAACCATAAGCTTGAATAGAGGCATCATGATCTAAAAACAAATGACCAAAAAAGAGATGTTAAATATTCAAAGTAAAAACCAGCATCACAACAAACAAATAAAAACCAAACATCAGCTAGTAGATCTCACAAGGTCGGCACTGAGCAAGTCTTCATTAGCTTTAACATAGCTCTTGAAATCTCTCGCTGCACTCTCCACATTAAACACTTTATTTTCATCCTCGTAAAACGAACAGTCAAGCACAACCTGCAAAAAAGCCAAAATAGAAAATAGACAGCGGAAAAAGAATTAACAAGCAAAGTATTATTAAAAATCGTAAAAACAATAGACAGTCTTGTTCAACATAAAGAAACCGATATGATTGATTACCGTGATGAAATATGGACTCAGCAATATCCTTTTCCCAGATGCGAAATCAGCATTTCTATCAGGATCTTGCTTCCAATCATCAATGAGGAAGTCAATTACATCACCCTCCATCATTTTCCCAGGTGAAAAAACTTCCCAGATGCGATTCCCACTAAAGTTAGTTACGTTTCCATCAGGCTGAGGTATCATTGAGAATGTATTCCTGCAGCACACACAAGAACGAAAAGAAGGAGAAGCAAGATAAGGCATTCATAGCAGTTTGAGTTGTATAAAAAGGAATAGTTCCGGCCATATTTATCTAGCAATTACAAACAACAGAAGAAAAGGAAGAGGAAAAAATAATGAGAGATACTCACTCGCCATACTTCTCACGCCATCCATTACTAAGCAACAGATTATACAACCTGCGAGCCTTGTCCAGGTGAGGGAATTTATAAGGGTGAAGCTGCTGCATAGGGGAGCAAAACTTTATAGGAGCTCTGGGCGCACGCTTCGTGCTTACAACATTGCCAGAATCCAAAGCGGGATCTTTCCTAGCACCACCAGCTCTACGAGCCACTATTCCAGCAAGGGGAGATAAACCTTTGGCAGCAGCGCTCCTCGTGACTCTTCCAACGCCAGCAATCTTGTCAAACACATCATCATCACTGTCTATCAATTCCACAATGGGATTCTTGGGTGTAGTAGGGCTATCTGCACAAGCAGCCGTAAAACCTCTCAGAGCTCCCAACCGCCCCTTCATAACACCACATCTTGTCTTTTCGGGAGAATGCCCCTGGCTAAGATCAATAGCTACGCGCTCAAGCTCCAAGAACTGGCTACCAAAGAACCTGTAGTCAGGCTCACCAAGATCCAGCCACTCACCTGAAAAAAAAGAAGACCGCACAAAGCGTAAGTTCAAATACATATTTCATGAAAGTACTAATAGAGAAGTACAAGCTGCAAAAAAATTACAAAAGTCCATGCACACGTACAGGGTTCGATGCCAAACAAACCCCGGAAGTCAACATCAAACACATCGCTAGTTGCGCAGGTATACAGCAAAGTCTTCCTAATGTCCAAAATGTCTTCATGGCTGTAATCGGCCATTTCAATTACACCATCCTCCCGGCAATAATAGGTCTTGCAGTTTTGTAGCATAAAGAATCCACAATCATGCCTGTAAACAAAGGAAAAATAAAAAAAATGGTACAACACAAAATCCAAAAAATACAGGAACAACATCCTCTAGCAACAAAAACAACCAGCAAAAATCATTAAAAACGGATACTCACGTGTTTTCCTGCTGAGGCACCCACACAAACTCGCAAGAGAAACCATCAATATGCGCCGGTGAGAACGTTTTGGCCCTGTCTACACTGGACTCCCTCCAAAGCTTCTTTATATTATCTGTCATATTCCTCAAGAATCTAACTGCATCACCCCAGGTTTCATCACGGAGTGAATCAAGACACTGGAAACGACGAAACTTCAAATTCAGAACAACCAAGCACCAATGCCCAGATACTTCACTAGGCTTCATGGTAGCCACAAATGACGGCGGATCAAATGTAGGGAAAAGAAGCTGGAAAAAAATCGCAGAGGAAAAATGAATTTACCAAACAATAAAATAAAAGAGGGAAATTGAAATTCATAAGTACAAACAAAATATCAGATAATCATAAAGAAATTATATCCACCGCCCAAAATTGAGGAACAATCATATCAGTTCAATTCCCTTGCAACAATAAGTACATCTTTAATAAAAGAAGCACAGATCAAGTTCATTCCCCACACCTCCCAAAACTGCAAAGAAAACATGATAGTTCTAGTTAATGAGTACAAAAAGTCCAAGTTCACCTACTTGGTCAAAACCATCAGCACCTGATCTTGTGAACCAATTTAGCACATTGGAATCAATATTTCCATCATGGATCTTGGTCTGTTGTACAAAAAGAACAACAATAGTTAGAAAATTGGCAAAACAAGTTATCATCCTATTTACAAAAAAAGCAAAATACTGACCGTCACCCATCTGGGAACTATCAACTTGTCAGTGTCTCGGTACTTCTGACGTAGAGAATATAAAACAACATCAGCACTGTCTGAGTTGAGCATGCCAGTGGTGACAAACGCTTTAGCAATAGAACCAGCACTGGCATCACATTCTTTATTTTGAAACATCGGCTTGTGACTAGAAAAACACAAAAGATTACATGAATTAAAACTACTGCAACAACAACAATAATCAAACTAGAGAAAGAAAAAGAGACAAAAAATGGTACGGGCAAAATCCCAAACTAACCATTTCGTATGGTTCATGCGCAACCTCGTAATAGCGAACAAAAACGTATCAACCCTAACAACATTACCACTTTCTGCTTGCAGAAAATGATGAAAAATAATAAGTTCAACAACTACAAGAGAACATGTCCAAAATGCCAAAATTGAGAAGTACACCCCATTTACAAGTCCTTACCTGGACTATCAGGGTTTGACGACGATGGTAGTTCCTGTGATGAGACCATTATGCCTCCAGTTTCAGGGTTTGAAGATGGGACATCTTGAGAGGACACCAATATTGATGTGCTTTCAGGGTCTATAGAAAGAAAATCCTGGGACGACAAGAGCGCCTCCTTCGTCAAGGGGTCAGAAGAAATTGACAGAAGTAAATCATCATCCTCGGATGGCACCTCCTCCACGCTAGAAGCATATTGCAATGCATCACCGTAATCAAGACCTCCAGGCGGGAAATTCTCCGGCGGCAAATCTTCACAACCAGAAACATTTTCATTCCCAGCAATACCAACACCAGGCGATTTGGCATCAATTATGAGCATCATCTCCACCACTAAGGACAACCTCACGCTCAACAATAGTAATCTGATGAAAATAAAAATTCAGAAAAAAGTAAATAATATGAACAAAACTAACAATAAAAAATAAGCTACCAATAGGTGCACAGAAAAATAAACCTTGGAAGCATTCACAGCAACATCATCGAACTTGCTGCTGCTAGCATTCAAAGCGACATCACCAACAGGCAAACAAGGCTCATCGCCAACAATAGGACCCTGATTCAAATGTAATGAGACAAAAAACAATGCTATTATGAGCAATAATAAACGGTGTGGGATAGAAAAATGAACAAGCAAGACACATCGGTGCGCATGAAGTTTTAAGAAAATATTAATAAACACAATGAAAATAAAAATAACCTTGCACTTATCAGTGGATAGATCATTAACTCCACCGTCAACAGCAACCTCAACATTATGACTGGTCTTCTGCATGAAAAGAAAAATTAATAAACAGATGTAGATCAGGAAGTTCAACTACAATACTGACAGCAGAACAACATAGTAAAAACATACAAACAATGAGGACTGACTCACATCAACAACAGGGTGCTACGAGCCAACATCGTTCATACGCTGATCAGAAACATTAGCCTAAGTACCATCATCAACCCTGCTGTCGGTGCCAGCAGCCTCATCGTGATCAATCTGCATGAAAGAAAATTATTAATAAATAGATGAACACGAGGAAGTTCAACTACAACACTGACATCAGGACAACAACATAAAAATTGCAAAACAAAAAGGACTGACTCACATCAACATCAGGACGCTCAAAGCCAACATCATTCGTTTCGTGGTCAAAAACATTAGCCTCAGTACCATCACCAGCCCTGCTGTCGGTGGCAGCAGCCTCATCCTGGTCAAACTGCTTGATAACAACATTTGCACTTTCTTCATATGGCTTGCAGCGAGAGTTTTGCATAGTTCTGAAACACTTCATGTTGTTCAATAGGCGAACCGAGCTCTGAACTAGATTAGCGGCACCGTCGCGCATATCACCGATTAAAATTCTCTCCATCTCAATGTAGTCAACAGATTCCTCAGCGTTAAATTGATGACCTTCAGGAAGGATACCATTGATACAGCTCAAACGCTCAACTGTCGTTGGGACCTTTTGCAGCTCAGAACACACATTACTTAAGATATGCTCAGCGCGCTCCAACGCTGAAACAGCAACATCAATACCAAAACCCTGCCTCTGTGAAGCACTAGCATTACTAGGGCCAGGGGGGCATAACCAGCACCCTCATCACCACGGCCATCCCTCAACTCATCAGGCAGAGATGAAAACTTCGGAACCTGAGACGACGGCATCTCCAGGACTGGCCGTTTATACACTCGGAGAAAACAACCTCCTCTTGAGTTTTCCACTACAAACAAAAGGGAAAAATAGTTAATCAATCAACGCAACACATAGGGAAAAATAAATCATGATATTAACAGATTTAAAATCAACACCACTAATAAAACTTTAACTGTCATTGCCAATTTGTTAGTATTTACCAACAGGCCAGTTGAACAAAGTTATTCAGTTCAACCAAACATGAAACAATAGTACTAAAAATCCATACCTAAACCATACAAAATATAAACAGACAACTCTACAGTACACATGTCCACTACAGCAAAAAATAGCTGTACCTAAAAATAAAAAAAGGTCTGCAAGAGACAAAACAAACAAAACTCACCGGAAGCTTCCCAAACACCCAAGTCTTTGGATCTGCATTGCCTTTTTTATCAAATCTGCATCAACCAGATCAGAAAGCTTGGAAGGATCCATGTAACATATGAGGGGGACTCGCATGTCAAGCTCTGCAGTTTTGCCACGGATAAGGCAGTCAAGGTACATTAGTACAGGCCCTATGGCACAGCCTGTGATTGCCTTCCCCATGGTATGACCACTTTGGTACTTGGCAACAGCCCTTCTAAGCTCATCAACCATCAGCTGGCAATAATCCATATTAGCCATGTCCTCAAAGACGAGACCCTCAAACATTGCTGCCTCTCTGGAAACACGCGGGGCAGATCCAGGCAACACAACCTTCATAAACACAATAATGAAGAACACTTTCAGAGCAAGGTCATCTTTGCTAGGATCCTTGACGAGCACCCTGAGCTTATTCCTCAAATCCTTTGTCTTGATATCTTTGTCCCTGCTAATGTCAAGCTCCGATCTTAACTTCATCAGAGCGTCATCATATCCGTCCTCTGACGGCCTTGGCGCAGAACGACCACCACGAGGGAAACCAAATAATTGCTGTATACCATCGCTAGTGATGCGAAGCTTCTTATTAGCCTCACCCATGTCAAGAGTCATTGTATCACAATCTATCCTCAGGTACAAAACTCCCATTAGAGGGCGGGAAATGTTAGACTTCACCCTCCACCTGAAGATAGAACCAAAACCAGATGCATGAACCCTAGCAACATGCCGACTCTCGAGCAATTTAGCACAATCTTCAACCTCTCTCAACGAACATCGCACAGTTAAGTTCAATTTCCGTTGGTCACCTTCATCCAAGGCAACTTTTCCGGCATTGCCTCCCACCGGCTTGACCGGACTCATGACGCTAACAGGCTGTAAATGAAAACAAAAAAGCCACACCTTAAAAAATGAATATAGAAAACAACAAAAGCATATGAATGCAAGTAAAAAGAAAAAGAAAGATTGCACAAGTTCAACTATTAAAACAACATCAGTACCACCCCTCAATTGATGCAAACAATGATCAGCCAAACCTGGCCGCAATACCAGCCGAAACACAATTAAATCATTGCAAGTACAACTAGTAAGTCACATGCAGTACAAAACACAAACCACTGCAAACAATGAATATAGAAAACAAAACAAGCATACGATGTAAGTAAAAAAAAGATTGCACAAGTTCAACTATTAAAACAACATCAGTACCACCCTCAATTAATCAATACAATGACAAGCTTCACCTGGCCAGCATACCACCCCAAACACAAATTAAGTCATTACAATTACAATTAGTAAGTCACATGCACAACAAAACACATACCACTGCAAACAATGAATATAGGAAACAAAACAAGCATATGAAGGCAAGTAAAACAAAGAAAAGTTTGCACAAGTTCAACTATTAAAACAACGTAAGTACCACAATCAAAATAGATGCAAAACAATGACAAGCCTCACCTGGCCAACATACCAGCCCAAACACAATTAAATCATTGCAAGTACAACTAGCAAGACACATGCAGTACAAAACACATACCACTGCAAATTCATCTTCTGAATCAACTTCAATATCATCTTCTTCAGATGCAGAATCTTCAGCTTCAACACTAGCACGCTTCTTCACACCTTTGTTCACTTTTGCAGGATGAACTTTACGCTTCTTATTTTCTTTCAACAAAGACCGCTCTTGAAGAGGAGACGAAGAAGGCTTCTTATTTGTCAAACCTCGTGGACTCCGATGAACAAAGGAGCCACCAAGTTTGCTTGGACCAATTTTCACAGCAAAACTATCCGCATCAGCTTTGCTATTATCAGGTTGGGAAACAGCTTTCACACGTGGACTACGCCTTTGTGTGCCATCAGGATTTCGATCTGACATCTTCCTCTTCAAAACAGCTTTCTTCCCCTTAACTTCATCACGATCAAACACTTGCGTCAAACGAGTTTGCATCAAGTTTGTCTTCACAGGCATGTCACTTCCATGATATCCGACATGAACAGTTGAAAAACCCGCGTCACCACCTTCGTCGCCTACACATTTAGGAGCTTGAGCAACATCGACATCACTTTCTGGCACACAGGCAGCCTTTTGACGCTGTTCCAATTCCTTTCTCTTCTGGAATTCATACTTCTTCTTTCTTATCCTTTCATCCTCGAGCTGTAACTGCATAGGAACATCCTCAGCTTGGGTAACAGGCTCAGTGCCATCAACACTTTGAGACTGAGTTACAGACAACTGCAAGCTGCCATCACCATCATGAACGTTAAGTGAATACATTCCATCATTAATATCTTTAACAACATCAGCAATGTCCTCTGGAACACCATGGCTGTCATTAACTGCATAAACCAATAACATAACCATGCACATAAAAAATTAAAACACAATTAACATTGCAGACACAAAAGATAAATAAAGCGCATTGCATCAGACACAAAACAAAACGGAACAACTGATGTAACTAAGCATATATATGTATTAAAGGCTGATAAAAATAGAGCAAATATAAGGGAAACACCAGCAACATTCGCAAGTTCTTCTAGAGGATTTGGTGTCTCAAAAATAACATTCACAAGATCTTGAAAGCGTTCTGATTTGTCAGAATCAGGAGGCACCGGCACTCCAACATCTGCAACAACATCATAATTAGCAAAAAAGTACAAGAACAATCAATCAGTTCAACTATGTGAACACTACAAGTTCACTGAATAAAACAAATATGAACCCACCACTTGCAGAACAAACTTCAGAAAACACAACTCTTTCAACACCATACTAGTTCTTCATTAACTACTACAACCTATTAAAATGCCAGGACAGCAGTTCAAAATACACATGGTGATAAGTACTACATCCTGTTTGCACATTGCATCAACTGCCAAAACCATACACACCATACAATCCAGGAAAAAATTAACACATATCAAAATACATACAACTTATAAAGTCGATAAGACAACAACTGTACAACATAAAAACTAGATCTATTAAAACATCATCCAAAATACAGGGAAAATCACCTGCATTCAATTTGTCCGGACTGGATGATGTACCCATTGAGATCTACAGTCCTAAAATCGGCCGAACCAGATCTGCAAGACACATGAACAAAAATTAGGGATTTGAACTATTTCAGAAACGAAGCACGCCATACAAAAGCAAAACTCTTACCAGCAAACACAAAATCCGCCACGCAATCCAGTATCACTGCCGCCAAACGCTCGTTCAATAGCAAAGGAACCCTAGCGAGTGCAGCCTGGGACAGCAAAGAGAGCAAGAGATTAGAAATAGAGAGAAAATCTGAACATAAGAGGACGCAAGCAAAGTCAATGGCAGAGAAAAAAGAACAAAAAAGAGCACCCGGACCTCCACCCCTGGGGTTGAGCCCTCCGGCCGACGCTCCCACAGCGAAACAGGAGTAACAACTCCTGCTCTGAGAAGAGAAGAAGAGGGGAACGAAGACGGAATCGATTTGGGGACGGGAGAGGAGCGGAACAGGGAAGATAGGAGGTTAAAAGGTGAGTGGGAGGGTTAAAAGATGACTAGGAGAAAACGGACGCCTAAAGCCCACAACCGTGGCGAAGCCCACTATCTCTAGCCAGTTACAAAAGATAATACCAAAAATCAAATACAAATAAAAATTTTTAATATAGATGGTGAAAACAAACGGCTAAAGTACAAATAATAACTCACAACAGTACAAAAAAATTATCAAAAAAGTACAAATGAAAAAACAATTCATAACGATGATGTTTTTCCCCTAAAAAATAAAGATAAGATAATGGGGCAAGTCATGTTACAGACTCGCCTCTGCATGCGACGCCGCGGCACGCCGCGTCGTCGCCTGCTACGGCTCGTTCCTGGCTCGGCCTCGCCGGGATGGGGGAGGGGGGGTCCCGACCCCCCTCCCCCCCGGCTCGGCCTCGCGCTAACGCGGCAGTGCGCTCGTTTGACAGGCGTAGTGCGGTTATTCTGTTTCCCCCCACCCCACCCCACGCACCCACACCCCTAAGATAGATAATGGGGCAAAGTCCATACAAGGAAGATGTGTCAGTACAACTATGCCCCTCGGTACGGTTCGGTGCGGGGGCAAGTCATGTTTCCCCCACGCACCCACACCCCTAAAGATAGAAAACGTGGTTATTCTGTTTCCCCACGCACCCACACCCCTAAGATAAGATAATGGGGCAAGTCATGTTACGGACTCGCCTCCGCATGCGACGCTGCGGCACACCGCATCGTCGCCTGCTACGGCTCGTTCCTGGCTCGGCCTCGCCGGGATGGGGGAGGGGGGACCCCCCTCCCCCCCGGCTCGGCCTCGCGCTAACGCGGCAGTGCGCTCGTTTGACAGGCGCAGTGCGGTTATTCTGTTTCCCCCACCCCACCCCACGCACCCACACCCCTAAGATAGATAGTGGGGCAAAGTCCATACAACGAAGATGTGTCAGTACAACTATGCCACTTGGTACGGTTTGGTGCGGGGGCAAGTCATGCCACAATACTATATTCAAACAAACAAAAAAAAAGAAAAAGAAAAAATTGACAGCACAAGGACAAAAAAGTACCAGTCCAAGTTACTGGTGTAGTCAAGTACTAGATCCAAAAAAAGTGCCGTGTCATCGCCTGCTATGGCTCGTTCCTGGCTCGGCCTCACCGGGATGGGGGGGGA
This sequence comes from Triticum urartu, assembly GCF_003073215.2. NCBI lineage: Eukaryota > Viridiplantae > Streptophyta > Magnoliopsida > Poales > Poaceae > Triticum > Triticum urartu. The sequence goes on from NC_053024.1 coordinate 498,072,592, forward strand.
GGGGGTCCCTCCCCCCCTCCCCCCGGCTCGGCCTCGCGCTAACGCGGCAGTGCGCTCGTTTGACAAGCGCAGTGCAGTTATTCTGTTTCCCCCACCCCACCCCACGCACCCACACCCCTAAGATAGATAATGGGGCAAAGTCCATACAAGGAAGATGTGTCAGTACAACTATGCCCCTCGGTACGGTTCGGTGCGGGCGCAAATCATGCCACAGTACTATATTCAAACAAACAAAAAAAAGAAAAAGAAAAAATTGACAGCACAAGGACAAAAAAGTACTAGTCCAAGTTACTGGTGTAGTCAAGTACTAGATCCAAAAAACAAAAAAAAAATTGACTGCCCAAGGACAGGCGCAGGCCCTGACAATGCTAGATACTTGAACTCGAGCCCGTGGGCGAATCCCTAGTAATCCGCATACCCGCAGGGCCTGCCGTCCAGGGCCCACAGGTCAAGAGAGAGAGAGAGAGAGCGAGCGCCGTGTATAAGCGCTAAGGTAAGTGTTTAGAGGAGTTCGACTGGTGAGCGTCGGCTGCGCTTATAAACAAGTCTAGAGCCCCCTCGACTAGCGAGGTGGGACTAAACACATAGCTCACGCACACGCCGTGCTGCACAGCCGCACGAGAGAAGCTATCCGGGCCGAATACAACGACCCAGGCCGATGGCCCAACAAAGTACTTCGCCCCATTACAAAAATCCAGTAGATCACGCACGACAAAAAATAAAAAATGAAAATAATTTAAAAAAACTCACAACAAAAATCAGTTAATAAACAAAAATATTGTGAAAAAGTTCAAACACATCTTAATGGTAAGAAGTAAAAAAAATATATGTAAGACTGTAAATAAAAATTTCAGAAATGAATTTACAAAAAAGTTCAACTACTACAATTCATAAGGTTCAAGTACAAAAATAAAAATAAAGTACTGTGCAGCGAAGATTAATTTTTTTTATAAAATACCAAAACTATCATTATTCATCTATAAAAAACATGCTCCAAAATTGATGTAAAAAAGTAAGAAAAAAATATTATACAACAAACAAATTTGATTGGTAATTGACACCCTAAAATAGAGCAGTACTATCATTAACAGAATGTAAGTTCAGCAAACTCAATAACAAAAAAGGGTTCTAAAAAAATCATCAGCGTATAGCACCGTCTCGAAGTTATGAACATGAAAAATATACCAGCCAAAACAAAGGATGCCCATCAGTTCAACTATAGAAAATGTTCCAGTACTAATATAAAGAATGTATAAATAAAACACTTATAATTGAGCAGAACAATAGGAAAAACATTACATAACTAGTTCCATACCATTCTGATAAAACCATACAATTCAACCATCTCACATGCAAATGTTTTAAAAGAAAAAATACTGCAACATAATCAACCATACACAAATCTCAAAGCCGGCATCATTTGCCACATTTAAACCTACAGCACATAAATTCTGAACATCAGAGAGTCGTCTTCTCTCAAGAACATATCCATAACCACATCACCATCCTCAAATCCAGACTCAGCCGCAAACTCCTTCCACCCAGTACTTAGGTTGATGCAACCATCAAAGTCGATGTGGTAGGCAACATCCATCAACTGATACCCATTCTTGTCTGAAGTCTCCATCTTCAGAACACCGGAACTAGGAGCAACAATCCTGATCCTGGGTGACATTTTCTGCAAATGGACATGGGAGTACAAAACAAAATGAACACCTGACATAACTGAATTTTTACACAGATATAGGAACGATTTGCATAACAAACTAAAATGGAAAAAATCTGAACCAAAACAATAACACAAAACTAACTAGACATGTGAACTGACTAAACTGAAAAATATACATATCAATACACCTACAGTAAAAACATCTATTCATAAACAGATCAGGGATTATACAAAAAATGGTTTAAATACTGTTAAGTAATGAACAAATACACACAGAAATCCCTACTGTTAAAATCCAACAAAACCAAATTAAAAAAATATAGACAAGCTATTCATAAGACAAAACTGCAGATCCAGTCCATGGGTTTCGAATAGAAACCAACAAGAAAGTAGAAAAAAAATGAATAGAAACACATACCCATGATTCCTTCAAGTCACCATCCGTCGGGCGACAAACATAGGGTGTACGAAACCCATGGTTGCCGTACAGCAAACAAGAAAGTTGCCCACGCCGCTGAGTCTGAGTGAGCTCCAAACCAGACTCGTACACACAGCCGTCAGCTATGCGCGCCATCTTTACCAGGCATCCGCATGAACAATCCTCCATCGAACAGACAGGAACAGAGAAAAAGGCAACGAAGAGAAGAGAGAGGAACCTAGATCTGATTCTGGAAGAATGAATAAAAGGGAGGGGGAAGACTTGGCCACACACCACACATAGATGGATAACGTTTATAGTCAGGGACACTCGCAGATTATAAAAATAATAAATAGGCAGATGGGCAGCCAGCTGGTAGGAAATAGTTATTACACAAGCCATCCAACATTTGACCGCAAATCAATTCAACTTTAGAAAACCAAGCAGTTCAAAGGTGCACATGTCGAACATATGCAGACAAAACAACACATTCAGAGACAAAAACAAAGTTGAATTCATTTAGTCATTCGAACATCTGCTCCCTCACAACAAAAATCTTAAAAACATAATATTCACTACTTCGGTCATAACGATCAAAGAAACGACGCCATTTTGCCCTGGTGGATGGATGTGGAGCCGTAGCTGCTCTCGCCCTAGCCCAACTAATGATCTGAATATGGTTCCTTCCCCTGCCCTCTGGGAAAAGAATCTCCAATTCATTGGAGTTGCAAGTATCCATCACCTCACGCGCAAGTCGTCTGTTGAACTCTGCCTCCAGTTCCTCCTCGGCAGCACGTCACGCCATCTGCCTGCGCCTACGCCTCCTCCTCCTTTGCTCCGCTACTGCAGCCCTAACATCTATGGCGTCCCCCTCCTCCTCTGTAACCTCTCCCAGCTCAGGATCCATCACCCTTTTCTTTGGTTACAGCTCGTAGAATGAAACTAACAGAGGGCTCGGGCTTTATAATCAAAGTGCAGAGCCATCGGTGCGGCTCCCATGTCAACACACAGAAACAAAACTTTGACACGGCAGCAGTCCAACTACACATACAGGCATCAATTCAAAACAACACTGAGAAACACACAACTTAATTCCACAGTTTGACCAGATTACCCGAAATCGCAGCTTACAGTCAGCCGCCATACACAACCTCCGCCAACGACAAAACAACATGGGAATCCGGGGTAGAAACAACTCAAAAAAGCAAAATTGACAACGCAAATCTTTTCATACAGTCCTTATATCTCTCCCTGCAACACCAATTCGAAAGTAAAACAACAGAAAAAGAAGAACAGATTTCCATGGCAGGCGTGGAAAACGACCAAGAACAAAAAACTTGTAATCATAAATTACAGATGAAAAAAATCTCAAAAAACTATAACATACCGATAATTCTCACATCAAAAACGACAAACACGACGTAAATTGAGGCCCACGAACACCACAGTAAACATTGACGCCCAAAATCACGTCCGCCGCCAAAATGCCCATGCCGTCACCTCCGGTGACTACAGATCGCAAAACTCATCCAGCTGAGCGTGCGGACGTGCGGAACCCCTACATGTCTCCTCTAGCAACGAATGGCCCGCAGCATCGCGCCGGGGAACAACCGGAAGCTCCACGTTGCATCCCCTGTTTCCGTCCGTCGTGCACGCAGGAAGATCAGTTCTTGTTGAAAAACACGTCAGTCCAAACTGTGAACCACGTCAGTTCAAAAAGGGTAACAGAATAATATTCTATTACGCGTAACAGAATAGCCCAGATGTATGTATATATATATATATCATGATGCCCTCATGTTCATATTTTATTTTTTATCGACACCTCGATCTCTAAACATGTGGACATATTTTTCAATTTCGGCTTTCGCTTGAGGACAAGCAAGGTCTAAGCTTGGGGGAGTTGATACGTCCATTTTGCATCATGCTTTTATATCGATATTTATTGCATTATGGGCTGTTATTAAACATTATGTCACAATACTTATGCCTATTCTCTCTTATTTTACGAGGTTTACATGAAGAGGGAGAATGCCGGCAGCTGGGATTCTGGGCTGGAAAGGAGCAAATATTAGAGACCTATTCTGCACAGCTCCAAAGTCCTAAAACTTAATGGAAGCTATTTCCAGAATATATAAAAAATACTGAGCGCAAGAAGTTTCAGAGGGGGGCCACACCCTGGCCACGAGGGTGGGGGCGTGCCCTACCCCCTGGGCGCGCCCCCTGCCTCGTGGCCCCCCTGGTGGCCCTCTGATGCCCATCTTCTGCTATATGGAGTCTTTCGTCGAGGAAAAAATCATAAGCAAGATTTCGGGACGAGACTCCGCTACCACGAGGCGGAACCTTGGCGGAACCAATCTAGGGCTCTGGCGGAGCTGTTCTACCGGGGAAACTTCCCTCCGGGAGGGGAAAATCATCACCATCGTCATCACCAACGATCCTCTCATCTGGAGGGGTCAAGCTCCATCAACATCTTCACCAGCACCAACTCATCTCAAACCCTAGTTCATCTCTTATATCCAATCTTTGTATTCAAACCTCAGATTGGTACCTGTGGGTTGCTCGTAGTGTTGATTACTCCTTGTAGTTGATGCTAGTTGGTTTACTTGGTGGTAGATCATATGTTCCGATCCATTATGCATATTAATACCCCTCTTATTATGAACATGAATATGCTTTGTTAGTAGTTACGTTTGTTCCTGAGGACATGGGAGAAGTCTTGCTATTAGTAGTCATGTGAATTTGGTATTCGTTGGATATTTCGATGAGATGTATGTTGTTATCCCTCTAGTGGTGTCATGTCAACGTCGACTACATGACACTTCACCATTGTTTGGGCCTAGAGGGAGGCATTGGGAAGTAATAAGTAGATGATGGGTTGCTAGAGTGACAGAAGCTTAAACCCTAGTTTATGCGTTGCTTTGTAAGGGGCTGATTTGGATCCATATGTTTCATGCTATGGTTAGGTTTAACTTAATACTTCTGTTGTAGTTGCGGATGCTTGCAATGGTGGTTAATCATAAGTGGGATGCTTGTCCAAGTAAGGACAGCACCCAAGCACCGGTCCACCCGCATATAAAATTATCAAAGTACCGAACGCGAATCATATGATCGTGATGAAAACTAGCTTGACGATAATTCCCATGTGTCCTCGGGAGCGCTACACCTTATTTACTTTTATTACTTGCTACTCGTTACAAATTACCTTATCATAAAACTATCTGTTACCGAAAATTTCAGTGCTTGTAGAGAATACCTTACTGAAAACTGCTTATCATTTCCTTCTGCTCCTCGTTGGGTTTGACACTCTTACTTATCGTAAAGGCTACGATAGATCCCCTACACTTATGGGTCATCACCGCACTAAGCCAACGCGTGGTTACGCAGCTGGCCTCTCCAATATAGCTCAAGAAAGAGTGCCGAGTTGCTCCATGCCGACTTGTCGAGGAGCATGGCAGCACGGGCATCGTCGCTACCGTCAACGCCGCCGCATCGTACAACGCCTCCAGTGTCTGCGACTGCGCCATCCGCCGTCGACGCGCACGTAGCCGCGACATGCAGGCAAAGAAAGAAGCTACCGTGGATGTCGATGAGGTGACGCGGCTACGCGGATGTTGACGAGGTGACGGGTAGCATGTCCTCGCCCGCCGCCATCATCGAGGATAAGTAGAACACGGGAGACCACCAACGATTGTATCCCATGAAGGCCACCGCCGAGGCGACGTCAGCGAATACAGCCGGTGTCTTGCATGATTCTTCTTCTGCAGGATGCTGAAGGAGGACAAAGAGATCGGGCAGCGACCATTTAGATTAGGTATTTTAATTCTACCAGGCTGGTTGTAATGGGAGTATTATAAGTAGTATCATGCATGCCAATTACTAGTAGGCAAATTTGATGAGGTGGCGTAGAATTAAATGAAGAAAGGGAGGGTTGAGTATCATATTATGGTACCATATGGAATTAAGACCTCTTCCAATGCAAATGTGCTTAGATGAGGTGCTACGTGTGTTAAATGGCTTAGCAACTCAAGTCTCCGATGCTTAGGTGCTTAGTTTGTTGTTGCTAAGCTTGCTTCATTTAATTAGCTATAGACTCAGAATTGTCTTTCCACCTAGGTACACGCGCTTAGCACCGTTTCTTCCTGGGGTCACCAAACTAGTCTCTCTCTTCTTTATTAACTTGCCACATCATATTTTATGCCTACGTGGCAGGCTTAGCACCTATACATGGTGGAGCACTGGGAGAGGCCTAAGGCTAGTCATAGTGGGGAGTAACTTATAGTACTAGTGTCATGCATATGACACTAGTCTAAGTCACTACTCCATATTGCAAAGTAACGTAGTACTGGTGTCATAGATGGCTACATTTATTAGCTTGCAGGCTCATTCTTTCTCGGGAAGCGCTGTGTTACAGTAACATATTATGTTACTCTAAACATCTCTCTCCTCATTAACGACATGCCACATAAACAAAAATTTCTTGGAGTGCGCTATGTTACTACCTAAGTTACTCCCACTGTGGTTAGTCTTAGGCCTTGTTCGGTTCAACCTCCTCCCAAGGGGTTTGGAGAGGAATGGAGGGGAATTTGGCTTGTACATGATTTAATCCCCCACAATCCCTGTTAATCTATGTATGTTGTGGGCATGTTATTTGACCCCTCATTTTGCCGCGCTACGACCAGTGTGAGTGTCTACATGTAGTACACCATCCTCTAATTTGGTGGATGCCAAGCTGGCACGAAAAGGAGCTATAACTTTTTTTCAACTTGAAAAATGTTACTGATGAAGAGCCATAATTAAGCTAGAGGCGTCTCTTATTTTCTTTCGAATGGGCAATAAGCTGGAGAGTGTCTCTAATGGGTTGCCTCTAGTGTTAAGGCCCTCCAGTACAAAACACGGGCAACCGACTGGGCCAATACAAAAGCCTATCCATCTTAAAGCCCATTTGTTTTTGTTTTTTGCGAGGAGAAGGCCATATTTCTTGAAGAGGGGGTGATCCGAGAAAAATCCTCATTCCTCCTTGCTTCCACTTATACTACAGCTCGCTGGACACTCCCGCTTCCGTCACCCCCCATTTCCCCCGCTTCCCTTCTTCCTCACTCGTACAGAAAACCCCCGCTCACCTTCTTCCTCATTCGTACAGAAAACACCTGCTCCTCTTCTTTCACTCCTACAGAAAACCCCAGCCCTCATTCTTCCCCACTCGCACTGCCAATAGGCTCATCTCTGGCTACTCTGCTCAAACCCGTGAGCTCGGTGCAACGCCCGCAAGGAAAATGGAGTCGGCTGGCCCCAGCGCCATGAAGATGAGGCTCCCGTTAGCGGCAACGCCAGTTGTAGATCCCACACCCGGCTGCGCAGGGAGAAGCGGCGAGCCCCCCCCCCACCCGGATCAGAGTAACCCGTAGAATCTCCTATGGACCGCATCAGCGATCTTTCGGACGACATCCTTGGGGAGATCATCTCGCTTCTCCCCACCAAGGATTGCTGTCGCACACAAGTCCTCTCAACTCGGTGGCGCCCGATATGGCGCACCACGCCCCTCAATCTTGACTGTCGTCAGATTTCTGTCCTTCCTGAATTTGATCTCCTCAGAGCAATCGTCTCCTCTCACTAGCAGGGCCCCATTCGACGCCTCTGCATCCCGACACGCTACCTGCTGTCCATACCCGGCAGGGTGGACGCTTCGCTGACATCCCCTGAATTCGAAAAACTCCAGTACTTTGAGTTATACCATTACGACGAAAGTTTCATACCATGAACTGAACACCAAGAATTTGTGCCCACACCACTGTTGTCCATCTCGTGGTTTTCCTCCTCTCTCCACACCGCCACCTTTGCCCAGTGCCATCTACCAGACGATCTGGTACAAATCCTTTGACTCCCACTTCTAAAAAACTTTCGCTTGTGGAGGTTTATCTGTCGGAGGCCTCACTGCACATCATCATCCACTCGATTTTCCCTGCCCTGGAGAACTTGCTGATTGTTTTGGGAGTAGAAATCCCTATCAATTGTCTCCAAATAAAGTCGCCTCACCTTAAAAGCATTGGAATTTCTTTCCAAGGACAACAACTCATCATCGAAGATGCCCCTTCACTTCAAAGGTTTCTCCTTCATTACTATTATAAACCTTGGCAAATAATTGTCGTCTCTGTGCCCAAACTGGAGACCTTGGGTGTAATTCATGATCTGTTTAATGCTCACAAGAAGTTGGTGTTTGGCTCCTCACCTTTTCAGGTACCATATATTAGCATCTACACATTTGTAATCATAAGCTGGATTTTTCATTTGTGCGCATAAATTTTATATCATCTTGGACTACACTTTGGGTACTAATATTATGTTATATGCTCAATGTATAGTTCGTCCATGGATAGTCTATCAATGTTGCTAATTCTGTCAAGATCTTATATAGCAGAATGTTTAGTTATGACCTGTACATAATTATTGGCTTGCTGCGATGCTTTTGGTCTCTAGAGAATTTATATATAAAGGCGTTGATTTCATGCACATTGAAAGACCGTATATATTGTACTAGAATTAACTGTTTAGCTGTTGCTCTTTCGACATACTCTTTTTTCAAACCTTAACTATTTTCAAATCTTCATGTCTACTTAGGCACTGCAACCACATGGAGAAAAACGTATAACCAATTGGTGGCGTAATAAGCACCAGGATTTTCTCAATTCTCATGACATTCGTTTGAGGACGATAACGATGGAAGGATATTCATCCAACCAAGCAAATAGAAGCTTTGTCACATTCTTCCTGTTGAATGCAAGGTTACTATTGTCCATGAGGCTTAAGTTTTATAGCAAGAGATTTCTCACGGACGGACATGTTGAACAGCAAAAAAAGAAGTTTCAGGTGGGCAAATGGGCTTCTAAACATGCTCGGCTTCTATTTACAACAAATTGTAGTCATCCTAAAATATATTTTTTTGCATAGGATGTTGATTTTATGGATCAGACCGATCCATTTGTTTGTGACTGCAAAAAAGAGTGGTTGGGTTAGATGTTATGCCATGTTCAATCTGGGTTTTGTCTAAATTTGATGAACAATTAATCCTTGGGCTTTTTTTACCGTTTGTAAGCTTGAGTTGCATGTTGTTGCCCTCGTACTCCCCTCCACCTGCCACTACATTGCCGCATCTTCCATGACTGTGGTTTGTTCCTGTCTGAGGCCTCGCCGTCATTCTCCACCTTGGTTCGCTCGCTGTGCCCGCTGCCGTCTGGCGTTGTCAACATGGTCAACAACCAAGAGGAATCAGGAGATGAATGCACGTGGAGAGGCTGATAGTAGGCACCCACCAGGGTCATTGCATTACGCAAGCAGGTGCCTCGTTATTACAAGCCAAAAAATACTTCCTCCTAATTGTTTGACAACTAGGTCCCACGCCATTGTCAATGTAGTCAATAAACGAGAAAATTACACAACGAGCGGATAACACGAGGGACCCAGCAGCTCGCCCAGTTGTTTTTTAGTTTCAGAGACGGAGCTCAACTGCACGTTGTGTGGGGGGCATGGCCCGTCTAACCGACACTTACGCTTTTATTTAAGCACATGACTAGCCCAGTTGATATCTTTTTTCTTTCTGAAAATGGCTAGCCCAGTTCTTTTTTTTGGAGAATACCAAAACCGAGGCCTACTTGCTTTTCTCAACCCTGTTGGGCTGCAAATCTTTCAAGACGAGGAGGGATGTAAGTAGTAAGAAATGGGCTTCCCCGGAAAATGGGCTATAAGTTGTAAGAAATGGGCTGTAAATTTTTAAACCAAAGCCAACCGGCAATTACATTAAAATATCATTTTTTCTGGATTTCTCTACTCTCCACTCTTATAAAAAGCAGAGTTGGTGATGATGGTGTGCCTGCCATCCTGCAATATAGGCCGTCCTATCTATATCTAACGAATAGGAAGGAAACTATGACAATTTACCCGCACTGCTCTCCACATTTGCAGATACAGCCTTCCCTCGTTCATCCTTTTCTCCCACAAGATAAACTACTCGTACAAATGCATCTTCATATTCTGTGCAACGCACGGGCATCTTCCTAGTTAAGATTTTAAATTTCATTCATTTTTTGCGGAGAATTGTGTTTTGAATTTTATTTTGATATAATTTTAAAAAAATTATTTTAACGTGACTCAAAATTTTGTGATTAAAAGAGTTCGGACCCCACTGAAATATGCAAAATTTCATTGAATTTTTTTCAGTGTACGCAAGGCTTTGTTAACTTAGTCAACACAGAGCAGTGACTGTTGGATGTCCATCCAACGGCCGCCGTACTTCTTCAATCTCTGATCTTCCTGCTCCAGCCGCCCAAACCAGCGCTGGCGGGACTGCCTGCTCCCTCCTCCTATGGCCGGCCGGGCTGCCGCCAGGCCATCCCTCTACCCACCCGCACATCCTGTTATTTTTTGGCGACGTCTGCCTCACGCCACAGCCGACCAGCCAGCGCTTGTACTCCACTCAGCGTGGGCATCCGCTGCGGTGGCTTCGCTGGCTCTGGGTCGTTCCCTTCCTGGGCCTCGCCCATGTCCACTGCGTTTGTGCTCTCAGCGTGGCGAGGTCAACATGGTCAACAAACAATAGCCATCGGAAGAGGATGACAGTAGGGACCCACACAAGGAAATGCCTCCTTATTACGTGCAAAATAATGATTCCCCCACCTGACTGCTGGGACCCACCGTAGTGGGAGGCTGACTTGTGGTCCTACTAAGTTGACGAGGACGGAGGGCTTTGTCAACTTAGTCAATATGAACGATTTTAGCTCCAGTGACCGTACGATGTCCATCCAACGGCCATAGTGCTTCTTCAACCTCTGGTCTTCTTGCTCCAGCCACCCAAACCAGCGCCAGTCGTGCCGCCTGCGCCTGCCTCCTGTGGCCGACTGTGTTGTCGCGAAGGCCTCACCGCCCCCTACTACGCCCGCCGCTGACCAGGCCATCCCTATACTCACCCACACCCTCTGTTATTCTGCGGCGATGGCAGCCTCACACCGTAGCTGAACCAGTGAACCCTCGCACTCCTCTTCGTGTGGGCATCCACTGCTGCGTCTTCCCCGGCTCCACGTCATCCCCTTCCTAGGCCTCACCGTCGTCCACCACCCCGGTGCTCTCGACACGGCATGGACAACATGGTCAGCGAATGACATCCATCGGAAGTGGACTGTATGTGGACAAGCTGACAGCTGAGTCCACGGCCGCACACAAGGAAATGCCTCCTTATTACGCGTAAAATAATGATTCCTCCACCTGATAGTAGGGACCCACCGGACGGGACACTGTATTTCGTGAAAAAAACATTCCCCCCCTGACTGTTGGGACCCACCAACTACATCTTCGTATGCAAGGAAGTGCCTGACAGTTGGGACCCACCTAGTCGGAGCGTATGTAGCGTTGTCATTCTGGTCGCGAACGTGTACGTACATACGATCGGTCTGTCCGCAGGCTGCAGCAATGAACCGTGGCTGTGTAAGGAATGGCACGTTCATAGTATAGGCGCGCACGTGTCGTAGTAGAGGCGTGCACATAGCATGTACACGTACGTACATCCATGGTGCAAGAAAGTAAATACGGCCACGTACGTACATACGGGCGGGATCCCGAACGCCTACTCGCGCATATGTACGGCCAAGGTTCTTGTACATGGCTGGACCTGAACGGAGAAACCGCGTCATCGTGTTCATCGGGAGCCAACCGGTTTGGACGGCACGTGATCGAAACGAGGCCTGCCATATCGCTGAACGGACGAAACGACCTTGTGTTCTACCGGCCATGGTCGAAATAGGATCCTGTTCATCGGGAGGGGTCTGGCATACCGCAAACGGAGGAAACAGACTTCTCTTGGACCTCCTATGGTCGAAATGGGGTCTTGTTGATCGGGAGGGGTGCGGCGTACCGCCAAACGGAGGAAATGAACTTGTGTTGGAGCGCTACGGTCAAAACGGGGGTCATGTTCATCGAGAGGGGTGTGGCATACCGCAAAACGGGACTCCACGGGATACTGTTCATCTCCACCGTCGACCTCCTCCAGCCTCCACGGGCTACTGTTCATCCACCATCGACCTCCTCTAGCCTCCACATGCGACTGTTCATCCACGAGCTCCTGTTCATCCAGCCCCCACCGCTCCTCTACTATCTACTGTTCAGCCAACCCTCTCCACGGGGTCCTGTTCATCCACCCCTCCACGGGCTACTGTTCATCCAGCCCTCCACCGGCTACTGTTCAACCATCCCTCCACGAGGTCCTGTTCATCCATCCCTCCATGAGGTCCTATTCATCCACCCCCAACCGTCTCATCGGGGTCTTGTTCATCCAGCGGAAACAGCCTCTACTACCACGGGGTTCTGTTCATCCAACCCCCTGCCGGGAACTATTCATCCACCCCCCCAACAACACTCACTGTTCATCAAGGGAGGGAGGCAACAAGGTTCGATAGGCTTCAGTTAGCAGCAGTAGTGAAGGAATCACTCAGGTTCAGTTAACAACAAGGGATCGATCGGGGTTCAGTAACGTAGCTAGTGCAATCGCTCGGGTTTAGTTAGAGCCCAACGCCTCGCTCGGGTTTAGTTAGAGCGCAATGCCTCGCACACACTCGGGTATGTGTATGAGAGAAACACACAAACCTCTATGCACCGCTCGGTCCCGACCACCCATCGTAACCGGGAAATCCCCGATATTTTCCTCGCCCTCGCTTCTACCACGGTTTTTTCGGTCATGGATGGCCCAAAGAATGTCATGCAGCTGCATGTCCGGCCCGCCTAGGACGAAAAGCCCATTTTCTGTCATGATGTTTAGTCATAGAAGTAGGAGCCACCACATCTATGATGGTAGCGGGTTTTGCTACAATTATCGTCATAGAAGTGCCATAAGCATGATAGAAAAAAATTTGTTTGGCCCAAAATATCACGGATGTGTCTTTTTTTACTAATGAGGATGGCAGGCTTGGGGGCTATTTTGATGATGACAGTATTCCGGACCCCTATGAGCCGCCGAGCGGGGCTGCTATCTTTATGGCTGGTACGCAACCAATGGTAAATTCATCAACAGCCGCGGCTATGACATCCGGGTCAACTGCTGCTGCGACAGCTGGGGCGAGTAGTTCAGTTCGGCCACCAACTCAAGTTTATCTAAGCTCTTGGGCACCTTGATGACTCTGTTAGCCACGGAGGCGACTCCAGCAAATCAAGCACAACATAATGCAGAAGTTGCAAAGGTCCGAGAGATTAGGTGGCCAAGGCCTAAGAGGATCTTTATGCAGATAACGCCAGGATGGCGATGGAGCGAGCTTCGATGGAAGCCGAGTCCCACGGATAAGGGTAGAAGCTTCTCGTCCGAGTCTGGATCAGAATGCATCCAATGTTGTTCTTCGAAGGAGGCACATGAGCCGCCTGCCTTCGCAGTTTGAGGGGCGAAATCTTTTTAGCAAACCTGGGGCAGGAATGAGTAACCTGCCCGTTGTAACCCGGGCTACTGAGGCACTAGGGACTGGAGTGGTGGCCCAGCCTCATGTTCTAGACCCCCCTCGTAGGGATCTGGCCCCACCCCAACGGATTCCAACACCCTCTGGCCATTATTCTAACCCAGTGGATAACATGATAGCAGCGGCTACACGACTGGTGGCTATCCCGATCGAAGGTGAGTCTCCAGCGGCAATAGAGACCCGGAATGTGGTGGAGCTTCTTCATACAACTGTGGCGCAGCAGGCGGCTTATTCATACAACTGTGAGCGTGTTCACTCAACTCCCTGCCAAAGCCAAAGCTACAACTGGTGTGTTGAGTCACCGGCGGTTTCCAGCAGCAAGCGGCGTCATAACCCGCCTTGTAATGATGACCCGCCCAATGGACATAACCCGCCTTGTGATGATAATAATGCTCAGGCCCTTGTGGATCAGGCTAGAGCCCGTCGTGAGGCGGAATTGGTGGCTCAATTGGGGGCTCATCAGCAGTCTCCAGTACACCCTTCGGCAACCGTTGCAGCTGGGATGACTTCTAGGACAGTTGGTGTCATGTCTAGTACCGGCTCTATGCAATGAACGTTTGCCCAAGGATTTTAAGGGTCCTCGTAAGGTGCCTAATTACACAGTTGATCTTCCACCTAAAGCTTGGATTGAAAGCTATGAGCTAGCTATGGAGATGCTAGATGTTAATGATGTTGTATGTGCCAAGTACTTCATGATGATGTTGGATGGACCGGCTCGTACCTGGTTGAAAGGATTACCTGCCAATTCCATCAATTGATGGGCCGAGTTGAAGGCGCGCTTCATCCAGAACTTTAAGGGAATGTGTAAGCAGCCTCTGACGATTATTGACTTGGATAACTGCGTGCAGCGGGAGGATGATTCAGCCCACCATTGGGTCTGCCGGGTCTCCACTATTATTCATTCATCACATAGCATTGCGACAGGTTCAGTTGTTCTAGTCTTGGAGAAGAATTGTCATTTTACCCCCCTTAAACAGAAGCTTAGGCGGCTCAAGTGTCACTGTAATGACATGGGAAAGCTCATAGCGGCTCTCATCAAGTATGTTGACTTTGATACCACCAAAGATCCTGGATCTGATGATGAAAAATCCAACAAAGCAAAGAAGAGTGGTAATGGTAAGGGTCAGTAGCAGAACCTGACAGGGCATAATGGTCACAACAAGGGTAAAGATGGTAAGCGCAGACAACCCGATGGCGGGTCAGATCTGCTAGCTAACACCAACACTGGATACGAAAGCCGGCGCCGTAATGGAAATGGTAAACAGGCCTATGGACGGCCAAAATTTAATATTGAGATGATGATGAACGAACCTTACCCAAAACACAACCTGCCCAATAAGCCGGTGGCTCATGCTTGGAAGGACTGTTTCATCATGAGAGAGTACAGGAATTCCAACTTCAATCAGAATCATGGCAACAATAATGGCCCACCTCGTGAGTCAGGATCCGGCTCACACGGGCCCGGCTTTGGCGGTGTCGGCTCAAGCTCTGGCTATTAAGGACAGGGCAACTAGGGTGATTATAACTAACAGTCTAGTCAAGGTAACCAGCAACAGTAGTTAGGGTACCAGAGTAATCCAAAACAGCTCAATGGGGGTCAACATCATGTTTTTACCACCAGTCTTTGCAAACAAGATTAGAAGGTTCATAAACGCGTGGTCAGTGCAATTGAGCCGACGGTACCTCAATACTTGCGGTGGTCAGAGCAACCAATCACATGAAGTCTAGAGGATCACCCGCGCCGGGTTGATAATCCAGGTCAACTAGCGTTGGTGGTAGCCCCTCAGGTTGGGGGTTATAAATTCACTAAAATGCTCATGGATGGTGGCAGCAGTATCAATATCCTTTATTATGATACCTTTCACCAGATGAATTTGTCTGATAAAGAGCTTAAGCTATCTTCTATAATCTTTCATGGTGTGGTACCTGGTAAGTCGGCATATCAGGTTGGTAAGATTGATTTGGAAGTGACTTTTGGTGATGACTATGGCTACAGAGCAGAGACGTTATGGTTTGAAGTGGTTAAAATAAAGATCCATTATCATGCCTTGTTTGGATGGTCGGCTTATGCCAAATTTATGGCACGACCTTGTTATGTTTATTTACAGCTTAAGATGCCAGGACGTAAGGGTACCATTATAGTCCAGGGTAATCGAAAGATTGCTTTGGAATGTGAAGAAGGAGATGCTCCCTATGCTGAATCAGCCTGTCCTACTGAGGAGCTTAAATTTTATAAGGATAATGTTGACCCAGCTGATATGACCCCTTTGAACAAGCCCACCACAGAGCAAGACCCTTTCTTGAAGTTTAAGTCGGCTGATGATACTAAGCAGGTTGACATTGTCCCTGGCGACTCATGTTAGCAGTTCACAATAGGGGCTAACATGCATCCTAAATAGGAAACCGCGCTCATCGAGTTCATCCGTGAGAATTGGGACATCTTTGCATGGAAACCTTCTAACATGCCAGGTGTACCGAGAGAATTCTCTGAGCACACTCATAATGTTGATCCTAAATTTAAGCTGGTCAAACAGTTCCTTCGCCGTTTCAACTAAGAGAGGCGCAAGGCTATTGGAGAAGAGGTGGCCTGGCTCTTAGCAACTGGTTTCATCATTGAAGTCTTTCACCGATATGTCTCCAACGTATCTATAATTTTTTATTGTTCCATGCTACTATATTATCTGTTTTGGATGTTATATATATATGCATTAATATCCTATTTTATATTATTTTTGGGACTAAACTATTAACCTAGAGCCCAGTGCCAGTTCCTGTTTTTTCCTTGTTTTAGAGTTTCACGGAAAAGGAATATCAAACGGAGTCCAAACGGAATAAAATTTTCGTGATGATTTTTCTTGGACTAGAGGACATCCAGAGGACTTGGAGTGCAAGTCAGAGAAGCCACGAGGTGGCCATAAGGACGGAGGGCGTGCCCAGGGGGTAGGGCGAGCACCCCACCCTTGTGGGTCCCTCGTGACTCCACCGACCTAGTTTCTTTGCCTATATATTCTCATATATCCCAAAAGCAACAGAGAGATCCACAAACACACTTTTCCACTGCTACAACCTTCTATACCCATGAGATCCCATCTAGGGGCCTTTTTCGGTGTCCTGCCGGAGGGGGATTCGATCACAGAGGGCTTATACATCAACACCATTGCCCTTCTGATGAAGCGTGAGTAGTTTACCACAGACCTACGGGTCCATAGCTAGTAGCTAGATGGCTTCTTCTCTCTCTTTGATTCTCAATACCATGTTCTCCTCAATGTTCTTGGAGATATATTCGATGTAATAATTTTTTGCGGTGTGTTTGCCGAGATCCGATGAATTGTGGATTTATGATCAGCTTATCTATGAATATTATTTGAATCTCCTCTGAATTCTTATATGCATGATTTGATATTTTTGCAAGTCTCTTTGAACTATCGATTTGGTTTGGCCAACTAGATTGGTTTTTCTTGCAATGGGAGAAGTGCTTAGCTTTGAGTTCAATCTTGCGGTGCTCGATCCAAGTGACAGAAGGGGAACCGACACGTATTGTATTGTTTCCATCAAGGATAAAAAGATGGGGTTTTCATCATATTGCTTGAGTTAATTCCTCTACATCATGTCATCTTGCTTAAAGCGTTACTCCGTTCTTTATGAACTTAATACTCTAGATGCATGCTGGATATCGGTCGATGTGTGGAGTAATAGTAGTAGATGCAGAATCATTTTGGTCTACTTGATATGGACGTGATGCCTATATTCATGATCATTGCCTTATATTGTCATAACTTTGCGCTTTTCTATCAATTGCCCGACAGTATTTTTTTCACCCACCATAATAACTTCTAGCTTGAAAGAAGCCTAGTGAACCTATGGCCCCCGGGTCTATTTTACATCATATTAGTTTTCGTTTACTTGCAATTTCTGTCGCCGTTCCCTTACTTCGCAATCTTTTACTTTCCGTTCCATAAACCAAAAATACCCAAAATATTACTTTGCCGTTTATCCATCTCTATTAGATCTCACTTTGCGAATAACCATGAAGGGATTGACAACCCCTTTGTCGCGTTTGTTGCTGATTTCTACTACACAACCTTCTTCTTGTAGACGTTGTTGGGCCTCCAAGTGCAGAGGTTTGTAGGACAGCAGCAAATTTGCCTCAAGTGGATGACCTAAGGTTTATCAATCCGTGGTAGGCGTAGGATGAAGATGGTCTCTCTCAAACAACCCTGCAACCAAATAACAAAGAGTCTCTTGTGTCCTCAACACACCGAATACTATGGTAAATTGTATAGGTGCACTAGTTCGGCGAAGAGATGGTGATACAAGTGCAATACGAATAATAGATATGAGTATTTGTAATCTGAAAATATAGAAACAGTAAGGTAACTAATGATAAAAGTGAGCGTAAACGGTATTGCAATGCTAGGAAACAAGGCCTAGGGTTCATACTTTCACTAGTGCAAGTTCTCTCAATAATAATAACATAATTGGATCATATAACAATCCCTAAACATGCAACAAAGAGTCACTCCAAAGTCACTAATTGCGGAGAACAAACAAAGAGATTATTGTAGGGTACAAAACCACCTCAAAGTTATTCTTTCGCATCGATCTATTCAAGAGTTCGTACTAGAATAACACCTTAAGATACAAATCAACCAAAACCCTAATGTCACCTAGATACTCCAATGTCACCACAAGTATCCGCGGGTATGATTATATGATATGCATCACACAATCTCAGATTCATCTATTCAAACAACACAAAGAACTTCAAAGAGTGCCCCAAAATTTCTACCGGAGAGTCAAGAAGAAAACGTGTGCCAACCCCTATGCATAAGTTCACGAGGTCATGGAAATCGCAAGTTGATCACCAAAAGATACATCAAGTGGATCACATGATATCGCATTGTCACCACAGATAAGCACATGCAAGACATACATCAAGTGTTCTCAAATCCTTAAAGACTCAATCCGATAAAATAACTTCAAATGGAAAACTCAATTCATCACAAGAGAGTAGAGGGGGAGAAACATCATAAGATCCAACTATAATAGCAAAGCTCGCGATACATCAAGATCGTACCATCTCAAGAACACGAGAGAGAGAGAGAGATCAAACACATAGCTACTGGTACATACACTCAGCCCCGAGGGTGAACTACTCCCTCCTCGTCATGGAGAGCACCAGAATGATGAGGATGGCCACCGGAGAGGGATTCCCCCCCCCCTCCGGCAGGGTGCCGGAATGGGTCTAGATTGGTTTTCGGTGTCTACGGAGGCTTCTGGCGATGGAAATCCCGATCTAGATTATTTTCTCGAGGTTTCTGTATTTATAGGAATTTTTGGCGTCGGTCTCACGTCAAGAATGTTCCCGAGTCGTCCACGAGGCAGGCCCATGCGCCTGGGGGGGTGCGCCCCCCACCCTCGTGGGCGCCCCGGGACTCTTCTGGTCCAACTCTTTTACTCCGGGGTCTTCTTTTCGTCCATAAAAAATCATCGAAAATTGGCACGTCAATTGGACTCCGTTTGGTATTCCTTTTCTGTAAAACTCAAAAACAAGGAAAAAACAGAAACTGGCACTGGGCTCTAGGTTAATAGGTTAGTCCCAAAAATCATATAAAATAGCATATAAATGCATATAAAACATCCAAGGTTGATAATATAATAGCATGGAACAATCAAAAATTATAGATACGTTGGAGATGTATCACGCATCCCTAAGCTTAATTCCTCTCATCCTCGAGTAGGTAAATGATAAAAACAGAATTTTTGATGTGGAATTCTACCTAACATATTTATCCATGTAATTCTCTTTATTGTGGCATGAATATTCAAATCCATAAGATTCAAGACAAAAGTTTAATATTGACATAAAAATAATAATACTTTAAGCATACTAACCAAGCAATTATGTCTTCTCAAAATAACATGGCCAAAGAAAGCTTATCCCTACAAAATCGTATAGTTTAGCTATGCTTCGTTTTCGTCACACAAAAATGCTCTCATCATGCACAACCCCAATGAGAAGCCAAGCAATTGTTTCACACTTTAGTAATCTCAAACTTTTTTCAAATTTCACGCAATACATGAGCGTGAGCCATGGACATAGCACTATGGGTGGAATAGAATATAATGATGGGGGTTGTGTGGAGAAGACAAAAAAAGGACAAAGTCTCACACCGACACGGCTAATCAATGGGCTAGGGAGATGCCCATCAATTGATGTCAATGCAAGGAGTAGGGATTGCCATGCAACAGATGCGCTAGAGATATAAATGTATGCAAGCTCGACAAAAGAAACTAAGTGGGTGTGCATCCAACTTGCTTGCTCACGAAGACCTAGGGCATTTGAGGAAGCCCATTGTTGGAATATACTAGCCAAGTTCTACAATGAAAAATTCCCACTAGTATATGAAAGTGAAAAAACAAGAGACTCCCTATCATGAAGATCCTGGTGCTACTTTGAAGCACAAGTGTGGAAAAAAGGATAGTAGCATTGTCCCATTTTTTATTTGGCCTTTCTTTTTTGGGGGACAATGCTCTATTAATGATGATCATCACACTTCTATTTATTTACAACTCAAAGATTACAACTCGATACTAGAACAAAGTATGACTCTATATGAATGCCTCAGGCGGTGTACCAGGAATGAATCAAGAGTGACATGTATGATAAATTATGCATGGTGGCCTTGCCACAAATACGATGTCAACTACATGATCATGCAAGGAAATATGACAATGATGATGTGTGTCATGATGAACGAAACGGTGGAAAGTTGCATGGCAATATATCTCGGAATGGCTATGGAAATGCCATAAGAGGAGGATATAAGGAAGTTTATGTGTGACAGATCGTATCATATCACGGGGTTTGGATGCACCGGCGAAGTTTGCACCAACTCTCAAGGTGAGAAAAGGCAATGCACGGTACCGAAGAGGCTAGCAATGATGGAAAGGTGAGAGTGCGTATAATCCATGGACTCAACATTAGTAATAAAGAACTCACATAATTATTGCAAAAATCTACAAGTCATCAAAAACCAAGCACTACGCGCATGCTCCTAGGGGGATAGATTGGTAGGAAAATACCATCGCTCGTCCCCGACCGCCACTCATAAGGAAGGTAATCAAAGAAACACCTCATGCTTCAAATTTGTCACACAATGGTTACCATACGTGCATGCTACGGGACTTGCAAACCTCAACACAAGTATTTCTCAAATTAACAATTACTCAACTAGCATGACTCTAATATTACCATCTTCATATCTCAAAACAATCATCAAGTATCAAACTTCTCATAGTATTCAAAGCACTTTATATGAAAGTTTTTATTATATCCCTCTTGGATGCCTATCATATTAGGACTAGTTTCCTAACCAAAGCAAATTACCATGTTGTTCTAAAGACTCTCAAAATAATATAAGTGAATCATCAGAGTTCATCTATTTCTTCAAAATAAAACCACCGCCGTGCTCTAAAAAGATATAAGTGAAGCACTAGAGCAAACGACAAACTACTCCAAAAGATATAAGTGAAGATCAATGAGTAGTCGAATAATTATGCAACTATGTGAAGACTCTCTAACATTGAAGAATTTTAGATCTTGGTATTTTATTCAAACAGTAAGCAAAACAAAAGAAATAAAATGACTGTCGGTGTCAAAACCGGCGGATCTCGGGTAGGGGGTCCCGAACTATGCGTCTAGGCCGGATGGTAACAGGAGGCAAGGGACACGAAGTTTTACCCAGGTTCAGGCCCTCTCGATGGAGGTAAAACCCTAAGTCCTGCTTGATTAATATTGATGATATGGGTAGTACAAGAGTAGATCTACCACGAGATCAGAGAGGCTAAACCCTAGAAGCTAGCCTATGGTATGATTCTTGTTGCGTATGTTGTCCTACGGACTAAAACCCTCCGGTTTATATAGACACCGGAGAGGGTTAGGGTTACACAAAGTCGGTTACAATGGTAGGAGATCTGCATATCCGTATCGCCAAGCTTGCCTTCCACGCCAAGGAAAGTCCCTTCCGGACACGGGACGAAGTCTTCAATCTTGTATCTTCATAGTCCAGGAGTTCGGCTGAAGGTATAGTCCGGCTATCCGAACACCCCCTAATCCAGGACTCCCTCAGTAGCCCCCGGAACAGGCTTCAATGACGATGAGTCCAGCACGCAGATTATCTTCGGCATTGCAAGGCGGGTTCTCCTCCAAATTTCGTGTACCTGTTGAATAAAGTCCAGTTTCTTGTAAATGTTGCGCTCCTTGGCTTCTACGCCCAATAATGGCCGTCTCCCACGTGTCAAACGAATATAAAAAGTCTGAGTGTTTTTTCATTCACACCCCTAGCCGCATAAATGAGCTGCCCATTTAAGGGGACGAGGATTTAGATCCAAATCACTTCTTCCCCCCTTCGCGAGTGTTCATCAGAGCACATCCGACAAAGGTCCATTCCACCATGGCCAGCCATCGCAACTCCTCCTCTCGCCCCTCCAGCCCTCAGCCTGGATATTGGGAGATATGCTCTGTCCCGCATAGCGAGCTAGTGACGCTCCATACCAAGGGATTTCTCCTCCCGGCCTATATGATCCCGGTTCGAGCCGGTCTTGCCATCTATAACGGCGGAAAGCAAGCGGAGAGTGCCCCTAATCCCTCCAAAGGAGAGCGGGTATGCCTGGTCCCTTATTTAATAAGAGGGCTCAGATTTTCAATCCATCCATTTCTTCGGGGGCTACTAGAGTTCTACGGCCTCGAGCTACACAATCTCACGCCTGCCTCCGTATTGCATATCACGGGCTTCGTAGCCCTCTGCGAGCTATATTTGGGTGTTGAGGCTCATTTCGGGCTATGGAAAAGGTTATTCTGCCTCGTGCCTCGCTCTAAGGAGGGGTCAATGTATCAAGTGGGCGGAGCCGAAGTGTGGCGCATTGCCGGGACCGGATATCTATCTGGAACCCCAAAGAAGGCGTCCGAAGACTGGCCTTCAGAATAGTTTTACATAGAGGACGTCCCGCTGCCGGATCCTGTTCGGATCGGCCTCCCTGAGTTCGACAGTGCTCCCTTAAAGAAGCGCCTAAGCTGGCATCCACGGAGCCCTCAGAGGGAAAGTGACAGGGACATCATTTACCTGATGGGCCGAATAAGATTGTTAGCCCATTCCGGACTGCCATGATCGGGGTTATGGCCGAATGCATCATGCGGGGGGGGGGGGGGGGGGGGGTGCAGCCGCTTCAGTATAGAAGCCACCCCATGTGGGACTTCAACGGGGAGGACGACGCCACCCACTACGGCCGTAAGGGGTCGGATTCTGCTGCCGCTCTACTAAAGATCTTGTCCACTTTGTATAAGGGAGAAGAGGAGGAATTTCTCCGCGTCAACCCACAGGGTGGATTCTCTATGCACAATCCCCCAAGCTGGGTAAGCGGCCGCATTTACTTGCCCATCTGTTTTGTATTCCCATTGTTAAATATTCAGTCTAACGACCTCAACGCAGGAACTACGCCGGGCTGTTAAGGAAATAAACAGCCCTCCTACAACCCGAGGACCCAGGAAGGTCCCTCGATCCGGCCTCTCAAGAGGATCTGGACATATCTGTGGAGCTGATTGATGGAATGTTCCATCAATTGAGCAAGGACAACGCCTTGGTGGCCATTACAGCCGATTACCTAGGGCTAATCCCGGCCTCCCAGGTAACTGAGATCGAAGTCCCCGTACCCCGAATAGGTGTCCGCCCTCTCACGTTTTCAGTTTCCTGATTACAACCGAGCTTTGTAGGGGAGGTTTTTGAGACGGGAGGCCGAACCTGCGGCGGCAAGCCAACGAGGGGCCGCAGGGCCCCGTGGGCAGAAAAGAAGTGCAGTCCGGACCGAGGCGTCAGCGCAAAGGTATGGCGCGCCCCCTTATCCCAGGTGTTACACCTGCGAGGCATATTAACACTCGTGCTCTCTTCAGGACAAAGAGACCTCGCCGGACTATACCCGGAGAGGCTGCCAATCGCGCCTCCACCAGCCAGGCTCCAAAGCCTAGTCCGGAGGCAGAGGCGAACACAAGGAGCGCACCGGACGCTCCTCCGATGGAGGATGTGGACAGGTTGTCTGCCACCAACTCTGAGGTGGAGAGTGCCATGAACCACAGGCGTCGCCGGACAATTCTTCGCGACGCTTGTTTCTCCCAAGAGGCATTAGATGCCTTTAATTCGGGAGATGCGTATCTCCGTGCCGCTCAAAATGGTCTAGCCAGAGCCACGGAGCAATATGTAAAAGACATACGGGTAAGAAATTTTTGGTAAATATATATATACCAGTAGCCCCCGAGACTTGAAACAGTTAGAATAACTGATTTAAGGATCATTTGTTATGCAGGTTCTTACAGAAAAGAATTCCCTACTACCCAAGGAGCTGGAAGAGTGCAAAGCCAAACTTGAGGCCGCACTAGCTGCGGCAGGGGAGCCCAAGGAGACCCCCTCTGGTAATATACACTTCGAAAGTATTTTGCGAAGCACGGCATGGGTGCGAATCTGACAAATGAAATTGCAGATGGCGCGGGATTGAATCCGGAAAGGCAACACCTCCTACGCCAGCTAAAGGCTGGTGAGAAGGTGCTGACAAAGGTGAGGCGGCAGAAGAACGATCTCCAAGATGCCTACACCAAGCTGGGCGTCGAGCTGAAAGACGTTCATGCCCAGCTGTCAGACTCCGTTAAGGAGAATCAGCGGCTTCGGCGCGGCATATTTATTAAGTGTTTGAACGAACTTTTGAAAGAAAGTTCGGCAGGGAAGTCGTCTAACAGAGAAATGTCTGTAGGTGTGCTAACAGGTCGTCTTGCAGAGGAGATGCCCGGTTCTACGGGTGATCTTCTTCCCGAGCTCTCGCAACTGCTCGATCGAGTTCGGCAGGCGATGCAAGGTGTCGCCCAGGCCCTGTGGCCATCCATCTCCATGCCCGAAGGTCTTGGAGAGCTTGTGGAGAAGCAAAGGGGAGCACGGAAGCACTTCCGATCGTGGAAGATATCGGCATGCCGTCAAGGCGCTAGGGAGGCCTGGGCCATGGTGAAGACGCAGTACACAAGGGCTGACCCCAACCACATGGCCGAGGTCGGTCCTGTGGGGCCCGATGGGAAGGAGATCCCTGTAAGCTTAGTGTACGGCCAAGTAGAATTGGCCGCAAAGTATTCCCCGCAGGATTGTAAATTAGATAGCCTGTTAGATGGTATTGAAGAGGAATACAATTAGTCAAAATGACTATGTAATGAATTGACATTTATAATGCCTTCTAGCCGGATTGTAGATCGTTTGTCATGGCCGACCTTTTCGCTTCAGCCTCGGGACCTGTCGGTCCGGAGTGTGTCTGAATTCCCATGCGGTTATATAAGAACCGGGGAATGCATGGAGACCAGGCGTAGGGGTCATTAGTGCGTGAACAGACAAGTGCCCGACTAGTTATGTTATATTACATGGTTAGTAAGAAACATCTTCCACGGAGAATAGTTTCGTTAGGGGTTCCTTTCCCTGGGAGGCATGCCTATTCCGCGAAAAAGACGCGGGAAAAAAAGCATCTAGGGGCGCATGAATGAATATATAAATGAAAAGATCATCTTTTAGGTCACTGACCGAATATTCCCTTAAGAACGCTAGCTTTCGGCTTCACCCAGTCTGAGGTACACATCTGGCTGATCCGGCAGTAACAATCGCAGAGGTGCTCCCTTTACCGCCTAGCCGAACAATCGGGAACGTAGGGGTAAGCACAGGAGCTAGGCAACCCAGCTTGGCCAAAACTTAAGTCATATCGATGCATATAATGGTGAAGTAAAAGGTACATGCGGAAGTGTAACACATGTGTTGGGCATGAAGCCCGTAGAAATAAGCTTCTGTTAAAAGAAGCCCCCAGGTTTAATGAGTGCGAATAGCACGTCATTTGATGAGCCTTTAAAGGATATAAGAGAAAGGAAAGGGAGAAGGAGAGAAATGTAAGACAGACAGTATATAAAAAATGGACAGAGGAAGGAGACGAACACAGAGTCCAGTGCTAGGCATAGAATCTTCGGAGACGGGCTGCGTTCCATGGGTTCGGCTCGAGTCGGTTATCCGATGCATCCCGCAGGCGGTACGCTCCACCAGTCAAGACTTGGTCGATTATGAAGGGACCTTCCCACTTGGGCTTGAGTTTGTCCTTTTTCTTGTCCGGCAGGCGTAGAACTAGTTCGCCAACGTTGTAATTTTTGGCCCGTACTTCTCTGCTTTGGTATCTTCGAGCTTGCTGTTGATAGAATGCGGAACGGGCTTTTGCCACGTCACGCTCCTCCTCCAATGCGTCCAAACTGTCCTGCCGATCGAGCTCGGCTTCTCTTTCTTCGTACATGCGCACTCGAGGTGAGTCATGAATTATGTCGCAAGGCAAAACTGCCTCTGCGCCGTACACCATAAAGAATGGTGTGAATCCGGTGGTGCGATTCGGCGTGGTTCGCAGCCCCCAGAGTACGAAGTCGAGCTCCTCTACCCAGTGCATGTTAGATTCCTTGAGGGACCACACTAATCTGGGTTTGATGCCGCTCATGATAAGACCATTTGCACGTTTGACCTGGCCGTTAGTTTGTGGGTGATAGATGGAAGCATAATCGAGCTTGATGCCCATGTTTTTGCACCAGAGTTTTACCTCGTCGGCAGTAAAGTTCGTGCCGTTATCAGTGATGATGCCATGGGGGACGCCGTAACGGTGTACAACCCCGGATATAAAGTCTATCACCGGTCCGAATTCGGCCGTCTTAACAGGCTTGGCTTCTATCCATTTGGTGAACTTATCCACCATGACCAGTAAGTATTTTTGCTTGTGGGTTCCGCCTTTAAGGGGTCCAACCATGTCAAGCCCCCAGACCGCGAAGGGCCAAGTGATGGGGATAGTTTGGAGGGCAGTGGGTGGCATATGGCTTTGGTTTGCAAAGAGCTGGCAACCGGTGCATTTTTGGACTAAGTCCTGGGCGTCTGCCCGAGCCGTCAGCCAATAAAAGCCTGTACGGAAGGCCTTGCTTACAAGGGACCGAGCTGCAGCGTGATGACCACCAAGTCCGGCATGAATTTCAGCCAGGAGGTTCCGCCCTTCCTCTTCGGAGATGCACCTTTGAAGGACTGCGGTAGTGCTTTTCTTATAAAGCTCTCCTTCATGGACTTTGTTGGCTTTGGACCGCCGCACTATGCAGCGTGCCTCATTTTGGTCCTTGGGGAGTTCCTGTCTAGTAAGGTAGGCGAGGAATGGTTCTGTCCACGGGGCGATGACGGCCATTATTACGTGGGCTGAGGGTGTTATTTCATTGGCAGAGCCGCCGATTGTGTCAGAATGTTCGTTGTCGGGCAGTGCGGTTGGGTCCGGGCTGTTGTTGTTCGGCTCCCCTTCCCATACTACGGATGGCTTGAACAGCCTTTCCAAGAAGATGTTGGGGGGGACTACATCGCATTTTGCACCGATGCGTGCCAGGACATCTGCCGCCTAATTATTTTCCCGGGCTATATGGTGGAATTCAAGCCCTTCGAACCGAGCTGACATTTTTAGGACGGCGTTGCGGTAAGCTGCCATTTTTGGATCCTTGGCATCGAAGTCTCCATTTATTTGGGATATTGCGAGGTTTGAGTCCCCGCGCACCTCTAGGCGTTGAATACCCATGGATACTGCCATCCGGAGACCATGTAAAAGGGCCTCATATTCAGCTGCATTATTGGAGTCTGTGTACATAATCTGGAGTACGTATTGAACTGTGTCTCCTGTGGGGGACGTCAAAACGATGCCAGCCCCCAGCCCAGCCAACATCTTGGAGACATCAAAATGCATGATCCAATTTGAATATGTGTCGTACTCTTTAGGGAGTTCGGCCTCCATCCATTCTGCGACGAAGTCGGCCAAGACTTGCGACTTGATGGCTCGCCGTGGTTTATAAGTTATGTCGAACGGGAGGAGCTCAATGGCCCATTTTGCAATCCGGCCCATTGTGTCACGGTTGTTTATAATATCATTAAGTGGTACTTCCGAGGCTACTATTATTGAACACTCTTAAAAGTAGTGTCGTAGCTTCCGGGATGCCATGAATACCGCGTACGCAATCTTTTGATAATGCGGGTACCGTGATTTGCAGGGAGTGAGGACAGTGGACACATAGTAGACCGGCTTTTGAAGGGGGAATTTGTGTCCGTCCGTTTCTCGTTCGACGATGAGTACTGCGCTTACAACCTGATGTGTTGCTGCAATGTACAATAGCATTGGTTTGCCAATGTTTGGCGCGGCCAGGACTGGGTTTGTTGTCAATATGGCTTTTATTTTGTCGAGTCCGGCCGTGGCTGCATCCGTCCATTCGAAGTGTTCGGTGCGCCGAAGGAGGCGGTAACGGGGTAGGGCCTTTTCTCCCAAGCGGGAGATAAAGCGGCTTAGAGCCGCCACGCATTCGTTAACTTTTGTATTTGTTTGAGGTCCTTTGGGATATCCAATTGCGATAGAGCTCGGATCTTGGCTGGGTTTGCTTCAATTCCTCTACCGGATATAATGAAGCCCAAGAGCTTTCGGGCTGGAACGCCGAAAACGCATTTTTCCGGGTTGAGCTTGATGTCGTATGTTCGGAGGTTATCAAATGTGAGCCTCAAGTCGTCTACTAGAGATTCGACATGTCTTGTTTTGACGACCACATCATCTACATATGCCTCCACTGTTTTGCCGATCTGGGTTGCCAGGCATGTTTGAATCATGCGTTGATATGTTGCGCCGGCGTTTTCAGCCCAAAGGGCATTGTGTTGAAGCAGAATGGGCCATATGGTGTGATAAATGCCGTTGCATCTTGGTCTAATTCTGCCATCTTGATTTGATGGTAGCCGGAATATGCGTCGAGGAAACACAACGAATCGTGTCCTGCGGTGCGTCGATAATTTGATCGATGCGGGGGAGGGGGAAGGGATCCTTTGGGCAAGCCTTGTTAAGGTCTTTAAAATCAACGCACAGGCGCCAGGATTTGTCCTTCTTTGGTACCATCACCAGGTTTGCTAGCCAGTCCGGATGTTTTATATCTCTGATGAATCCGGCCTCCAATAGCTTTGCTAGCTCCTCTCCCATGGCATGTCTCCTAGGTTCGGAAAAACGCCGAAGAGCCTGTTTGACAGGTTTGAATCCTGTTTGGATATTTAAGCTGTGCTCGGCCAGACTGCGTGGGATTCCTGGCATGTCTGACGGGTGCCAGGCGAAAATGTCCCAGTTCTCACATAGGAACTCTTGCAGTGCGGCGTCTACATCAGGGTTTAACTGTGCCCCGATGGAAGCTGTTTTATTGGGGTCCGTTGGATGGACTTGGAATTTGACTATTTCGTCCGCCGGTTTAAAGAAGGTGGACTTGGATCTTTTGTCGAGTACCACATCGTCCCTATTCACCGTAGAGCGCAGCGTAGTCAGTTCCTCAGCCGCTAGGGCTTTGGATAGTGCCTCGAGGGCCAGTGCGGCTGTCTTGTTTTCGGCGCGGAGTTCTATGTCCGGATCACTAGCGAGAGTGATTATCCCGTTAGGCCCGGGCATCTTGAGCTTCATGTACCCGTAATGGGTATTGCTTGGAAGATTGTAAACGCTTCCCGCCCTAGCAGAGCGTGATAACCGCTGCTGAACGGAGCCACATGGAACGTGACCTCTTCGGACCTGTAATTATCCGGCGTGCCGAACACCACATCAATTGTGATTTTTCCTGTACAGCGCATTTCCGACTGGGGATTATTCCTCTAAAGGTTGTGCTTCTTTGCTTAATGCGGTTCCAGTCAATTTGCATTTTTTGAAGGGTTTCCTCATAGATGAGGTTCAATCCGCTGCCGCCGTCCATGAGTACCTTGGTAAGACGAAAGCCGGCCACTATTGGACTGAGGACCAATGCGGCTGGTGCTCGGGCTGTTCGGAATTTAGGTTCATCACTGGCGTTAAAGGTAATAACCGTGTCACTCCATGGGTTTATTGTTGCTACTTGGTAGACTTCGGCAAGGCTGCGGAGTGTTCTTTTTCACATATTATTTGATGTGAAAGTCTCGAAGACTGTTAATACCGTATTGGTGTCTCTGGGGTGGCTTTCTATGGCCTTCGGAATTAGGAGATCTTCGCCAATTTTGGCCACTTGTCAGAGTATCCAACATGCTCTAAGGTTGTGAGTTGGTGTGGTGTCCTCTGTATTGTGAATTTTACAGGTTCCATTAAGCCATCCTTCCAGTATGGTTCCATGCCCTATAGAGGGTTTTTGCTTTTTGGTGCTTGACCCGGGTGTCTGGTGATGATGCACCCTTTTATTTCGGACTCGGTTTGTATTCAGGGCCTGATCGTCCCAAAATTTTATTTCGGTTTTCCAGGCTCTTTCCATCGCAAAGTACTTTCGCATGATGGACACCAATTCAGCGAAGCATGCAATATCATGGCGACTTATGGCGTTGAGGATTCCCTTGTATGTGTAATTATTGCAAAAGATTGAGATTGCGTCTTCCTCGCGGCAGTCCTTTACCCTGTTCTTAACCAGGAGGAATCTGGCCCAGTAATGATGTACTATTTCATCGGGCTCTTGCCTGATTTGGGATAGATCGCTTATGTATGGGTGGGTGGGCGGAATTAAGTCCGAAGCCTCACCCCATCTGAGGCTCAGAGGCCGAGGAATTTCCGAACTCGAAATTTTGGATTCCTGGATGTTTTCCAATGAATCCAGCCCGTCGCCTGACTCTAAGTTCAGGTCTTGAGTGATATCCTCCCCTCCGCGGGTATCCGGCTTGGAGGGATCGGGAATCCGGACATAGCTAGTCTTTAAGATAGATGAAGGGTCGCCGCACTGTCCCTCTACCACGGCAATGTGATGTGTGACTTGGGGAGAGTTAATCTCTCTCAGATCGGGTTTAGGCCCAATCTGGTCATAATCCGTAGCGACTCCCAGGGTGGCGATGCGATCCAAGAGCTCGTTTATGGAGGAGAGCTCCATTGGATCTAGCTGCTCGGCGAGTTCCGAGCTAACATGAAGATTGTTTTTGATGGCTCGAGAGGTCATCGTCGGCGCAGAAGCCGAACAGGCAGTCATAAGAAAACCACCTAGCCAGAGGGTTTGGCTGACAGCCAAAGCTCCCTTAGCAACGGTGCCAGCTTTAAAGACGGGGCGAGGCATCCTTCCTGATGGCGACGACACAGAGGAACTCTCGATGAAAGCACCAATGTCGGTGTCAAAACCAGGGATCTCGGGTAGGGGGTCTCGAACTGTGCGTCTAGGCCGGATGGTAACAGGAGGCAAGGGACACGAAGTTTTACCCACGTTCGGGCCCTCTCGATGGAGGTAAAACCCTATGTCCTGCTTGATTAATATTGATGATATGGGTAGTACAAGAGTAGATCTACCACGAGATCAGAGAGGCTAAACCCTAGAAGCTAGCCTATGGTATGATTGTTGTTGCGTATGTTGTCCTATGGACTAAAACCCTCCGGTTTATATAGACACCGGAGAGGGTTAGGGTTACACAAAGTCGGTTACAATGGTAGGAGATCTGCATATCCGTATCGCCAAGCTTGCCTTCCACGCCAAGGAAAGTCCCTTCCAGACACGGGACGAAGTCTTCAATCTTGTATCTTCATAGTCCAGGAGTCCGCTGAAGGTATAGTCCGGCTATCCGAACACCCACTAATCCAGGACTCCCTCAATGACGCTCCAAGCAGAACACATATCATGTGGTGAATAAAAATATAGCTCCAAGTAAAGTTACTGATGAACGAAGACGAAAGAGGGGATGCCTTCTGGGGCATCCCTCAGCTTAGGCTCTTGGTTGTCCTTGAATATTACCTTGGGGTGCCATGGGCATCCCCAAGATTAGGCTCTTGCCACTCCTTATTCCATAGTCCATCGAATCTTTACCCAAAACTTGAAAACTTCACAACACAAAACTTAATAGAAAAATCGTAAGCTCCGTTAGTATAAGAAAATAAATCACCACTTAGGTACTGTTGTGAAATCACTCTAAATTCATATTGGTGTAATATCTAATGTATTCCAACTTCTCTATGGTTCACACCCTCTGATACTACTCATAGATTCATCAAAATAAGCAAACTACACATAGAAAACAGAATCTGTCAAAAACAGAACAGTCTGTAGTAATATGTATCAAACGTATACTTATGGAACTCATAAAATTCTAAAATAAATTGGTTGACCTGAGGCATTTGTCTATTAATCATCTTCAAAAAGAATCAACTTTATAGCACTCTCCAGTAAAAAATGGTAGCTAATCTCGTGAACGCTAAAGTTTCTGTTTTTTACAGCAAGATCGCAAAGACTTCCCCCAAGTCTTCCCAAAGGTTCTACTTGGCACAAACACTAATTAAAACATAAAACCACATCTAAAAAGAGGCTAGATGAATTATTTATTACTAAACAGGAACAAAAAGCAAGGAACAAAAATAAAAATTGGGTTGCCTCCCAACAAGCGCTAACGTTTAATGCCCCTAGCTAGGCATGATGATTTCAATGATGCTCACATAAAAGATAAGAATTGGAACATAAAGAGAGCATCATGAAGAATATAACAAGCACATTTAATCCTAACCCACTTCCTATGTGTAGGGATTTTGTGAGCAAACAATTTATGGGAACGAGAATCAACTTTCATGGGAAGGTAAAGCAAGCAAAACTTCAAAACTTTAAGCACATACAGAGGAAACTTGATATTATTGCAACTCCTACAAGCATATATTCCTCCCTCATAATAAATTTCAGTAGCATCATGAATAAATTCAACAATATAACCATCACATAAGGCATTCTTTTCATGATCTCCAAGCATAGAAAATTTACTACTCTCCACATAGGCAAAATTCTTCTCATTCGGAATAGTGGGAGTATCATAAGAAATTCGAATACTACAAATTGTTTCCACATTAAAAGAGTAATATTCAGGAAAAGGGTAATCATGATCATGAGAAGTTTTAATATAATCATCACTACTTTTTATAGCATATGTGTCATCACAATAATCATCATAAGTAGCAACTTTGTTCTCATCATAATCAATTGAAACCTCTTCCAAGATAGTGGAATCATTACTAAATAAAGTCATGAACTCTCCAAATCCACTTTCACAATTGTCAAAATAAGATTCAACATCCTCCAAAATAGTGGGATCATTACTTCCTAAAGTTGACACTCTTCCAAACCCACTTTCATCAATATAACCATCATAAATAGGAGGCATGCTATCATCATAATAAATTTGCTCATCAAAACTTGGGAGACTAAAAATATCATCTTCATCAAACATAGCATCCCCAAGCTTGGGCCTTTTCATATCATAAGCATAATCACTCTCATCATTAATAGTATGGATAGCACCAATAGTATAACAATTATCAACATCACAATGAGTAATAGGAGCAACATTATTTGGGAGGGATACATTTTTACCTTTGCTTCTCCATCTTTTCTTTTTCTTCTTCACATCATGTGTGGGTTTTATCCTCTTTTCGGAGCTCCTTATTAATGAGATTGGCTGAATAGGAGGCTCCTCCTCGTTACCTGATTCATCATAAGAAATAATAGGAGAATATTGGGAAGTCTCTTCCCTTTTATTAGTATTCTCTTCATATTCTATTTTTATTGTCTTTATCTAATTGGCAATATAAGGATTTTCAATGCAATTCACCGCACAATACATCAAAATTTCTTCAAGATCAAAATCAAGAAATCTATCAAGATTAAATTTTGGAATACCCTCAGTTATACGTTTCATTTCTTCATACCCCAAAAGAAGACTAAGCTCTTTATGATTCTCAAGGGTAATCAAGTTATCACAATTTTTGGACAAGATTTGATCATGAAACAAATAGCATTGGAGCTTTAAATGACCATGTTCATTGCAAATTTCACAAGGATGGCGATGAATATTGAATCTTTCAGCACAATCATCTAGCCTTTCTTGCAACCATTTAGTTTCCAAATACTTATGCCTGTTGCAAAATCTACCTTCCCTATTCGGTGTGTGCTTGAAAGCTCTATGTATTCCACAAAAGTTGACATGCTTATAAGAGACATTTTCATCATGACTAGTGCAATCATTATTAGTACTATGGATATTCAAAGAATTCATACTAACAACATTGCAATCATGCTCATCATTCAAATATTTAGTGCCAAACATTCTAATGCATTCTTCTTCTAACATTTTGGCACAATTATCGGAATCCTTATTTTCATGAAAGATAATAAAAAGATGAAGCATATGAGGTACCCTTAATTCCATTTTTTGTAATTTTCTTTTATAGACTAAACTAGTGATAAAACAAGAAACAAAAAGATTCGGTTGCAAGATCTAAAGATATATCTTCAAGCGCTAACCTCCCCGGCAACGGTGCCAGAAAAGAGCTTGATGTCTACTGCACAACCTTCTTCTTGTAGACATTGTTGGGCCTCAAGTGCAGAGGTTTTGTAGGACAGAAGCAAATTTCCCTCAAGTGGATGACCTAGGGTTTATCAATCAGTGGGAGGCGTAGGATGAAGATGGTCTCTCTCAAACAACCCTGCAACCAAATAACAAAGAGTCTCTTGTGTCACCAACACACCCAATACAATGGTAAATTGTATAGGTGCACTAGTTCGGCGAAGAGATGGTGATACAAGTGCAATACGGATGATAGATATGAGTATTTGTAATCTAAAAATATAAAAACAGCAAGGTAACTAATGATAAAAGTGAGCATAAACGGTATTGCAATGCTAGGAAACAGGGCCTAGGGTTCATACTTTCACTAGTGCAAGTTCTCTCAACAATAAAAACATAATTGGATCATATAACTATCCCTCAACATGCAACAAAGAGTCACTCCAAAGTCACTAATAGCGGAGAACAAATGAAGAGATTATTGTAGGGTACGAAACCACCTCAAAGTTATTCTTTCAGATCGATCTATTCAAGAGTTCGTACTAGAATAACACCTTAAGATACAAATCAACCAAAACCCTAATGTCACCTAGATACTCCAATGTCACCACAAGTATCCGCGGGTATGATTATATGATATGCATCACACAATCTCAGATTCATCTATTCAACCAACACAAAGAACTTCAAGGAGTGCCCCAAAGTTTCTACCGGAGAGTCAAGACTTAAACGTGTGCCAACCCCTATGCATAAGTTCACGAGGTCACGGAACAGAGAGATCAACCACATAGCTACTGGTACATACCCTCAGCCCCGAGGGTGAACTACTCCCTCCTCGTCATGGAGAGCGTTGGGATGATGAGGATGGCCACCGGAGAGGAATCCCCCCTCCGGCAGGTGCCGGAACGGGTCTAGATTGGTTTTCGGTGGCTATAGAGGCTTCTGGCGGTGTAACTCCCGTTCTAGGTTATTTTCTGGAGGTTTCTGTATTTATAGGAATTTTTGGCATCGGTC
Source organism: Triticum urartu (assembly GCF_003073215.2). NCBI lineage: Eukaryota > Viridiplantae > Streptophyta > Magnoliopsida > Poales > Poaceae > Triticum > Triticum urartu. The sequence goes on from NC_053024.1 coordinate 498,107,572, forward strand.
TCACGTCAAGAAGGTTCCCGAGTCATCCACGAGGCAGGCCCACGCGCCTGGGGGGGGGGGGGGGGGGGCGCGCCCCCACCCTCATGGACGCCCCGGGACTCTTCTAGCCCAACTCTTTTACTCCGGGGTCTTCTTTTGGTCCATAAAAAATCGTCAAAAATTGGCACGTCAATTGGACTCCGTTTGGTATTCTTTTTCTGTAAAACTCAAAAACAAGGAAAAAACAGAAACTGGCACTGGGCTCTAGGTTAATAGGTTAGTCCCCAAAATCATATAAAATATCATATAAATGCATATAAAACATCCAAGGTCCCCTAATATAATAGCATGGAACAATCAAAAATTATAGATACGTTGGAGACGTATCAGTTGCAAGTTGGTGTTTGTTTGTGGAGGTATTCGGTGGCTTGTTGCGTAGTCCCCTACTGGATTGATACCTTGGTTCTCAAAACTAAGGGAAATACTTACACTACTTTGCTACATCACCCTTTCCTCTTCAAGGGAAAATAAACGCAAGCTCAAGAGGTAGCAGGTATCGAGTTGTAATATTGAGTTTTAAGTAAATAGAAGTGTGATGATCATCAATTTTCATTATTAGAGCATTTCCCCAGTGAGGAAAGGATGATGGAGACTATGATTCCCCCACAAGTCGGGATGAACCTCCGGACAATGAGAGAGAGAGAAAAGAAAATAACAGGGAAAAAAGAAAAAAGAAATAGGAAAAAAGAAAAGAAAAAGAGAGAAGGGGCATGCCACACTGGTGCTTGAACGTAGCACCATGTTTTTCTTATGGAGAGTCTCCTACGTTGTCACTCTCATATACTAGAGGGAATTTTCTTTATAGTATTAGATGCACACCCACTTAGTTTTCATATTGAGTTTTCATACACTTATAGCTCTTAGTGCATTTGTTGCATGGCAATCCCTACTCCTCGCATTGATATCAATTGATGGGCATCTCCATAGCCCGTTGGTTAGCCGCGTTGATGTGAAACTTTCTTACTTTTTTTTCTTCTCTATATTTACCCCTATCATCGTACTCTATTCCACCCGTAGTGCTATATCCATGGCTCACGCTTGCTACTTCTTATCTTGCGTTGGTTTTTCCCTTGAACAGGAAAGGGTGATGCAGCAAAGTAGAGTAAGTATTTCCTTAAGTTTTGAGAACCAAGGTATCAATCCAGTTGGGGACAACACACAAGTCATCAAAAACTGCACAAACAAACAATAACTTGCAACCAACACAATAAAGGGGTTGACAATCCCTTCACGGTTACTTGCAAAGTGAGATGGGATAGAGATAGATAAACGGTAAAGTAAATATTTTTGGTATTTTTAGTTTATAGATCGGAAATTAAAAGATTGCAAAAAGAGTAAATCGGAAACTAATATCATGGAAAATAGACCCGAGGACCATAGGTTTCACTAGAGGCTTCTCTCAAGATAGAAAATAATACGGTGGGTGAACAAAATTACTGCCGAGAAATTGATAGAAACGTGCAAAGTTATGACGATATCTAAGGAAATGATCATGAACATAGGCATCGCGTCCGTGTTAAGTAGACCGAAACGATTCTGCATCTACTACTATTACTCCACATATTGACGGCAATCCAGCATGCATCTAGACTATTAAGTTCATAAAGAACGGAGTACCGCATTAAGCAAGATGACATGATGTAGAGGAATTAAACCCCATATTTTTATCCTCGATGGCAACAATACAATATGTGCCTTGCTGCCCCTACTGTCACTGGGAAAGGACACAGAAAGATTGAACCCAAAGCTAAGCACTTCTCCCATTGCAAGAAAAACCAATCTAGTTGGCCAAACCAAACTGATAGTTTCAAGAGAATTACAAAGATATAAAATCATGCAAAAAAGAATTCAGAGAAGATTCAAATAATATTCATAGATAAGCTGATGATAAATCCACAATTCATCAGATCTCAGCAACACAAAACAAAAGAGTATTACATCCGATAGGTCTCCAAGAACATCAAGGAGAACATGGTATTGAGAATCAAAGAGAGAGAATAAGTCATCTAGCTACTAGCTATAGACCCGTAGGTCTGTGGTAAACTACTCAGCTTCATCGGAAGGGCAATAGAGTTGATTTAGAAGCCCTCCATAATCGAATCCCCCTCTGGCAGGATGTCGGAAAAGGCCCATATATGGGATCTCATGGGTACAGAAGGTTGCGGCGGTGGAAAAGTGTTTTCATGGCTCCCCTTGTTGGTTTGGGGATATATGGGAATATATATGCGAAGAAACTAGGTCAGGAGGTGCACAAGGGGCCGACAAGGGTGGGGGCACACCCTACCCCCTGGGTGCGCCCTCCGTCCTTGTGGCCGCCTCATGGCTCCTCCGACTTCATCTCCAAGTCTTCTGGTTGTCTTCGAGTCCAAGAGAAATCATCACGAAGGTTTTATTCCGTTTGGGCTCTATTTGGTATTCCTTTCTTGCGAAACTCTAAAACAAGGGAAAAACAGGAACTGGCACTGGGCTCTGGGTTAATAGGTTAGTCCCAAAAATAATATAAAATAGCATATTAATGCTTATAAAACATCCAAAACAGATAATATAATAGCATGGAACAACCAAAAATTATAGATACGTTGGAGACATATTAGCGCTCATGTATTGCGTGAGGGTTGAAAAAGCTAAAGCGCGTTAAAAAGTATGAACCAATTGCTTGGCTTGTCATCGTGGTTGTGCATGATAAATACTTTGTGTTAAGAAGACAGAGCATCACAAGACATATATGATTTTATTGGGATAGGTTTCTTTAGCGTTGATATTTTAAAAGACATGATCGTTTGTTGGGATGCCTGATTATTGATGTATTTATGTCAATTTATAGACTATTGCTTCGAATCATTCGTGTCTTAATATTCATGCCATGATTAGATATATGATCAAGATTATGCTAGGTAGCATTCCACATCAAAATTATCTTTTTTATCACTTACCTACTCGAGGAAGAGTAGGAATTAAGCTTGGGGATGTGATACGTCTCCAACGTATCTATAACTTTTTATTGTTCCATGATGTTACATTATCATTCTTAGATTTTTTATAATCATTTTATAGTCATTTTATATCTTTTTTGGTAATAACCTATTGACATAGTGCCAAGTGCCAGTTGCTGTTTTTTGCATGTTTTTTACGTCGCAGGTAATCAATATCAAACGGAGTCCAAACATAGCCAAACTTTTTGCGGATTTTTTTTCGACCAGAAGACATCCAATGGGCCAGAGAAGCGCCTGGGGGTGCTCCGAGGGGATCACAACCCACCAGGGCATGCTTGGAGGCCCAGGCGCTCCCTGGTGGGTTGTGCCCACCTCGGGTGCCCCTCAGACCGCCTCTTTACTCTACAAATATGCCAATATTCCAGAAACCCTAGGGGAGTCGACGAAAATCAACTACAGCCGCCGCAAGTTCCACAAACACCAGATGCAATCTAGACACCATCCCGGAGGGGTTCATCATGTCCATTGGCTGCCTCTCCGATGATGCGTGAGTAGTCTTTTGTAGACCTTCGGGTCCATAGTTAGTAGCTAGATGGCTTCGTCTCTCTCGTTTGATTCTCAATACAATGGTCTCTTGGAGATCCATATGATGTAATTCTTTTTCGATGTGTTTGTTGGGATCCGATGAACTTTGAGTTTATGATCAGATCTATCTCTTTTTATCCATGAAAGTTATTTGAGTCTTCTTTGATCTCTTATATGCATGATTGCTTATAGCCTCATATTTCTTCTCCGATATTTGGGTTTTGTTTGGCCAACTTGATCTACTTATCTTGCAATGGGAAGAGGTGCTTTGTGATGGGTTCAATATTACGGTGCTTGATCCCAGTGACAGAAGGGGAACCAACACATATGTATCGTTGCCATTAAGGATAACAAGATGGGGTCTATTTCTACATAAATAGATCTTGTCTACATCATGTCATCGTTCTTATTGCATTACTCTGTTTCTCCATGAACTTAATACACTAGATGCATGATGGATAGCGGTCGATGTGTGGAGTAATAGTAGTAGATGCAGGCAGGAGTCGGTCTACTAATCTTGGACGTGATGCCTATATAATGATCATTGCCTGGATATCATCATGATTATTTGACGTTTTATCAATTGCCCAACAGTAATTTGTTCACCCACCGTTTGCTAATTTTCTCGAGAGAAGCCACTAGTGAAAACTACACCCACATGTCGTCGATGTGCTGCATCATCCCTTCCTCTTTCGGGAAATACCGACATAGTTCTAGCAGACATCAAAAGGAATTTTTGGCGCTGTTGCCAGGGAGACATCATCAACATATACTAGGTTCCTAATCAAAAATCTCATCTCCTCGCATTTACATTATTTTCCATTTGCCTCTAATTTTCCTCTCCCCCACTTCACAAAAAATTGTCGTTTTATTCGCTCTCTTTTTCGTTCGTCGTTTTCTTGTCGGATCTGTTTGTGTGCAATCTTGTTTGTTACTTTTGTCGTTATGGATAGTTCTTCCTCTATTGCGTGCACTCCTGAGAACGAGGTTCTTAATTTTGAACAAAGGGGAGGAGAGAATTTAAAAGATGCTTGGTATAGGATTTGCAATGTTCATAATAGATCCATCCGTAAGAAATCTACCGTTGTTCTTCTTTGTTGTTTTTATGTGGGCATCGCCACTTGGTATAGATTCGTCCTTGATACAACTACCGGTGGGAATTTCTTGATGTGTACCTCTCTTGATGCTTTTAATTCTATGGGAAATTTAGTAGGCTCACCAGCTCTTATGATTAATAAAACAACTTTGACTCTTGAGCATGTTATGGAAAGATTGGAGGCTATTGAAAAGAAAATGCTTACCGATGAACATGTTTGAAAATCTTGGATAAAAAGATGCATAATTTTGCTACTAAAATTGGGTCAAAGCGGGAGAAGTTTTTAAGTTGTTAAAAGAAAAGGGGACCGTAATTCATGAAAGAATTGAAGAGAGCCCGTCTCAGATTGATAAACTGGAAGAAATCTTTAGTAATCTAAGCACGGCCTTTTCTTCTGCTAAAACTATTGAGACAAATCCCATAAGGGTTGGCAAGATTACTCAAGCTACTAAGAACAAGGGTGCAAAATTCTAGTCATAACTCTAAAGAGGATCTTAAGATGATTAGTATTCACCCGGATTTTGTTGAAGTTATAAGAGATCCCTTGGGCAAGAATGAATTCTTTAAATATGATCCTAGGAGTATTGTAATTGAAAATCTTTATGTTAAATCCTTGAAGAATTCTAAGTGCTTGATTGAAGAGTTGGAGAACAAGGATGACAAAACTTAGATCCTTGCTTTATGTCTAGCTAGGGGCGTGAAACAATAGCGCTTGCTGGGAGGCAACCCAATGAATAAAATTTATTTTTGCCTTTTGCTTCCTATTCTTGAGTGTTAGCACAATTAGGCTACTGTTATGATTGTTTTTTTGTGTTTTAGTTAGTGTTTGTGCCAAGTAAAGCCTTTAGGATCTTCTTGGGTGATACTTGCCTTGATCTTGCTGAAAAACAGAAACTTTAGTGCTCATGAAAATATTTTTCATTTTTAACCATAGCATGATAAAAATACCAATTATTTTTGCAGAATATTAATACACAAATTTCTCAGGTCTTCCTAATTTTTCAGAATTTTTGGAGTTAGATAAGTATTCAAAATACCGAGATTGCTATAGACTGTTCTTTTTTGACAGATTCTATTTTCTTTGCGTTGTGTGCTTGTTTTGATGATTATATGGTTCTCTTTAAGGTTTTTTTGTAATAGAAAAGTTGGAATACAGTAGATATAATGCAAGAATAAAATATGAATTGGTTTGCAACATCACTTATAGTAGTGATTTGTTTTCTTATACTAACGGATCTCACGAAGGTTTTGTTGAGTTTTGTGTGATTGAAGTTTTCAAGTTTTGGGTGATGTTATGATGGATGAAGGAATAAGTAAGAAGAGCCTAAGGTTGGGGTTGCCCATGGAATTCCAAGCTATTATCCAAAGATAAGAAAGCAACTAAGCTTGGGGATGCCCCGAGTGGCATCCCCTCTTTCTTCCAACGACCATCGGTATTTTACTCAAAGCTATATTTTTATTCATCACATACTATGATACTATGAGTTTTGCTTGGAGCGTCTTGTATGATATGGGTCTTTGCTTGTTTTGCTTTGTGTTTTAAGTCTTGAATCCTTGCTGGACACACCTATTTATGTGAGCCAAAATTATGCCATGACTTGTTAGAATTGCTCTCTATGCTTCACTTAAATATTTATGAGCTATGGAATTGCTCTAGTGCTTCACTTATATCTTTTTTAGCACGGTGTGCTTTAGTATTTTTGAATAAATGCTCTTTTTCTTCACTTAGATTTATTTGAGAGTTAGTAATTTTTTTAAGAAATTCTCTCTTGCTTCATTTAAACTAATTTGAGAGAAAGAAATATTATGCTCATGATCTTCACTTATATTTGTTTGAGCTTGTCAAAAGCAACACATGAAAATTAGTCCCAGAGTGATAGATATCCAAGAAGGATATAATAAAAACTTCCATGAAGATCATTGGACAAAATAAACTTGATTCCTTTTAATAGTTTTGAGATATGATGATGTGATATGTGAATCATGTTGATGAGTAATTATGCTTTAGTAAGAATATTGGTGTTAAGGTTTGTGATTCCCTATGCATGCACGAAAGTCAATAGTTGTGCAATGAAATTACATCCTACTTGTGGTGCATTATTCGGTGTTAATTATGCTTAATGCTTGCTTATGAGATTATTCGTTTCTTGGTCGGTCGCTTCTCAATCTTTTGCTAGCCTTCATTTTGTACTAAGTATGATCACTACTTGTGCATCCAAAATCCTTTAAACCAATTTTGCCATATGAGTCCACTATGCCTACCTATATGCGGTATTCTTTTGCCATTCTAAGCAAATTTGTATGTGCCATATCTAATTTTCAAAATAAATTTCTCTTTTGTGTGCTCATACCGCTCGCGAGGCGGTGAGGGCTGGCCGATATTTTCCATGCTAGATGTGTTATTCTTGTCGTGGATTTGCCACGGCAGATGTCCTTAGTGTCAGGACTTAATCGTGAGGCCAACGGATCTATGCGGTAGCTTGAGAGGGGTTGAGTGGGACGAGATACGCGAGGTTTTACCCAGATTCGGCCCCTCATGGTGGACGTAAAAGCCTACATCCTGCTTCATGGATATTGATGATGATGATCACGATTACAAGGTCGCTCTATCTCGAGAGCTATCGACTTGTTTGTCTCAATGTGCCCCTCTTGGTGTGCCCTGCCCCTCCTTATATAAGTTTGAAGGGGCGGGTCATATGACTAGTCCTAGTAGGATTAGGATTACTCTTATTACAATTGGAGTCCTAGTCTTGCTTCCTTTGCAAAGGAATATTCCTCATGCCTTCCTTCTCAAGCCGGACCACCATAATATGAGTCGGCCTTCCATGAGCCGCCTTCTGGGCCACCGGGTCTTGTCATTCCACTGACCCGCCTGCCGGGTCACCAATGAATCGCCAACTCTGGGCGGGTCACTAGTGATTCGCTGAGTCACGGCGGGTCACCCGTGAGTCTCCAAGTCCAGCCGGGTCATATATCCGGCCGGGTTACACCGCGGGGTATATCCCCGACATTAGCCCCCAGTTTAATTTGGATTAATCCATGTTAAACTCATCCTGCAAAATAAACACAAGAACATATTTGACAGGTTGTGCCGCAGGTTAAAAGTTTTTCCGAACCGGCACCTGATCATCCTCACGTCTTTGTCATTTCCTTCTTGATGTGTGTCCATGATCTCATAGCAAATCTCATTTAGCAGATATGTTCAAACTTTGCCAATGCAAAAAATCCAGGTACTTCTTCTGACAAGTCTGGGTCAATAGGCCAGCTTCATAATCAATTTGCTGACATTGGCTTCTTGTAGAAAAATATTATAAAGAATAATCCATTTGGCTCGGCTTCCAATGCTCTGATTTAATAAAAATATTAGACTTAAGATGTCCTCCTAGAGCTGAATCAGCTTTTGAATACTCCGACTTGAAGATACTAGGATTTGTCAAATTGTGATCCTTGAAATTACTGGGTTATGACTGATAATGCCGGGTCATGATTGTTGCTGACTCCGGGTCATGTAATTGACTTTCCCAAGTTATCCAGGCCAAAAATGAGAATATCATACCTGGTTTGTTCAAAACCTGAGAACTTGAAGATGTTCCTCCCTGATATGCATATCACTTGTAGCCCCCAATTCTTAAGAAAAGAACATAGTGATAGCTTAAGACTTGCTTTAAAATGTTGCAACTTTGGAGAAATCCAGTTTGTTCATCTAAGCCACCACTCTAAACCGAATATTTTACACTTCACATGTGTAGCCCCCAAGTCTCAGGTCATTATGAAATAATGAGCAGGGACCTTGTAGATATGATCATATAGATTTGAACAACAACGTGTAGCCCCCAAGGGCCGGCTCAGTAAGATAATATTGAATTTCAAAAAATAACACCATATAATGTAGCTCCCAAGTTTTGGGTTACCTTGATTGCAGCAACTTGGGACTTGTAATTGCCTTATATGCTCATAAAAACTTCAACCAGTGTAGTCCCCAAGGGCCGGGTCATTATGCAATAATGAGTAGGGACTTCTGCAGATCTGATCATATAGACTTGATGAGCAAAGTGTATCCCCAAGGGTCGGCTCATCACTATGTGATGAGCCAGGTCTTCAATGAGGCGAGTTAAAATGACTTTGCATTAGCCCCCAAGTGCCATGGTACATGCTTGCAGTGACATGGGACTTGCATACTCAATGTAATCTTGATTTGAATAATGTAGCCCCCAAGTGCCAGGCCGTATGCCTACAGCGACTCGGGACTATTCCTTCCATTGTAGAATAAATCATATCCATTGATAAACAAATAATAGCCATTGCACTGAAGCCACTTTCAAAACCTCAATCATAATACTGTTTATTGATAACTATAATAAAAAATCCAGCCATGTTGGCTATTAAAGATTTGAATAGTATAATCCGGTATGAAAACCTCAATCATTCAATACCATAATGAAAATCCAGCCAAGTTTGGCTATTAAAGATTTGAATAATATAATTCGGTATGAAAACCTCAATCACAAGATCTTGTCCATTGACAAATAAATCCAGAGTTAAATATTCAGTGGCTCTTGGCTGATGGCGACTTAATGCACATTCATATAATCCAGGATTTTTATAATTCGGCGGCTTATACCCTTTGTAAAAACCAAGAACTGATAACTTTTTTGAAACACCAATTATAATCTTTGATTATGGGCTTGAACTTAATCATTGATGTAAGCCATAACTCTACATGTTATGCACAAAGTTTAAACAACATATGCCCTGACGACTTAACGTCAAAAGCCAGGGTGGGTAACAACCCAAACATAATATAGTCTCATGCAATTATGAAAAAGACTAGAATTAAGGCCATCAAAGCCAAAATATACCGGCGACTTAAAGTCAAAAACCAGGGTGGGTAACAACCCAAACATAATATAGTCTTATGCAATTATGGAAAAGACTAGAATTAAGGCCATCAAAGCCAAAATATACTGGCGACATAAAGTCAAAAGCCAGGGCGGGTTGTCAAACCTCGCACATTCTTATAACTAGGAAAACATACCTGTAGAATTGGCTCATATTGCCGGCTTACATCGCCATATCCGATGAGGGTAACAATCCAATGATTTATAAGCGTATGATTCCAATGGCGCAATCCAAAATATACTGGCGACTTAACATCCAAAGCCAGGGTGGGTTATCAAACCTTGCATATTCATGCAACAATTTAAAAACATACCTGGAGAATTGGCTCAAATTGCCGGCTTGCAGCGCCACATCCAGTGAGGGTGACAACCAAAGTACTCGTAAGCGCATAATTCCAATTGCGCAACCAAAGTATACTAGCGACTTAACATCTAAAGCCAGGACGGGTTACCAAACCCCAATTGTTCATACCATTATTGAAAATACAGCTGGAGATTGACATCATGGTGATACCTCAATGATTATAATCCGTTGCGGGTATTGACCCGTAGGTATGCAATATCATGATTTTGATTGCTCAAGGCAAAGATATCCTAGCGACTTAACATCCGCTATCAGGGCGAGTTATCAAACCTAAAGATGCTCAATGATGAGTCATATAATCAAGGCTACATGGCCTGTGAAATCGGTTCATACTGCTGGCTTACAATGCCATATGAAGTGAGTTGATACGTCCCCAATGTATCTATAATTTTTGATTGTTCCATGCTGTTTTATTATCAATCTTGGATCTTTTATAATCATTTTATAGTCATTTTATATCATTTTTTGGTACTAACCTATTGACATAGTGCCCAGTGCCAGTTCCTATTTTTTCCATGTTTTTTACATCACAGGAAATCAATATCAAATAGAGTCCAAATGGCACGAAACTTTACGATGATTTTTTATGGGCCAGAAGGAAGGCAATTGTCCCTGGTTGCACCTGGGGGGTGCCCCGAGGGTGCACAATCCACCAGGGCGCGCCAGGAGGCCCTAGCGTGTCCCGGTGGGTTGTGCCCACCTCGGGTGCCCCCCCCCCCCAGACCGCCTCTTTGCTCTATAAATACCCCAAAAATAGGGGAGTCGACGAAATATTCATCCAGCCGCCGTAGAGTCCAGAATCACCGGATCCAATCTAGACACCAACACGGAGGGGTTCACCACTTCCATTGGTGCCTCTCCGATGATGCATGAGTAGTTCTTTGTAGACCTTCGGGTCCGTAGTTAGTAGCTAGATGGTTTGATCTCTCTCTCTCTGTTGATCCTCAATACAATGGTCTCTTGGAGATCCATATGATGTAACTCTTTTGCGGTGTGTTTGTTGGGATCGATGAACTTCGAGTTTATGATCAGATCTATGTTTTATATCCATGAAAGTATTTGAGTTTCTTTGATCTCTTTTATGCATGATCTCTTATAGCCTCATATTTCTTCTCTGATATTTGGGTTTTGTCTGGCCAACTCGATCTATTTATCTTGCAATGGGAAGAGGTGCCCGGTAGTGGGTTCGATCTTACGGTGCTTGATCCCAGTGACAGAAAGGGAACCGACACATATGTATCGTTGCTACTAAGGATAAAAAGACAAGATCTATATCTACCGCCATATAGATAAATGGATCTTGTCTACATCATGTCATCGTTCTTATTGCATTACTCCATTTTTCCATGAACTTAATACACTAGATGCACGCTAGATAGCGGTCGATGTGTGGAGTAATAGTAGTAGATGTAGGCAGGAGTTGGTCTACTAATCTTGGACGTGATGCCTATGTAATGATCATTGCCTGGATATCATCATAATTATTTGAAGTTCTATCAATTGCCCGACGGTAATTTTTTTACCCACCGTTTGCTATTTTTCTTGAGAGAAGCCACTAGTGAAACCTACGGCCCCAGGGTCTTATTTCTCATATATTTGCCTTTGCGATCTACTTTTCCTTTGTATTTTTATTCAGATCTATTAAACCAAAAATCCAAAAATACCTTGCTGCAATTTATTTTATTTGGCGTTCGATCTATCAATATTTACAACTTTATCTCACGTCACACGATGTTTCTGGCGCCGTTACCTGAAAGGGATTGACAACCCCTTTAACACGTCGGGTTGCGAGGTGTTGCTATTTGTGTGCAGGTGCTGCTTATGTTGTGTTGCTTGGTTCGATACCTTGGTTTCATAACTGAGGGAAATACTCTACCATCGCTATGCTACATCATCCCTCCCTCTCCGGGGAAATACCGACGTAGTTCCAGCTACCATCATGAGGGTGACAGTCCAAAAACTTAGAGCACATAACTCCAAGTGCACAATCACAATATACTGGTGACTTATCGTCCAAAGCCAGACCGGGTTATCAAAACCTCAGATACGCTCAAATATGAGCCAGAAGGATTAAGGCTACATGGCCTGAATCATTTTAAACCATATGTCAATATGGTACAAAAATATGAACCCAAACAATGTTCAAATAAAATAACAAATTAGAAAAAACAAGGCTTTCATAGGCTGCCAAACCTCAATACCAAGCGCTGTTCAAAGGGCCCCACAGTCACTGAGTTAATCCTTTAGTCAAACCTATAAACTGGGCCTCACATGACCAACCGCCATTTTAACTTTGACAAGTTCAGGCTCTTTATAAGATTGACTGTCAATAGTACGGCAGGTCATTCCAGGATTACCTGGGCGGAGTGGCCGATATATAAAGGCAGGATAACCCAGAGTTTTGGTGAATACACCTGGCGTCCAGCCGGTCAAATGGGTAAATATAGCTGTGTTCGTTGAACAGGAAGCCCGCAAGTGACCTGTGATACGTCTCCAATGTATCTACTTTTCCTAATGTTTTTCCTCTTGTTTTGGACTCTAATTTGCATGGTTTGAATGAAACTAACCCCGGACTCACGTTGTTTTCAGCAGAACTTCCATGGTGTTGCTTTTGTGCAAAAATAAAAGTTTTGGGAATGGAACAAAACTTTGCGAGGAATTTTTATATAATATATAAGAATTTCTAGAGCCAAGACCTACCGAGGGGGGCACCTGGGTGGGCACAACCCACCAGGGCGCGCCCCCCTCACCAGGCGCACCCAGGTGGGTTGTCCCCACCTGGTGGCCCCGGAGACCCTAAAACCGATGCTATAAAATCCTATTTTCAGAGAAAAAAATCAGGGAGAAAGAATTATCATGATCCACGAGACGGAGCCACCGCCAAGCCCTATTTTTCCTCGGGAGGGCAGATCTGGAGTCCGTTTGGGGCTCCGGAGATGGGGATCTTCATTCTTCATCATCATCATCAACCCTTCTCCATCGCCAATTTCATGATGCTCCCCACCGAGAGTGAGTAATTCCTTCGTAGGCTCGCTGGTCGGTGAGGAGTTGGATGAGATTCATCATGTAATCGAGTAGTTTTGTTAGGGCCTGATCCCTAGTATCCACTATGTTCTTAGATTGATGTTGCTATGACCTTGCCGTGCTTAATGCTTGTCACTTTGGGCCCGGGTGCCATGATTTCAGATCTGAACCATTTATGTTATCACCATTATATTCATGTTCTAGATCCGATCTTGCACATTATAGTCACCTACTACGTCTTATGATCCGGTAACCCTGGAGTGACAATAACCGGGACTTCTTCCGGTGATTACCGTAGTTTGAGGAGTTCATGTATTCATTATGTGTTAATGCTTTGTTCCGGTTCTCTATTAAAAGGAGGCCTTAATATCCCTTAGTTTCCAATTTGGACCCTGCTGCCACGGGAGGGTAGGACAAAAGAAGTTATGCAAGTTCTTTTAATAAAGCACGTATGACTATTTACGGAATACATGCCTACATTATATCGATGAACTAGAGCTAGTGCCGTATCGCCCTAGGTTATAACTGTCTCATGATAAATATCATCCAACAAGTCACTGATCCAATACCTACGAATTTATCCTATATTGTTTCTGCTAAGTTACTACTGCTATCATCATTGTTACCGTTACTATTGCTGCTGCTACAATTATCAAAACTATCATACTATTGTGCTACCGATCACTTTGATGCAGATAATTAATCTCCAGGTGTGGTTGAATTGACAACTCAACTGCTAATACCTTCAACTATTCTTTGGCTCCCCTTATGTCGAATCTATAAATTTGGGTTCAATACTCTACCCTCGAAAACTATTGCGATCCCCTATACTTGTGGGTTAGACCTTTTTCTGGCGCCGTTGCCGGGGAGCATAGCTATACTTGTTGAGTCACTTGGGATTATTATCATATTGCCACTACGAAGAATCTGAAGGGTGCTAAGACTAAGATATTTCCCACAAAGACGAGGGGAGGTAAGGAACTGCCATCCAGTTCTGCTTTAGATTCACCTTCTGTTATAAGTAAACTTGCAACACCACCACATGCTATTAATTCTGATATGTCGCAAGTTATTGATGATGCTACTTCTGCTAGGGAAAATGCTTATGATGATGCTAGTACCTTGCTTAATGATGATGTGCCACTTGGTGATTTTCTTGATAAAAAAATTGCTAGAGTTATACAACATGATGTTGTTGAATCTGATGAGGAGCTTGAAACTGAATCTCGTGAAACACCTACTAGAACTAGCCCTCCTAGATATGAATTGCCTAAGGTGCCGAAAGGTTATGTTATGAGTGAATAAACAACTATAGATATTCTTGCTTGCAATGATAGAGATGATCTAGAGAAATTACTATGCAAGTATAAAGAAAATATATGAATGCTAGAATGAAATGTGATCCTAAGTTTGCTACTTCACCTATCTTTATTGATGATAAGGACTATGAATTCCCTGTCAACCCAGAGTTAATTACTTTGGTTGAATCTGAACCTTTCCATGGTTATGAAACTATTGTGGCACATCTTACTAAGTTGAATGGCATAGCCACCCTTTTCACTCATGATGAGAAAACTCGCTATTACCTTATTCTCAAATTATTTCCTTTCTCATTAAAGGGTGATGCTAAAGCTTGGTACAATACTCTTCCTCCTGGTTGTGTGTGTAGTCCCCAGGATATTATTACTTCTCTGAAAAATATTTTCCTGCTCATAAGAAACAAGCTGCCTTACAGGAAATATTTAACTTTGTGCAAATTAAAGAAGAGAGTGTCCCACAAAGCTTGGGGGAGGCTTTTCCAATTACTTAATGCTTTGCCTAATCATCCACTTAAGAAAAATGAAATACTTGATATCTTCTATAATGGACTAACTGATGCTTCTAGGGACTTCCTAGATAGTTGTGCTGGTTGTGTTTTCAGGGAACGGACTGTTGGACAAGCTGAGGAATTATTGAATAACATATTGAAAAATTATGATGATTGCACTATTCCTGAACCACCGCCTAAACCCACTCCGAAGAAGAGGGGTATATTATATCTCAGTCCTGAAGATATGCAAGAGGCAAAGAAATCTATGAAGGAAAAAGGTATTAAAGCTAAGGATGTTAAAAATTTACCTCCTATTGAAGAAATACATGGGCTTAATACACCACCACTGCCTAAGGTGGTAGAGGTAAATTCTCTAATGAAGTTCAATGATAATGACAATCCTCACAATATGCATCCTAGTCAATGCCTTTATGAGTTTGAAAACTATATTAGAAAACAAGATCACTTCAATGCAAATGTTATGAAACAGCTAAAATACAACTCTGATATGATTGCTCGCTTGAGTGACTTGTCATTTAGACTATCAAATGATGTTAGAGGTGTTGGAAAGCATGCTTCTATGGTTCAAGCCCAGTTAGAACAAGTTGCCAAATCTCAAAGAGAATTGCTTGATTAAATGAATAATAATATGCATGACTTTGCTGTTAGAGTTGCAACTAGAGGAGGTAAAATGACTCAGGAACCACTTTATCCTGAGGGACACCCAAAAAGAATTGAACAAGATTCGCAAAGAGCTAACACTAGTGCACCGAGTCCTTCTAGAAAGAAAAAGAAAAAGAAAAATAATAGAACTTTGCATGCTCCTAGTGAACCTGAAATAGAAAAACCTCTTGACAATGATAATGAAGTTTCTATCTCTGATGCTGAAACCCAGTCTGGTAATGAACACTCACTTAGTGATAATGAAAAAGATAATATTGATGCTCATGAAGATACTCAATCAAATAATAAAGAACCAGACAATGATGTTGAGATAGAACCACCTATTGATCTTGATAACCCACAACCTAAGAATAAAAGGTATGATAAAAGAGACTTCATTGCTAGAAAACACGGTAAAGAAAGAGAACCGTGGGTTCAAAAACCTATGCCTTTTCCACCCAAGTCAACTAAAAAGAATGATGAAGAAGAATTTGAACGCTTTGCTGAAATGCTGAGGACAGTCTTTTTTCGTACTCGCTTGATTGATATCCTGAAAATGCCTCCTTATGCAAAGTATATGAAAGACATCATCACAAATAAGAGGAAAATGCCGGAAGCTGAAATCTCCACTATGCTTGCTAATTATACTTTTAAAGATGGAGTACCTAAAAAAGTTGGAGATCCGGGAATACCAACTATACCTTGCTCTATCAAAAAGAATTATGTGAAAACTATTTTGTGTGATTTAGGAGATGGTTTTAGTGTTATGCCTTTCTCTTTATATAAAAGACTTGATTTGAATAAACTCACACCTATTGAAATATCTTTGCAAATGGGTGATAAATCAACTGCCATACCTATCGGTATCTGTGAGGATGTGCCCGTTGTTGTTGCTAATGTTACTATTTTGAGTGACTTTGTTATACTTGAGATGCCCGAGGATGACAACATGTCAATTATCCTTGGTAGACCCTCCTTGAATACTGCGGGGGCTGTTATTGATTGCAATAAAAGCAGGGTCACTTTTCATATCAATGGTAATGAGCATACAATGCATTTTCCGAAGAAAAAATTCCAAGTGAATGGTATTAATGTTATTGAAAAATCTCCGACAATCACTATTGGAAGTTTTCAAATACCTCTACCCACTGTCAAAAAGAAATATGGAATGCCTATTGTTGGGGAAATGCATATCCTCATTGAGGTAACTTAGTGATTTACGAAAGTTCTTCGGTTTCATGCTAATCGAAAGTGGTTGTTAATAAGACCTGATCAACATTATTAATGGATCATTTTTGAGCGGTATGAAGTTGATGAATTTAGTAAGCACTACATTCTGTCCCTACTTTTTATTCTCTGTTTTTAATTAGCTAAATAAAATAAAATGCCATGTTTTGTCTGTTTTTTGAATTTCCCATAAAAGGGAAAACTTTGTTTTTGCCACTCTAGTTTTTGCCAACATTGCTTATGCCACTCTAGAATTTGACATCTCACTTTTTCCACTCTTAGCTTTTGACAATACATCACAAATGCCATTCCGTGGGAAAAACGATAATTTTTTATTTCACTTTTGCCACTCTTAGCTTTTGACATGTATCACAATTGCCACTCTAATTTTTTTGCTTTTGCCACGAAATGGAAAAAGTGATATATTGCCAAAAGCTAAGAGTGGCAAAAGTGAAATGTCAAATTCTAGAGTGGCATAAGCAAAGTTGGCAAAAACTAGAGTGGCAAAAACAAAGTTTTCCCATAAAAAATGACCCAAAAATAAAAGTTCTTAGAATGCCCTGAAAATTTAATACGATTTTTTCTGAATATTTAAGAATTTTTGGTGCAAATATCATCAAAGGGAGGTGCACCAGGTGGGCACAACCCACCTGGGCGCGCCAGGACCCCCAGGCGCGCCCTGGTGGGTTGTGGTCCCCATGTGGGCCCCCTCACTTATCTCTTCATACCACATCATCGCCTACCTCCAAAAAAAATCCCATTGCTCTCTCTCCCGTGTTCTTGCTCCCAAACACGCGGATTTCAATCTCTTTGCTCGAAGCTCCGTTTTTGAAACTGTTTCGTGGGATTGTTGCTTGGTATGTGACTCCACCGTTTGTCCAATTAGTTTTTGTTTTAGTGGTTTATATTTTTAATAATTAGCTAATCTTAGTGCTGCTGTAGATGAGCTTGCATGTTGAATTCTTAGTGTTCTAAGTAGTTTGAATGCTTGTTATGGCCTCTATGTATCCTTATGAGTAGTCGGTATCATTTTGTGAAGTTTTGTTGAGAAAATTTTGTGGGCTAATAAATTTTAGAATTTTGTTCATAGGAAAATCATGAATATCTTTAGGAAGTTTGGCTCCAAGAAGAACTGCAAGGGTGTCATTGGGGAGTTATCTGACAGTGATCTCCATCCTCGGAGGTTGGCGGAGGTACGACCGTGCGAATGGCCACACACCCTGTTCCTGGAAGAGGCTGGAATCCTTCAGGAGTTCATGCAATACGCTGCTAATGCCGGCCTCACCGACTTCATCACAGATGAGTGTGAATAGCACCAAATCCTCACAAATATCTTTGTTCAGAGCTTTACTTTCCTGCCTAGGAATAATCCTCCTGAAGTTAGCTTTGATTTATATGCTAAAAACCATCAGATACCACTTATTGAATTTTGTAACATATGCATGATCCCTTCTGATGGGATCTTGGCCGAGCCTAGGCCGGCTGGGTTTGAGGCATTTTATCGCACTTTGACCGTGGGAGATGAGAGAGGGGTGTCAGCTACCACTGTTGTTGGTTTGCATTTTCCCGTTGTTCATTACTTTGCACTTTTCATTGCAAAATGCTTGCTTTCTAGCGAGAAGGTGGGAGCACTCAGCTCACCAGACCTTGTTGTTTGCGTCATGCATTAGAGGGCGACAACACTTATAGCTTGGGATCTATTGTGGCTCGTCGCCTCCATCTTAATAAATCTCAGGGTAAATCCATGGTGGGATTTATGCTACTCTCTTGGCGGCCCACTTTAATGTTGGGATACGCCCTCACGACTACCCTCTAACCAAGGTTTATCTAGACCGTGCAGCCATGGAACACCATCATTTTCTTGCACAAGATTATCCTGGTATTCCTACCCCTTATAACCTGGTTTTTAGCATTGAAACTCATGATATTATTCCACTGCCTGCTCCTGCTTTGTTTGATCCTGTTGCCAGGGGCGGATATAAGACCATGCCTGCGGACATCATCGCCTACCGGAACGCTTAGGCAGCTGTGGAGGCAGCACAAGAGGAGCCTCCGCAGTGGGATCAGTGGATGTCCGCTCCTTAGTACCCCTACTACCATCCAGATTACTGATCGATTACCAAGTTATGCCAAAAGCCTAAGCTTGGGGAGTACGTGTTTCTCACTGACATTACATTCATGCCCACTTATTCATCTATCGGTGTTCACACTTTTTCAATGTATCGTCCATGCTTCGATTTATTTTTCTTGCTTTCTTCTTGTGTGTTTGAAAAACTTTAGAAAAAACAAAAAAAATTAGTTGTAGCTAGTTTACTTTCTATGCATGTTTAGTTGTAATATTAAAAAGAAAACCTAGAAAGATTTCCTTGTTCTTCTTTTTCTTGTTGGGAGCTTTCCCGTGTAAATAGTTTTTCTTGTTTTTGCTTTTCCCTTTTATTTGCTTGTTCAAGAAAACTAAAAACTCCAATATTTTAGTGTGTTTCTCTGAATTTCTTTTCTTTTATTCGACTTGTACCAAGGAGAAGACCACGATGAAAATGTTGAGTGGCTCTCACATGAATAATTGTTGAACTTATAAAGAGCTCATTTTACCTTGTCTTCTCCTGTTGAATAAAATGTTTTGCGGATTCCAGCTTAGTCCATGGCATCCTTGCAGTATTATTATTTTCACATCGTTCGGGCGTGCAAGTGAAAGGCAATAATGACGATGTTCGATGAACTGGCCGTGGCAGAGAGAAACTGGTATGAACTCAACTTGTTCTGTTTGTGTAAATATGTTTAACCTAGTATCCATGATTCAGCCCATTATGATTAAACATGTTTGCAATGACAATTAGAGATTATAGTTTCTCATGCCATGCATAAGTAGCTGGGAGTGGATAATGATTTATCTTGGATATCAACATTGTGTTAAAATGATTGTGATGTAGTATGATGATATGGTGTCCTCCTCTGAATGTTCGGGTGGCTTGACTTGGCACATGTTCATGCATGTAGTTGAATCAAAACCAACATATCCTCTATGATATTTATGTTCATGGTGATCATATCCTACTCATGCTAGTGTCCAATTTTACTTATGCATAATGCATGATCATGATCATTGTTACTCTCTAGTTGGCCGCTTCTCAATCTAATTGCTAGCCTTCGCCTATACTAAGTGGGGATTCTACTTGTACATCAAAAATCTTGAACCCAAAGTTATTCCAGATGAGTCCAGCGTACCTACCTATATGCGGTATTACCCTACCGTCCTAAGTAAATTTGCATGTGCCCCCTCTAAAAACTTCAAAAATTATCCGTTTTGTGTGCCTGGATCGTTCATGGAATAACAGGAGGTGGTCGGTATCTTCCATGCTAAGCGGGTTATTCTCAGGTCGTGTGTTTATTGACTCGCCATCGCACGAGAAAAGGGCGGTAATAGGGATGCCCAGTCCCAAACTACAAGATACAAAAAGAGTTAATCGCTCGAATAATCCAACAAAAACTCCCAATGGAGTCAAAACCTTTACTTTTATCGCTTGGGAACCACCACTAGCCTGTTAATTAGCATGGGAGATATTGATAACTGATAGTCGTGAAGTAAATGAGAAGGGTGCATGTCTCAAAATATCATTTATCTCTATTTAAAAATATGAGCTCTGACACCTCTGCAAATCACTACTTCCCTCTGCGAAGGGACTATCTATTTACGTTTATGTTGTGTCATCACCTTCTAAAAAAGCGCTAGAAACTGAGAGAGCACAGCTGTCATGACTTATGCATTGTGTGTAGCTAATGTTGGGTGCATCATGACTGGATCTTTTCTACCATGAATTACAATGTTTAGTCGCTGCTTGGACTTTGGAGGTGCTCTGCATTTATGTTTTGCGGTCTCAGAAAGGGCTAGTGAGATATCACTATCGTCATATTATATCATGGTTGTTTTGACAACGTGTTGCCATTTAAGATGTCTTATTATTGCTCGCTAGCTGATTGTGTCATTGATATAAGCTAATATTATCTTTAAGAGTTATTGTTGGCATGGTTAGTTATAATGCTGGCTGAAAACTTGGGTGTTGTTTAAGCTTATTAATGCAAACAAGAGCAAAAGAGTTCGTAAAAGTTTTTCTTTTTCACTTTCAGTTAATTAACTGAATTGCTTGAGGACAAGCAAAGGTTTAAGCTTGGGGGGTTGATACGTCTCCAACGTATCTACTTTTCCTAACGCTTTTCCTCTTGTTTTGGACTCTAATTTGCATGATTTGAATGAAACTAACCCCGGACTGACGTTGTTTTCAGCAGAATTACCATGCTGTTGTTTTTGTGCAGAAATAAAAGTTCTCGGAATGGAACGAAACTTTGCGAGGAATTTTTATATAATATATAAGAATTTCTGGAGCCAAGGCCTACCGAAGGGGGCACCTGGGTGGGCACAAATCACCAGGGCGCGCCCCCCTCACCAGGCACGCCCAGGTGGGTTGTTACCACTTGGTGGCCCTGCAGACCCTGAAACCGACGCTATAAAATCCTATTTTCGGAGAAAATCCACGAGACGGAGCCGCCGCCAAGCCCTGTTCTTCCTCGTGAGGGTAGACCTCGAGTCCGTTTGGGGCTCCGGAGAGGGGGATCTTCGTTCTTCTTCATCATCAACCCTTCTCCATTGCCAAGTCCATGATGCTCCCTGAGGGAGTCCTGGATTAGGGGGTCTCCAGACAGCCGGACCATATCCTTTGGCCGGACTGTTGGACTATTAAGATACAAGATTGAAGACTTCGTCCCGTGTCCGGATGGGACTCTACTTGGAGTGGAAGGCAAGCTAGGAAATACGGATATGTATATCTCCTCCTTTGTAACTGACCTTGTGTAACCCTAGCCCCCTCTGGTGTCTATATAAACCGGAGGGTTTTAGTCCGTAGGACAACATACAATGATATCATAGGCTAGCTTCTAGGGTTTAGCCTCTTTGATCTCGTGGTAGATCTACTCTTGTAATACTCATATTATCAAGAACAATCAAGCAGGACATAGGGTTTTACCTCCATCAAGAGGGCCTGAACCTGGGTAAACATCGTGTCCCCTGCCTCCTGTTACAATCCGCCATAGACACACAGTTCGGGACCCCCTACCCGAGATCCGCCGGTTTTGACACCGACATTAGTGCTTTCATTGAGAGTTCCACTGTGTCGTCACCATAAGGCTTGATGGCTCCTTCGATCATCGCTAGCGATGCGGTCAGGGTCTCTCTCCCTGTCAGGAGAACCTTGGCCGAACTGTGTCCGGCTAGAATGGGATGCGGACGAATAAGAAATTCGCTGCGTAGATATACCCGCTTGATATACCCGATTTTTACTATTTATGCGTAGCTTGCCTTGGGATAGGACATTTTGAATTGTCCTACTTTATGCTTATTGCACTACTTGTACCAGTACGCTTTGACATATTATTCAAATAACAATGCATATTATTAATCTGTAGTTGCATTATTTAAGTTTTTCTCTTTCTCTTGTATGTCCATTTACGATATTTCACACCTGCATGCTCGGGTGCGGTCAGTACGCCAGGGGCTCTCGTTTACCCCGTAATACGGCGCAAGAAGTCTGAACACTTTTGACAGTGCGACACCCCGAACTTATAGCATTATATGCATCAGCTCTGAATCATGTCTTGGGTCAAATGTTGGGTTGCCAGGCTCCCATGCTTTGGTACCTTACGTTCCGCTATATCGGCTAAGGTAGCGGTGGGAGAACTATTGCGATTGTGTCCCGGTTCTTCCGGATGAACACCTCAGTAGAGAAAGCCAAAAACTGATTGTCATGATAAGGCGAGAGACTGGTCGTTGTTCGAGAGGTCTCAAGTCCTTAAAGACTTTTCCGCTTCGAGCGAGGAGTCGTCCTTGTCCGGGTTAGGCGTGTATAGCGCACCAAATTCGGCCCTCCGAATACCAGGGGCTTCGCCAAAAATGAAAATCATAGACTTCTATGGCTAAGTGAGAGTGATAAAGCATTATAGTCCGATTGGCTAGTTCGTTGCGCTGAGCACCTCTCTTGAAGGACCCAAAATTGGGCTAAAGAGTGTTCAGATTTACCCCGAACAACCCAGTACTAGTTACATGGGGGCACAAGCCGACGACTGGCCAACTCTCAGATTTTATAAACGGCTGCACAGAAGGTAATATTTTAAATTAAGAAAGCGTCGCATGGCGCAAAAGAACTCGTTTCATATTACAGGATCACATGGGCATGTTCGTTCAAAGATTACATCCTTGGCACACTCATCTGCCACTAAGCGGGAACCCTTCAGGACGCTCTCATAGTAATTCTCGGGGCAGCGATGCTCCTTGCCCTCCAGCGGCCCTCCTTCACAAGCTTCACAGCGTCCAGCTTCGCCCAGTGCACCTTCGCCCGAACAAAAGCCCTGCGTGCACCTTCGATGCAGACGGACGGCTTGATGACCTCAAGCCGTGGGCAGGCTTCCACCAGCCGCCTCACCAGACCGAAGTACCTACCGGACAGGGGCTCGCCAGGCCACATCCGGACTATAAGGCCCCTCATGGCCTGTTCAGCCGCCTTGTGAAGTTCGACCAACTGCTTCAGCTGGTCGCTCAAGGACATGGGGTGTTCGGTCCCAGTATACTGAGACCAGAACAACTTCTCCGTTGAGATCGCCTCCTCAGCCCGATAAAACTCTGCGACATCCAGCACACTGCGGGGAAGATCTACAAACGCTCCTGGAGAGCTCCGAACTCGGGTAAGAAAAAGGAAAGTCTCCTTCACATGCTTGCTTTGCATATTGAATGCCTTACCCGCTGCTATCTTCTTCACCGCATCAATCTCCTGGAGGGCCTTGTGGGCTTCGGCCTTGGCGCTCCGGACGCTTTCAAGCGCCTACGCGAGCTCGGACTCTCGCGTCTTGGAGTCAAGCTCCAAGGACTCGTGCTTTTTGGCTAGAGCCTTGAGCTCTTGCTGCACCTCGCCCACTCGGGCTTCTTGTTTCTCCTGTTCAAGGCGTTCTTTGGCCGCTTTGTCTTCGGCCGTGGACAATGCCTTCCTCAGGGTCTCCGCCTCAGTCGTGGCCCCTAAAAAATTCATGATGATCCTATTACTTTACACCGAACTTATTTTTAACTATATAAACTGGGGTATATCTTACCTTTGCTCTCTTCGAGCTGCCCCTTGGTAAGACCGAGCTCGTCCTCGGACCGCTTTAGGGCCTGCTTCAGCACAGAGACCTCCAAGGTACGTGCGGCAGCGGCCAGCAGGGAAGCCTGCACATACACATAGACATACTCTAATTAGACTCATGAGTTATCATTTGATACTCTATTCGGCTTTTCTTCACGAACGCCGAACAGAGCATCAGGGGCTACTATCTATGCGGTAATATTTTTATATTTTGAATGCTTACCTCAAAGCCTGTTAGGAGGCTGGCGCAAGCTTCGGTCAGTCAGTTTTTGGTGGACTGAACCTTCTTGACCACCGCACTCATGATAGTGCGGTGTTCTTCATCGATGGAAACGTTGTGAAGCGCTTCCAGCAAGTTGTTTGGTGCCTCTGGTTGGACAGAGGACACCGGCACGGATGGTTGGCCCCCCTTAATGGGGGACCGCTTGCCGGAGTCCGGAACCATCGAAGGTTCTGGCGCAGTGTCCGGCTGGGGCCCGAACTCGAAGCCCATAGGAGCCTCGCTCCCTTGGTACTCAGGGTCCGGGAGGTCGCCGTGAGGCGCCCCCAGGATCACCTCCCTTTGGGTTGGTGCCTTTTGAGACACCACCTCGGCGTTGTCCGTAGGGCGAGGGGTGGAACCCATTGGAGGAGAACCGTTGTTCATATCCGACGAGCCCAAAGAGCCGCTCGACGAGGGTACATCGAGATGAGCTCGGGCCGGACTGCATAATCATGTTCGGCATGAGCAAAGGAAGTACAATAAAACATACCATGAAGTACTATGGTGTCCGGACACTTACGACTTCGTCAGGGGCTTGTCCCTGGGTAGCCACTCGTCGCCGCTGTCGGTGGCCGTCGTGGCACAGTCCGGAGGGAGGGTCTTTCCCTTCTTGGACCCTTCGGCCTCCCCGAATGGGTCGGCCTTCCTTTTCTTGTCTCCCCTGGCTGGGGGGGAGAACTTTTCTCCTCCTCCTCGTTTCCGTGGGAGGAGTGCGCGTCGGACTCATCGAACGATGAGTCTGATAGAACCACCTTGCGCAGGAGACACTTTCGGGTCCCCGCGGCCTTCTTGTCAGCCGTCTTTTCCGGCACCTCATAAGGTGCTGAAGTCAGCATCTTCGTTAGAAGAGCGTTTGCAGGATCTTCGGGCAGGGGGGCCGGGCAATCAAGCTGCTCTGATGTCTTTATCCAGTCCTGTTTAATGACATGAAAGCTTAGATCCAGCACACAACCAAACCAGAGCACATAAATACCCTGAGAGATATAAAAGCCTACCGGATGGGCGCGGCGCTTTGCGCTGAGTCCGCGGTCCTCGGTGAGGGAGGAAGGCATCTCGGTGCCCTTGAACAGCACCCTCCAGACGTCCTCGTGCGTCATGTCGTAGAGCTCTCGCAGCATCTGGTGCTGGGCCGAGTCGAACTCCCACAAAACAAATGCCCGTCGTTGGCACGGAAGGATCTGGCGGAAGAGCATAACCTGGACCACGTTGATGAGCTTGCTTTTCTTGTTCGTCATGTTCTGGATGCAGGTCTCGAGTCCGGCCAGCTCTACCGAAGAGCCCCAGGACAGGCCCTTCTTTTTCCAGGAGGTGAGCCACGTGGGGATTCCGGATCGAAATTTGGGGGCCGCCACCCAGTTGGAGTCGCACGGCTCCGTGATGTAGAACCGCCCCGATTGCCACCCCTTTATGGTATCCACGTAGGTACCCTCGAGCCAGGTGACATTAGGCATCTTTCCCACCATGGTGTCTCTGCATTCTGCTTGCTGTCCCCCCACCACCTTTGGTTTGACATTGAAGGTTTTCAGCCATAGACCGAAGTGGGGCCTGATGCGGAGGAAGGCCTCTCACACGACGATAAACGCCGAGATGTTGAGGATGAAGTTGGGGGCCAGATCATGAAAATCCAGCCCATAGTAGAACATGAGACCGCAGAAAAATGGGTGGAGAGGAAATCCCAGTCCGCGGACGAAATGGGTAAGAAAAACTACCCTCTCATGCGGTTCGAGCATTGGGACGATCTGCCCCGCGTTCGGCAGCCGGTGCGTGATATTCGCAGCTAGGTATCCAGCCTCCCATAACTTTTTTATGTTCTCCTCCATGACGGAGGAGACCATCCACTTGCCTCCTGCTCCAGACATGCTTGGAGTGGTTTGAGAAGAAGAATGTGAGCTTGGGCGCTAGAGCTCGAGTGTGCGGGAATGGGTAAGAGAGAAGGAGGAAGGCGTGGGTGTAAAAAGTAAATCTTTGTCCCTTTATTAGGGCGGAGGAGGCGATGAGTCTCCCCACTTGCCTGGCAAAACCGCTTATTCCCCAGGCACCGCAATTGATGGCGCGGTTGGGTTACCCACGCCCGTATTGATGAGAATCCTGTGATAAGGGGAACAC
The DNA here is from genome assembly GCF_003073215.2 of Triticum urartu. Classification (NCBI taxonomy): domain Eukaryota; kingdom Viridiplantae; phylum Streptophyta; class Magnoliopsida; order Poales; family Poaceae; genus Triticum; species Triticum urartu. The sequence goes on from NC_053024.1 coordinate 498,133,742, forward strand.
GATCTCTGCTTTGACAAGATGTATCAAGAAAACCGCCTCGCGATATGTGCGGAGCTGGTTGAGAAAAGCGGATTGAATAATAACCGGGCCATGAAGTGATGTCATACTATCAAAACGTGTCAGCAGATTAGATTTGTGGAAGTATTATTCTCTCTATGGTGGTATGTGGAACTTATTTTGCAGGGTTGGACACTATCCTTGCATTCAAACTCTTCCATGGTGTATTCGGAGGAGGAACCCGCCTTGCAATGCTGAAGACAACACTGCGCGCCGGACTCATCGTCATTGAAGCCTAGTTCAGGGGCTACTGAGGGAGCCCTGGATTAGGGGGTCTCTGGACAGCCGGACTATATCCTTTGGCCGGATTATTGGACTATTAAGATACAACATTGAAGACTTCGTCCCGTGTCCGGATGGGACTCTATTTGATGTGGAAGGCAAGCTAGGCAATACGGATATGTATATCTCCTCCTTTGTAACCGACCTTGTGTAACCCTAGCCCCCTTCGGTGTCTATATAAACCGGAGGGTTTTAGTCCGTAGGACAACATACAATGATACCATAGGCTAGCTTCTAGGGTTTAGCCTCTCTGATCTCGTGGTAGATCTACTCTTGTAATACTCATATCATCAAGAACAATCAAGCAGGACGTTGGGTTTTACCTCCATCAAGAAGGCCCGAACCTAGGTAAACATCGTGTCCCCTGCCTCCTGTTACCATCCGCCATAGACGCACAGTTCGGGACCCCCTACCCGAGATCTGCTGGTTTTGACACCGACATTCCCCACCGGGAGTGAGTAATTCCTTCGTAGGCTCACTGGTCGGTGAGGAGTTGGATGAGATTCATCATGTAATTGAGTTAGTTTTGTTAGGGCTTGATCCCTAGTATCCACTATGTTCTTAGATTGATGTTGCTATGACTTTGCCATGCTTAATGCTTGTCACTTTGGGCCCGGGTGCCATGATTTTAGATCTGAACCGTTTATGTTATCACCATTATATTCATGTTCTAGATACGATCTTGCAAGTTATAGTCACCTACTACGTGTTATGATCCGGTAACCCCCGAGTGACAATAACTGGGACTTCTTCCAGTGATTACCGTAGTTTGAGGAGTTCATGTATTCACTATGTGTCAATGCTTTGTTCCGGTTCTCTATTAAAAGGAGGCCTTAATCTCTACTCCTAATGTCTCAGTTGGTAGTCTCCATTCCGGGTTTATTTTTGTCCACCCTCCCACCTCCCCGTTTTGTTGGTTTTTTCGTCCTCCCTCCCACCTCCCCGTTTCATTGATTTTTTTCATTGGTTTTTTTCATAGGTTTTTTTCGTCCCCTCCCCCACTTCACCACGTCTTCACCCTTCCCATCGCAGCGATCGAGCGAGCGAAGCCCATCGATCCCTCACCCCCAACCAAACCAGTGTGAAAAAAACCAAGCACATCCCTCCCCAATCCCGAGCACGTCTTCCCTTCTCCACCCGCAGCCATGGCCGCCACCGCCCGCCCGCAGCCCTCCTCCCCTTTCGCCGCTTCGGTGCCTTGTTCCCGGCCGATTCTCGACCGTGCCGCTACAGGCTGGTTCTCTAGATCCTCCTCCGTGTTACCCTCGGCTGGATCATATACACATGCCCATCAGTAGCCTCCCTCCACTCTACCCACCTCCTATTTGAGATGACAAGGAGCACGTCGACTCCCTCGACCCGGGAATCCCTGTCCCCGCCGGTGGCGGTATCAGGCCCATCCCGGGGTGCCACCCGCTCGTCATGGTCATGCCTGAGCCCACCAAGAAGTCTGTCGAGCCTGTGGGCCCGAGAACCATAATGGCACCGGCGGTGCTAGGGTGTTCGCGTCACCCAAGGTGGTCAGGACTATCGCGCTAAACTTCGAGGAGAGGACGCCCATCAAGGAGTGGCCCTCGTCGTCCCGCAGCTCGGAGTCAATTAGGAAGAGCACCACCGTCATGCCCAGGCTGGTGACAAGAAGCTGGATCTTAGCCCACAACAGGGGCGACCCTCTTCCTCCTCCGAACAAGATCCCAACAGCCTGTTCCCACCTGTATGTACTCTGCACACCAGAACTCAACATGTTATGTCTTGCTGCTTCTAAAGATGAACTAAACTGAAGCTTAAACTGTATGTCCAGCCTACCAGGTTAGGTCGAAGATGACAATATGATAGTGTTCACTACAATTTGCTGATGGTGCCATATGTAGCTTAGCCGGAATATTTCCTTTTGTTTAATCTACGTGCGCTCTTAATTGATCCATTGTATAGACAACTGTGAATACAGGAAACTAAAGAGCTAGATGAATATTGACAGTTGTGATTCCTTGGTCTATGTATACGTGTCTTTTATAAAATTCATAGATGAAGAATTAGTATGTCCGCATTGTATATTCTGCTTTTTATTTTTAATTGATCCCTTGTATAATTTCATAGGTGGGATGTCTAGCCTGGTTTAGTTCTTGCTTTCTTTACCATCTGCGCTTTTTATTCTTGCTACGTTTGTTTTATTCTGTCATGTACAATGCTTCTGACAAGTTGATGCAATTATTGTGATTCGGTGGTGCTGCCAACATGTAGACAAGATGGAGCTATTTACACGTTTGAATTTTTTTCCATATGATGGTAATTTCTAATTGTATGAATGTCAGGAGAGAACTAATTGTTGCACCGTTCTCGCCAGCACAATAAAAAGAGGTAACGACGTACTTTGGAGAGCAACATCATGGAGGATCATGGTAAGAGTTGCCTTGATCTATAGTATATTCACATTCTTTAGTTTCTCTAAATTTCCAAATTTTGTGGTAGGGGATATGGGGCACCTGAATACTGACCCTGGGCGTAGTTTCCATCAAGACAGAATTAACAAGCTGGGCTATTTGTGGTAATTCAGGTGACCATTCTTCCCTTACTTCTATTTCTCAGGTACCCTGATCATCCATTTGACTGAATAGGGAATCTGATTGGTCTATGGGAGAAAAGTAAACTACGAATCCTTATCAACCATAGTTGTTCTCACTGAAAAGTAATTTCAGTTATTGTAGAATACAATCTGGTATGCATCATTGTCAATAGTTGCTGAATTCCCTGTGATTTGCTTCAATTGTCTTCTTTACTGTATTTGTTATGCTGCTTCATCCGTTATCATTTACCTATTGGTTAGCTCTGAATCACTACCGTCTACTGATACGTCTCCGTCGTATCTATAATTTTTTATTGTTCCATGCCAATATTCTATAACTTTCATATACTTTTGGCAACTTTTTATACTATTTTTGGGACTAACATATTGATCCAGTTCCTAGTGCCAGTTCCGGTTTGTTGCATGTTTTTTGTTTTGCAGAATATCCATATCAAATGGAGTCCAAACGGAATAAAAAGTGATGGAGATTTTTTGGAATATATGTGATTTTTGGGAAGAAAAATCCACGCGAGACTATGCTCGAGGGGCCCACGAGGTAGGGGGCGCGCCCCAGGGAGGTAGGCGCACCCCTGACCCTCGTGGCCACCCCGTAAGGCGTTTGGTGCCCTTCTTTCGCCGCAAGAAAGCTAATATCCGGATAGCGATCGTGTTAAAATTTCAGCCCAATCGGAGTTACGGATCTTCAGGAATATAAGAAACGGTGAAAGGGAAGAATCTGAGAACGCAGAAACAGAGAGAGACAGAGAGACACATCCAATCTCGGAGGGGCTCTCGCCCCTCCCGTGCCATGGAGGCCATGGACCAGAGGGGAAACCCTTCTCCAATCTAGGGAGGAGGTCAAGGAAGAAGAAGAAGAAGAAGAAGGAGGAGGGGGGCTCTCTCCCCTCGCTTCTGGTGGCACCGGAGTGCCACCAGGGGCCATCATCATCACCGCGATCTACACCAACACCTCTGCCATCTTCACCAACATCTACATCACCTTCCCCCCTCTATCTACAGTGGTCCACTCTCCCGCAACCCGTTGTACCCTCTACTTGAACATGGTGCTTTATGCTTCATATTATTATCCAATGATGTGTTGCCATCCTATGATGTCTGAGTAGATTTTCGTTGTCCTATCGGTGGTTGATGAATTGCTATGATTGATTTAATTTGCTTGTGGTTATGTTGCTGTCCTTTGGTGCCCATCATATGATTGCGCGCGTGGATCACACCCTAGGATTAGTTGTATGTTGATAGGACTATGTATTGGAGGGCAAGAGTGACAGAAGCTTCAACCTAGCATAGAAATTGATGCATACGGGATTGAAGGGGGACCAATATATCTTAATGCTATGGTTGGGTTTTACCTTAATGAACATTAGTAGTTGCGGATGCTTGCTAATAGTTCCAATCATAAGTGCATAGAATTCCAAGTCAGGGATGACATGCTAGCAGTGGCCTCTCCCACATAATACTTGCTATCGGTCTAGTAAAGTAGTCAATTGCTTAGGGGCAATTCCGAAACTCCTACCACCACTTTTCCACACTCACTATATTTACTTTATTGTTTCTTTATCTAAACAGCCCCTACTTTTTATTTACGTACTCTTTGTTATCTTGCAAACCTATCCAACAACACTTACAAAGTACTTCTAGTTTCATACTTGTTCTAGGTAAAGCGAACGTCAAGTGTGCATAGAGTTGTATCGGTGGTCGATAGAACTTGAGGGAATATTTGTTCTACCTTTAGCTCCTCATTGGGTTCGACACTCTTACTTATCGAAAACTATTGTGATCCCCTATACTTGTGGGTTATCAAGACCTTTTTCTGGCGCCGTTGCCGGGGAGCAATAGCGTGGGGTGAATATTCTCGTGTGTGCTTGTTTGCTTTATCACTAAGTAATTTTTATTTGCTGTTCTTAGTTGTTTCCTCTCTTTAGTTATGGGTAGGAAACACAAAATACCAAAAAAATTAGTTGTACCTACTGAACCAATGGTTGAAGAACCAATCAAAATCTATCACACTGCTGAAGCTTATTACTTGGATCATCTTCGATCCCTATGTGTTCATGCTGAAACCCCAACTAGCTTAGTTGAGGGCAAATCTTTAGATGAGCATGCTTGTTATGTGCGACACCGTATATCTCAAAAGGGGAAACTTTTACAGCATCAAATTAATACTATGCAATGTTATGCTTGGAATTTATGCTATTATTATGATTTTACTTGTTCTGAAAACCCTAAGAAACACATTCCCTACCAATGTGAGTTTAGTGATAATGGAATCGTATCTTCGTATGCTAAAGGTGCTTATAGTTACTATGATGTTTAACAAATTGAAGAATTTGTTGCTTTTAAGGGTGCTTTTGAAATTGCTTCTTTGATTGAAAAGTATGATGCTACTCTTTACAAATCTGAAAATTTTGCCATACTTGAATATTGTTATGAGAATTATGCTTCTAATGCCTATGTTAAACAATATATTGAGGAGTACTCCGCTATCCAAGAAGAGACTAATATTTTGCAGGAGTCTATGGAAGAAGAAATTGATGAAACTATGAGCTCATTGGATGAAAAAGATTAGGAGGAGAGCGAAGAACAAAAGGAGGAAGAGCGGATTAGCTACCCGTTCCCACCTTCTAATGAGAGTAACTCTTCAACTCATACATTGTTTAAATTCCCTTCGTGCTTACCGAAGGATGATTGCTATGATGATTGTTATGGTCCCGTTGATTCTTTTGAAATATCCCTTTTTGATGATGCTTGCTCTACTTGTGACCAAGATGCCAATATGAATTATGCTTATGGAGATGAACTTGCTATAGTTCCTTATGTTAAACATGAAATTGTTGCTATTGCACCCACGCTATATCGGAGAAGTTTGCACTTATTAAGGATTATATTGATGGGTTGCCTTTTACCGTTGCACATGATGATTTTGATAGATATAATATGCATGTGCTTTCTGCTCCTACTTGCAATTATTATGAGAGAGGAACTATATCTCCCACCTCTCTATGTTTCCAATACGATAAAATTGCAAGAAAACTGTTTATACTATGCATTGGCCTTTACTAGGTGTGCATGAATTGTTCTTTTATGACATGTCGATGCATAGAAAGAGAGCTAGACTTCGCCATTATATGATATATGTTACTTTGTGCTCACTACTAAATTACAAATCATTGTTAATTAAAATTGGCTTTGATATACCTTGGGATCCGGGTGGATCCATTACTTGAGCACTATATGCCTAGCTTAATGGCTTTAAAGAAAGCGCTGCCAGGGAGACAACCTGGAAGTTTTAGAGAGTCATTTATTTCTATTGAGTGCTTTCATATAGTTTAAAAACAACAAAAATAAAGAGGGGAACCCAAAACTTTTTCAAAAAGGAAAGTGAAAGTGAGAGAGACAAGCATTGTTGAAGTGGGAGCTAGCCTTGAACTTTGTTCATGCTCACGGAAACTTTGTAAATCTTGATTACTGAAACTTTTCAATAAAAATAATTATCCCCTTGTACAATTCCATTGTATTATAAAAATAATGTGCCAAGGTTTGCCTTTAGGATGTTTACATTTGCTTGATGGTTTGTACGGTGCAGGACAGAAACTTTGGCTGTAGTGCGCGATTTTACATTTTTTAGCTGGAACAGCAAATGGTTCTGATTCTTTTTGCACTGTCTTCCTATACAAATTGTTTATTTTTCCTAATTTTGGTAGAATTTTTCAAGTATCATAAGTATCGTGAATGTTCAAATTATTACAGATTGTTCTGTTTTAGACAGATTCTGTTTTTGATGCATAGTTTTCTTATTTTGATGAAACTATTAATTTATATTAGTGGATTAAGACATGAAGAAGTTATATTACAGTAGACACAATTCAAAAAAAATATGAATTGGTTTGCAACAGTACTTAGAGTAGTGATTTTCTTTATTATACTAACAGACCTTACCGAGTTTTCTGTTGAAGTTTTGTGTGGATGAAGTGTTCGATGATGGAGAAGGTTTCGATGTGAGAAGAAGGAAGAGAGGCAAGAGCTCAAGCTTGGGTATTCCCAAGGCACCCCAAGTAAATATTCAAGGAGACTCAAGCGTCTAAGCTTGGGGATGCTGGGAAGGCATCCCCTCTTTCTTCAACAAGTATCGGTATGTTTTCGGATTCGTTTCGTTCATGCGATATGTGCAATCTTGGAGCGTATTTTGCATTTAGTTTTCATTTTTATTTATGCACCATGCTAGTATGAGATGGTCCTTGGTTGATTTATAGAATTCTCTTTGCACTTCACTTATATCTTTTGAGTATGGCTTTATAGAATGCTTCATGTGCTTCGCTTATGTCATTTGAAGTTTGGATTTCCTGTTTCTCCTTACATAGAAAACCGCCATATGTAGAATGCTCTTTTGCTTCACTTATATTTGTTAGAGCGTGCGCATATCTTTTGTATAAAGAATTAAACTCTCTTGCTTCACTTATATCTATTTAGAAAGATGACAGGAATTGGTCATTCACATGGTTAGTCATAAAATCCTACATAAAACTTGTAGATCACTGAATATGATATGTTTGATTCCTTTCAATAGTTTTGCGATATAAAGATGGTGATATTAGATTCATGCTACTGGGTAGTTGTGGATTGTAGAAATACTTGTGTTGAAGTTTGTGATTCCCGTAGCATGCACGTATGGTGAACCGTTATGTGATGAAGTCGGAGCATGATTTATTTATTGATTGTCTTCCTTATGAGTGGCGGTCGGGGACGAGCGATGGTCTTTTCCTACCAATCTATCCCCCTAGGAGCATGCGCGTAGTACTTTGTTACGATGACTAATAGATTTTTGCAATAAGTATGTGAGTTCTTTATGACTAATGTTGAGTCCATGGATTATACGCACTCTCACCCTTCCACCATTGCTAGCCTCTCTAGTATCGCGCAACTTTCGCCGGTACCTTAAACCCACCATATACCTTCCTCAAAACAGCCACCATACCTACCTATCATGGCATTTCCATAGCCATTCCGAGATATATTGCCATGCAACTTCCATCATCATCATATACATGACTTGTGCATTCATTGTCATATTGCTTTGCATGATCGTAAGATAGCTAGCATGATGTTTTCATGGCTTGTCCGTTTTTTGATGTCATTGCTACGCTAGATCATTTCACATCCCGGTACACCGCTGGAGGCATCCATATAGAGTCATACTTTGTTCTAGACATTGAGTTGTAATATTGAGTTGTAAGTAAATAAAAGTGTGATGATCATCATTATTAGAGCATTGCCCCAGTGAGGAAAGGATGATGGAGACTATGATTCCCCCATAAGTTGGGATGAGACTCCGGACTTTACAAAAAAATAAAAGAGGCCAAAGAAGCCCAAATAAAAAAGGAGGCCAAAGAAGCCCAAATAAAAAAGGAGGCCAAAGAAGCCCACCAAAAAAATAAAAAAAAATAAAAAAATGAGAGAAAAAGCGAGAAGGGGTAGTGCTACTATCCTTTTTCCACACTTGTGCTTCAAAGTAGCACTGTGTTCTTCATATAGAGAGTCTCTTGAGTTATCACTTTCATATACTAGTGGGAATTTTCATTATAGAACTTGGCTTGTATATTCCGATGATGGGCTTCCTCAAATGCCCGAGGTCTTCATGAGCAAGCAAGTTGGATGCACACCCACTTAGTTTCAGTTGGAGCTTTCATACACTTATAGCTTTAGTGCATCCATTGCATGGCAATCCCTACTCACTCACATTGATATCTATTGATGGGCATCTCCATAGCCCGTTGATACGCCTAGTTGATGTGAGACTATCTTCTCCTTTTTGTCTTCTCCACAATCACCATTCAATTCCACCTATAGTGCTATGTCCATGGCTCACGTTCATGTATTGCATGAAAATTGAAAAGGTTTGAGAATGTCAAAAGTATGAAACAATTGCTTGGCTTGTCATCGGGGTTGTGCATGATGTGAGTATTTTGTGTGGTGAAGATGGAGCATAGCCAGACTATATGATTTTGTAGGGATAACTTTCATTGGCCTTGTTATTTTGAAAAGACATGATTGCTTTATTAATGGGCTTGAAGTATTATTGTTTTTATGTCAAATGATAGACTATTGCTTTGAATCACTCGTGTCTTAATATTCATGCCATGATTAGACATATGATCAAGATTATGCTAGGTAGCATTCCACATCAAATTTTTTTATCATTTACCTACTCGAGGACGAGCAGGAATTAAGCTTGGGGATGCTGATACGTCTCCGTCGTATCTATAATTTTTGATTGTTCCATGCCAATATTCTATAACTTCCATATACTTTTGGCAACTTTTTATACTATTTTTGGGACTAACATATTGATCCAGTGCCCAGTGCCAGTTCCTATTTGTTGCATGTTTTTTGTTTCGCAGAATATCCATATCAAGCAGAGTCCAAACGGAATAAAAACAGTCAGAGATTTTTTTTGGAATATATATGATTTTTGGGAAGAAAAATCCACGCGAGACTATGCTCGAAAAGCCCACGAGGTAGGGGGGCCGCCCCTTAGCCTCGTGGCCACCCCATAAGGCGGTTGGTGCCCTTCTTTCGCCGCAAGAAAGCTAATATCCGTATAGAGATTGTGTTACAATTTCAGCCCAATCGGAGTTACGGATCTCCGGGAATATAAGAAACGGTGAAAGGGAAGAATCTGAGAACGCAGAAACAGAGAGAGACGGAGAGACAGATCCAATCTAGGAGGGGCTCTCGCCCCTCCTGTGCCATGGAGCCCATGGACCAAAGGGGAAACCCTTCTCCCATCTAGGGAGGAGGTCAAGGAAGAAGAAGAAGGAGGGGGGCTCTCTCCCCCTCGCTTCCGGTGGCACCGGAGTGCCACCGGGGGCCATCATCATCACCGCGATCTACACCAACACCTCCGCCATCTTCACCAACATCTCCATCACCTTCCCCCCTCTATCTACAGCGGTCCACTCTCCCGCAACCCACTGTACCCTCTACTTGAACATGGTGCTTTATGCTTCATATTATTATGCAATGATGTGTTGTCATCCTATGATGTCTGAGTAGATTTTCGTTGTCCTATCGGTGGTTGATGAATTGCTATGATTGATTTAATTTGCTTGTGGTTATGTTGTTGTCCTTTGGTGCCCATCATATGATTGCGCGCGTGGATCACACCCTAGGGTTAGTTGTATGTTGATAGGACTATGTATTGGAGGGCAAGAGTGACAGAAGCTTCAACCTAGCATAGAAATTGATGCATACGGGATTGAAGGGGGGCCAATATATCTTAATGCTATGGTTGGGTTTTACCTTAATGAACATTAGTAGTTGCGGATGCTTGCTAATAGTTCCAATCATAAGTGCATAGAATTCCAAGTCAGGGATGACATGCTAGCAGTGGCCTCTCCCACATAATACTTGCTATCGGTCTAGTAAAGTAGTCAATTGCTTAGGGGCAATTCCGCAACTCCTACCACCACTTTTCCACACTCGCTATATTTACTTTATTGTTTCCTTATCTAAACAGCCCCTACTTTTTATTTACTTACTCTTATTATCTTGCAAACCTATCAAACAACACTTACAAAGTACTTCTAGTTTCGTACTTGTTCTAGGTAAAGCGAACGTCAAGCGTGCGTAGAGTTGTATCGGTGGTCGATAGAACTTGAGGGAATATTTGTTCTACCTTTAGCTCCTCGTTGGGTTCGACACTATTACTTATTGAAAACTGTTGCGATCCCCTATACTTGTGGGTTATCATCTACCAGTGTGCATATCGTCTTACCCTAGTTCTCACTCATTTTTTCTAATGCCCAATTGATTCTGCCTCTTTGTGCTACTAATAGGATACCCTCCTATAGTGGCGTTGTTGTTGTTGTTGGAGGCGTTACTGCACCTAATAAAAATCCATTTGGCTCCATCGTTGGAAGCTGCACATTGATATCTTCCTCTCCTTTCTACTCTATGCCTTGCTTATGTTGTTTCTTTTTATCTTCCCTCTTATGAAATTACAAAGATAAATGCATTCTTCTTCCCGTGTGTTGATATCACATATGCAAAATGTTTTTTATATACCTCTACTCTGTAATTTCATGAGCATTGTTTGTTCTAGATATGGTTGATGATCTATTTGATTTCCAACAAATACATCACTCGTATGGTTCATGTGAAAAAACCATAATGCAGTGCTGATTGTTGATTGTAAAGTAGACTTGTTAGAATTTTAGTCAACTGTCTTGATCCTGGATACACCAAGATTTACCGGATATGGACTACTAATATGTATCATATTGATAGTTGTGGTGTTTGATTTGAAGGGTTTTAATAGGGCCAACTGATAATTTGTAATTATGAGAAAAAGTGTGATATTTAAAATATATATTTCAGTTTTACAAAACTTCCAAATATGTGGATTCAGGTTTTAGGTTGATGCTAGGGGGTTGCAGCAGGAACTATGAGGAAGCGAGGCAGAGAGGAAAAACTCTCTCTGGCATAAAGTGGAGAGAGGTGCCGCTGACAATGGAGATGCACATCTAGCTTCTCCCTTATCTTCATAGATATGGAACACCACCCTGGCAGGGGCTGCTTGCAAGGGCATGCCACTCTAGGGTTTTCACCCACACCGGCTAGAACTAAACATGCATTGAGTGGTTGTGGCATGTTGGGAGAAGTAGTGTGTGGTGTAGTGGAGTAGACTAGATCCAGGTTGCCTATGGCGTAGCTCAGGTCGTGACGCCGGATTTCTTTGTTGACTGTAGCACTTGGGAGAATAAGTGAATGGTTGTCGTGTGAGGTGTCTAGTGAGGTTTGGTCCAGGCAAGTAACAATGGACATGGATTCGCACTATGAAGTAATATGCATAGCACAATAAAATGAGAAAATCAAGGAAGATGGCAGTTAATCAGGTCTTTGTGATTAGTTTGATTTTCCTAGCTACACCTTTTTCCATTTATGATCTTCAGAAACTAGCATTGCAGAGCATGCATATTTCATTGTTTGTAAATAAAACATTTAATACACCACCATCTCTCGATGTAGGTAAGAATCATTTCATATCTCAGAGTACATGAGGAACATTTCATATATGTGCTCCCAATGGTCCCTGCATGATTATAATGTGAGATGACATACTTCTGAAGTAATGACAACACGGGACATTGGTGTTCATCCAGGAGAGAAGTTGCAGTAGTAGACAAAGGCAAATGAATATCAACCTAAATGGATGAAATGACTGCTAATAAAATCATGTTGGGTTGTTTAGGTTGCTACATGCACAACAAACCAAAGAGATCTAGGGTGCCTAGAAGTTCCAACACCTTTTCGCTTTATGCTCTCTGCTGAATGTACACTACCTTGCTATGTTCAGTAGGGTGGTGAGGAAAGAAAATGTAAGTATCTGTGATTCATTTGTCGAGTGATTTTTACTAACAAAACAACTGATCATGGCATGTAGCCTTTGTTGGTAGCATATTTGTAACAGAAAACTGTATGTGCATGCATCTTGTTCATAATTCATGAAACATATGTTTTAGTGCGATGGAGGTAGTATTGAGAGACAAGGAAACCCATCAGGTAAGGAAAAGAATAGTATGTCTTGATAAGGAAAAGTAATAGTATGTCTTGTATGAATGAATGAATGAGAGAACTTGATGGAATAGTATGACGGTTAAATCCTCACTGGTTTTTTGAGTCTACTACCTTTTATGCCAACCAGGATCGAGTATGGTGAATATCCCAGGAGCTTTCTTCTAATTATACAGACAATCCACTGAGTCATTGTTTATTGTATGTCAATAGAAGCATAGAGGGTAAGGAATTCAGACATACATTTCGTTCATCCAAAAGGGCCGAGATAGTTTTTCTAAGAACTCAAACTTGCGGGGGATGGATTCTTTTTGAGTTGAAATTTTAAACCGGATAGTGAAAGCTTCAAAGCTTTGTGAGAAACAGATTTTCCTTGAGCCGGATTTTAAGCCAGAATCCTTCATTTTAAGCCGGAAATTTTCTCATGGCCTTTAAATTTTCATCAATATGGCAGTAGCCTCCGGGACCGGGTTATCTTTCCCTCCAATGACCCAGGGTTCTTGAATTTCACAATATTTGTTAAGTCATGTCATCGTAGCCCCCGAGTCTCAAGACGACTCGAGGAGTTGGCTTGAGATTCTTCATACTTGGCCGTGATATAAACCGGCATATAGCTGAACAGCAGAACACTGTCATATGTTGAAGCTGGAAGCAAGGTGGCAAGTTAATGATTTTTGCCACACTCATTGTATATCCTTGGCGTTGATAACACGATGTGAATCCACGGAAACTTGAGGTCGATCGTGGCGGGTTATAAATGACCCCATATGATTTGTGTCTGTAATCTGGCGAGCGGTTCATCCCAGCTGGTTGTTGAATTTAAACACACCACAGTGGTGGCAACTTTGCGTGCCTATCCATTGAATGATCTGGTGCAGGCGGATGCTGATAACATATTATGATTTGCTCTAGGGTTGTTGGAATTAAACCGGGCTACAAGAACAGTGACTTGCATGCACTTACTTAAACAGCTCGTGCAAATAGGTGCAGCTCCAGTGTGCTCATGTGGACTAGACCGCGAAAATGGATGTTAAAGACGACCGCGTCATCAAAGACAGCACAAACGCGGGCGAGTCAGCCGTAGGCACGGACAGATGAGCCGGCCATGGCATTGTAAGCTGGTGCGGATGGGCGAGTCAATCATGGGCGTGATAAACCACGTGGGCGGGCAAGTCGATCGCGTTGTGTTGATGTAAACTGGTCCATAGAAGCCGCGGCTTGCACATACATTCGTCGAGCATTATGGCATAGTCAGATGCTAGCGCCTGATAATTTTGGCGTTAGCTATACATCCACGGCCATCGCTCTTGCAGTGAACAATTATCCTGCATCAAAAAAATATCACAAGCCAGAGTACTTGTTCCTTAAAGAATAAAAACATATTAACAAAAATTGACTGGACAGAATTCACCTGATTTGTCCGAACGATAGATGATCCGTATACAGTAGACGCGGACAACCTCCAGTAATTTCAACAACAATTTAATCAATCTCTCTAGGCCTCGGTGGAAACGGCGGTTCATAGCGATGAAAACGGCTCAAAATGAGACCACGGACACCCCAATGTGAGACTCGGATGTTGAAGTAGAGGCGGCTCGTAGGTAACGCCCGGCGGCTCAGAATAAGATGAGAGGGGTGGCTCAGCCCGAGGTTACACCAATGACGGCGAGGCGGCGGCTCTGAAGCGCGATCGCAGCAGGGCCGGAGCAGGGCGGCTCGGGATGAGATCTTCCGGGTCGTGTTTGACCCCCTTTTTTATAAGTCAGAACTCTTTGACAATTCAAATGGAACCTTTTGTTGAGGCAGTCGAAACTCTTTGGCGATTCGAACGAAACCTTTTGTTAAGGCATCGAAACTTTTCATTGAGCCGGCCAGAACTTTGCGACGAGCCGGACAAAACTTTTCGACGAGCCGATCAGAACTTTCCGATGAGCCGGGCAGAACTTTCTAATAAGCCGGGCGGAACTTTTTCGACAAGCCGACCCGAACTTTCTGACAAGCCGAGCGGAACTTTTTCGATGAGCCGGGCAGAACTTCTCGATCCCTGGGAAAGCGCCCTCCAAGAACTCAACATCACCGTGCGTAGGCCCCACGGTGGGCGCAAACTGTCGTGGATTTGCCACGACAGATGACCTTAGTGGCAGGACTTTATCGTGAGGCCAATGCATATATGCGGTAACTTGAGAGGGTTGAGTGGGACGAGAGATGCGAGGTTTTATCCAGGTTCATCCCCTCACGGTGGAGGTAAAAGCCTACATCCTGCTTAATTTATATTGATGATGATGATCATGATTACAATGTCGCTCTATCTTGAGAGCTATTGACTTGTCTGTCTCAACGTGCCCCTCTTGGGATGCCCTGCCCCTCCTTATATAAGTTTGAAGGGGCGGGTCATATGACTAGTCCTAGTAGGATTAGGATTACTCTTATTACAAGTGGAGTCCTAGTCTTGCTTCCTTTGTAAAGGAATATTCCTCATGCCTTCCTTCTCAAGCCGGCCCACCATAATATGAGTCGACCTTCCATGAGCCGCCTTCTGGGCCACCGGGTCTTGTCGCTCCACGGATCCGCATGCCGGGTCACCAATGAATCACCAACTCTGGGCGGGTCACTAGTGAGTCCCTGGGTCAGGGCGGGTCACACGTGAGTCGCCAAGTCCGGTCGGGTCATATATCTGGCCAGGTTACACCGCGGGGTATATCCCCGACAATTCTCATGATGAGTGTCTATTCACTTGTCATTGCACGAGAGTAAGGCAAAGGTATTGGGGATATCCAGCCCCGAAATGAAAAATGAATTTACTTTATGTTGTCAAATAATAAATTATTTGGAAAGTGTTGGTATGGAAGGCACCTGTGGATACATTTAGCCATGGAAAGTGAAAGTATGGTGGAAAAAGGAATAAACTTTAATTTCTGTTTGGGAACCGCCTATGATATATCTAGCATGGAAAGTGTTGGGAACTCTAAGTCGTTTTCGTTGGTGGGAAAAGTATGTCTCTCAAAATATTTTTATCTCTCAATTTTTGCTTTGAGCTCTAAAACCTCTACAAATTCCTACTTCCCTCTGTGAAGGGCCTTTCTTTTACTTTATGCAATTTTTATTTTTATTTGAGTCTCCATCTTATCTTATAAATCACCAACTAGGGGGCACTATGATCGTACTTGAGCATTGGGTGTAGCTAATATGCGAGTGTGTTTCATGAATGGATCAATGATTGAGCATAATGGGCTAGGGATAACTTATTTTAGCATTGATATTTTGAAAGACATGGTTACTTCTTGATATGCTTGAGTATTTAAGTCTCATGTCAAAACTAGACTATTGTTTTGAATCATATAAAAGTCCAAATGTCCATGCTATAAAGAAAATGAGATGACATGTTAGGCAGCATTCCACATCAAAAATTTTGTTTTTAGCATTTACCTACTCGAGGACGAGCAGGAATTAAGCTTGGTGATGCTGATACGTCTCCAACATATCTATAATTTTTTTATTGTTCCATGCTATTATATTATCATTTGTGGATGTTTTGTAGTCATTTTATATCATTTTTTGGTACTAACCTATTGACATAGTGCCAATTGCTGTTTTTGCTTGTTTTTACATCGCAGGTAATCAATATCAAACAGAGTCCAAATGCAGCGAAACTTTTTGTGGATTTTTTTGGACCAGAAGACATCCAATGGGTCAAATAAGCGCCTGGGGGTGCTCCGAGGGGAGCACAACCCACCAGGACGCGCCTGGAGCCTAGGCGCGTCTTGTTGGGTTGTGCCCACCTCAGGAGCCCCCGGACCATCTCTTTACTCTATAAATACCCCAATATTCCAGAAACCCTACGGGAATCGACGAAAATCAATTCCAGCCGCTGCAAGTTCTAGAACCTTCCAATCTAGACATTATCTCGGAGGGGTTCATCAAGTCCATTGGTGCCTCTCCGATGATGCGTGAGTAGTCTTTTTTGTGGACCTTCGGGTCCGTAGTTAGTAGCTAGATGGCTTCCTCTCTCTTTCTCTCTCGTTTGATTCTTAATACAATGGTCTCTTGGAGATCCATATAATGTAATTCTTTTGTGGTGTGTTTGTTGGGATCCAATTAACTTTGAGTTTATGATCAGATCCATCTCTTTTTATCCAGGAAATTTATTTGAGTCTTCTTTGATCTCTTATATGCATGATTACTTATATCCTCGTATTTCTTCTCCGATATTTGGGTTTTGTTTGGCCAACTTGATCTATTTATCTTGCAATGGGAAGAGGTGCTTTGTGATGGGTTTGATCTTACGGTGCTTGATCCCAGTGACAGAAGGGGAACCAACACGTTTGTATCATTGCCATTAAGGATAACAAGATGGGGTCTATTTCTACATAAATAGATCTTGTCTACATCGTTTCATCGTTCTTATTGCATTACTCCATTTATCCATGAACTTAATACACTAGATGCATGCTGGATAGCGGTCGATGTGTGGAGTAATAGTAGTAGATGCAGGCAGGAGTTGGTCTACTAATCTTGGACGTGATGACTATATGATGATCATTGCCTGGATATCGTCATGATTATTTGAAGTTCTATCAATTGCCCAGCAGTAATTTGTTCACCCACTGTTTGCTATTTTTCTCGAGAGAAGCCACTAGTGAAAACTACGGCCCCCGTGTCGGTGTCAAAACCGGCGGATCTCGGGTAGGGGGTCCCGAACTGTGCATCTAAGGTTGATGGTAACAGGAGACAGGGGACACGATGTTTACCTAGGTTCGGGCCCTCTCAATGGAGGTAATACCCTACTTCCTGCTTGATTGATCTTGATGAATATGAGTATTACAAGAGTTGATCTACCTCGAGATCGTAATGGCTAAACCCCTAGAAGTCTAGTGGCTCTAGCCTGTGTGATTATGACTGTCCTTGCCTCTATGGACTAAACCCTTCGGTTTATTTAGACACCGGAGCGGACTAGGGTTATACAAAGTCGGTTACAGAGAAAGGAATCTTCATATCCGAACGCCAAAATTGCCATCCACGCCAAGGAGAGTCCCATCTGGACACGGGTGAGAGTCTTCGGTCTTGTATCTTCATAGCCCATCAATCCGGCCCATGTCCAACAGGCCAGACGCCCGAGGACCCCTTAGTCCAGGACTCCCTCAGTAGCCCCTGAACCAGGCTTCAATTATGAGGTGTCCGGCGCGCAGATTGTCTTCGGCATTGCAAGGCGGGTTCCTCCTCCGAATACCCCAACACAGTTTTTGAACAAAACGAACATGTCCGGATCTGCAAAACAAGTACCACACACCACCGCAGAGAGTATAATATTTCATGAGTCCAATCTGCTGACAATTTTTTGTAACATGATATCATGTCCCTGCCTGGTTATTATTTTGAACTGTTTTTTGGCCTACCGCCCCATATTTCGAGATGCGGCTTTATTGGCACATCTTGTCAAAGCAGAGATCGTTTCCCCTTATTGTGGGATTCTCATCAACACGGGTATGGGTAATCCAACCGTGTCGCCTGCACGGCCCCTGGGGAATAGGCGAGTTTTATGGCGAGTAGGGAGGCGCTTGATATTCACTGCCTTTATAAGGAGATAAGGATTCACCTCTTTCACACTCGCCTTCTCTCTGCGCCTACCCACTCTCGAGCTCCAACGCCCAATTTCTCATCTTTTCTGCCTCAAGAAAGCACTCTGACCATGTCCAGAGCGCATGGCAAGTGGATGGCCTCCACCGTCAAGGAGAAGGGCATCACCCAGCTTCGGGGGGGGGGATATTTGGCCAAGGAGGTCGCCCATCGGCTTTCGACTGAGGGACAGATCGTCCCTACCCCGAAGCCCCATGATAGGGTAGTTTTTATCCCCCACTTCGTCCGTGGGCTGGGATTTCCACTCCACCCCTTCATCCGCGGGCTCATGTTCTACTATGGGCTGGATTTCCATGATCTGGACCCAAATTCCTTAATCACTATCTCGGCATTCATCATCGTGTGTGAGGCTTTCCTCGGCATCCCACCCCACTTCGGATGGTGGCTGAAGACCTTCAATGTAAAACCAAAGGTGGTGGTTGGCCAACACATATAGTGCAGAGGCGCCATGGTGAGCAAAATGTCCAACGTCCCGTGGCCCAAAGGCACCATCGTGGAGACCGTCAAGGGGTGGCAGAAGTTGTGGTTCTACGTCACAGAGCCCCACGACAGTACCTTGGCTGCGGCTCCCGAATTCAAATCCGGGGCCCCAACACGGCTTACCTCTTGGCATGAGAAGGGCCTGGATTGGTCATTGTTGGACGAGCTGACAGCGCTTCAGACACGCATCAGGAGCATGATGGACAATAAAATCAAGCTTGTCGATGTGATTCCGGTGATGCTAGTTCGTTGGGATCCTTCCATGCCAGAGCCAGGCTTGCCACCTATGGGAGTTCGATCCGGACGAACACAAGACCTTGCAACGGTTCTTCCGAACTACGCACGAAGATATCTGGAAGGTGCTCTTCAAGGCCAACGAGACATGGCCGAAGATGACCGAGGACCGTGGGCATGACCTGGCTCATCCCGCCAGTTCAGTAAGTTTTCCGGGTATTCAAGGTGTATCCCTTACTTGCATACTCAAGGAGGATGTCCGAACTTCCCTATTTGTTTTTTCAGGGTTGGACGAAGAAGGCGGAGCGGATTCGGTGTCCGTCTCCGCTGCCCGAGGAACAAGCCATCCCGCTTATGATAAAGATGCTGGTTCCGGCGCCCTGCAAGGCGCCGGAGAGGAAGGCCAAGAAGAAGGCCAAGGGGACCAGAGGTGGCCTCCGTCCCAAGGGTACTTCAGACATGGCGTCCGAAGATGCCGAAACTCACTCCTCCACCGTCGAAGATGACGAGGAGGAGGAAGAGGAAGAAGAAAGCAACTCCCCCCTCCCCGAGGGGGGAAAGAAGAGGGCGGCCTCCACAAATCTGGAGGCAGAGGCGTCCAAGAAGGGGAAGGTCTCCCTCGCGGATAGCTCCGCATGGGACATCGATAGCAGCCCAGAACGGTGCCCCCAAGATAAGCCCCTCGCTGAATTGTGAGTATTCAAAGACCTCGACGCATTCATATATCAGCCTATTTACTTCATAATTTTAACATGTTGAATCATGTACTTGCAGTCCGGCTCATTCCGCCCTCGAGCGATCCTCGTCTTTGGGGAACTCGCTGGACCCAAAGGTGATGGACAGCGGGTCCCTTCCGGCGGCCTCCTCTCCCAGGGCCATGGACGACACTGAGGTGTTGTCTCGAAGGATCCCAGGCCAGGGAGAGACGTTGGAGGCCATCAGGGTGGCGCCAGAGGGCGAGACCTCGGCCGCCGAACACATGGGGGAGCAGATCCTCATGGAGACTGGCGATGGGGGCCATGTCCAATTCGGCCCCCAGCCAAATACGGCCCCGAAGACCTATATGGCTCCGGAATCCAGCAAGCAGCCTCCTTCGTCGGAAGGAGGCGTGCCCATTCCGCCAGTGACCTCTGTCCAACCAGAGGCACCGGATACTCTACTGGAAGCGCTGCGAAGTGCTTCCATCGTTGAGGAACACCGTACCCTCATGGGTGCGGTGATTGAGAAGATTCAGTCCATGAAGAGGGGACTGATCGAAGCCTGCACAAGCCTTTTAACAGGTTTTGAGGTAAGCAATGCAATTTCTGAAAAGAAAGTCACAGTGTAGATAGTATCCCCTGAGACTCTGTCCAGTGTTCGGAAAGAAGAGCCGAACAGAGGATCAAATAGTTTTTCGCAGGAGACTAACTAGATATGTCTATGTGAATAAGCAGGCGTCGCTACTAGCCGCGACTTCTCATGCTGTCGAAGTTTCTGGACTAAGGCAGAGTCTGGAGCGGGCCGAGGAAGAGCTCGGCCGAGTGAAAAAGCAGCTGGAGGACAAGCAGGGTATGTAATGACCCATTCAGGTATAGCAAGATATGAATTGCTTGTATTGATCGTATGATAATTTGTAGGAGTGGCATCCGAGGTGGAAACCCTCAGGGCAGTGCTGGCCGAAGCCCAGAAGAGGGAGGCAGATGAACAGGCCGCTCGCGAAAAGCACGAGGCCAGGGTCGGTGAGGTCCAGCACGAGCTGCAGGACACCGTGAAGAAATGCGAGTCCTTGGAGCGTAAGAATGCGGACCAACAGTCTGAACTTGCCAAGGCCCGTCAAAGTGCACAAGAGGCCCGGGTCGAAGCCCAGGGTGCCTTCTAGGAAATCCAAGAGGCCAAGAAAATCGCGGTGGGTAAGGCTTTTATTATACAGAGCAAGTATGTGAAGAAGAGATATCTCTTGCTAACCTGGATTTGGAGTTCTCTAGGGGCATTTGTGGATCTACCACGTAGTAGTGTTTCTGACACTGTGGGATTCTTCCGAGCCGAAGAGGAGATCTCAACGGATAAGCTATTCTGGTCGCAATACCTTGCGCCAGAACATCCGGTGCCCTTTAGTGACCAGCTAAAACAGCTGGTCGAGCTGCATAGGGTGGCTGAACTAGCCATGAAGGATTTAATAATCCAGCTATGGCCTACAGAAGCTATACTCGGCAGATACTTCGGACTCGTGAAGTGGCTGGTCAATGTCTGCCCTCGGCTTGACGCTATCAAGTGGTCGGTCTGCATAGAAGGTGCACGGATGGCCTTCTCCCGTGTCAAGATACAATGGGCAAAGATGGACGCTGTCAAGCTCACGACCGAAGGACCGCCCGCGGGCAAGGAGCACCGCACGCCCGAGCGGTATTTTGAAGATGTTCTGAAGGGATCCCACATTGTGGTGGAGCAATTGTTAAGGACATTATTTTTGAATGAATACATTCATGTTATCCCGTCTTGTATGATGAAAACAAGGCTGATATGTAATATAATGCTTTGCTGTTTATTATTTAAAATTTTACCTCACGTGTGGTCATTTTATCAAGTCTGTGAGTTGGCCAGTTGTCGGCTTCAACCCCCATGTAGGTAGTACGAGGGTGTTCGGGATGAATCTGAACACTCTTTATCCAAGAATTTGGTCCTTGAAGGAGGTGTTTAGCGCAACGAACCAGACAATCGGACTATGTGGCTTTATCACTCTCACTTAGCCATAGGAGTTTGACAATAAAAATTTAGGCGCAGCCCCTAGTATCCAAACTAGTGTGCTGTAAACGACTGATCGGATAGGAACCGATTCATCGCATAATGCGGAAAAAATCGCTAAAGATTTGAAACCTCCGAAGAGCTGATCGGCTCATGCCGCATCATGACAGTCAGTTTTCAGCTTTCTCTACTGAGGTGCTCATTCGGATAAACCAGGACACAATCGCAAGAGTTCTCGCTTTACTACCCTAGCCAATATAACGGAACGTAAGGTAGTAAGCACAGGAGCCAAGCAACCCAACTATTGACCAAAGACATGATTCGGAGCCAATGCATATAATGCTAAATTTGGGGTGCCGAACTATACTGTAAAAAGTGTTCGGACTTTGTTGTCGTATTATGGGGTGCAATGAAGCCCCTGGCGGATTAAAGCGTACCAAAGTGTACGGGTGCAATTTTGATAAGATTATCAAAAGAGCAAGCTAGTGCCACAGAAGTTGGGCTGCAAACTGTTTCCATTATGGTTTGATTGATACATCGAAGCGTATTTGTACAAGTAGTGCAATAAGAAACAGGGCTATTTAATATGCCACAACCAAGGGAGAGCTGCGTGCGGGTCCTGAAAACAGGTAGAGTGATCATTAAAGACCACCTAGAAATTCCCTTATACGTCAGTGCTTTTTGCTGTCTTGGTGTATCTATCCTTTCGAAAGGACATGTGATCAGGCCGTCAGGAAGGGCCTGTAGAAAATAAACCTAAAAGGAGAAAAAAGAAAAGAAAAAGTGAAAGTATGTGTGCCCAGGGGAGGTCGAGCCGTATTATGGATCACAATCTAGTTATGCCTCCGCTATGCCCATGTTATTTTGAGTGCGCATTTATGTACGCGCCGCACGAACGCCGCCACTTAGTAGAGTCTGGGACGGAGGCCGAATTGCTAGTCGAGCTCTTGACGAGCTAGGCTGTCTTGCTGCGGAGTAGTGCAGACTCATTTGACAGTTTCCAGGAGCTCGGACACCGAATTAAGGTTCTGCGTGAAGAGGCCGCTCTGTACTTCTGCTGCTAAAGCAGCGGTGTGCTCCTCGGTACGGAGGGAGTGTCCCATGTTTCCACTGACTATTATGACGCCGCATGGTCCGGGCATCTTGAGCTTGAGATAAGCATCGTGTGGCACCGCAATTAATCGAGCAAATGCGGTTCGTCCCAGCAGTGTGGGATAGCCACTGTGGAAAGGGACGATATCAAAGATCAACTCTTCACTTCGGAAGTTGTCCAGGGATCCGGAGACAACCTCTAGTGTGATTAAGCCCATACAGCGGGCCTCTACACCTGGTATGACTCCTTTAAAGGTAGTCTTTGTGGGCTTGATCCTTGAGGGATTAATACCCATTTTGCGCACTGTATCCTGATAGAGCAGGTTCAGGCTGCTGCCACCATCCATGAGGACTCGCGTGAGATGGAATCTGTCAATGATTGGGTCAAGGACCAGTGCGGCTGTCCTGCCATGATAGATACTGGTCGGATGGTCCCTGCGATCGAAAGTGATCGGGCAGGAAGACCATGGGTTGAACTTCGGGGCAACTGGCTCCATCGCGTAGACATCCCTGAGTGCGTGTTTGCGCTCCCTCTTGGGGATATTTGTAGTGTATATCATGTTTACTGTTTTAACTTGGGGGGGGGGGACTTCTTCTGTCCCCCTGTGTTCGGTGGACGGGACTCCTCGTCATCGTCCTCGCTTTGTGACCCCTTCTCCTTGTTCTCGGCATTTAATTTGCCGGCCTGTTTAAATACCCAACAGTCCCTGTTGGTATGATTGGCTGGTTTGTCTGGGGTGCCATGGATCTGGCATGGACGATCGAGTATGCGGTCCAAGCTGGATGGGCCCAGATTGTTTCTTTTATATGGCTTCTTCCGCTAGCCGGACTTGGAGCCACTGAATCCGGCATTGACCGTCGTGTCGTCGGTATTGTCACTGTTGCTTCGACGCTTGTGCCTGTTGCGTCAGGGCTTGCCGTTGCTGTTTTTGGTCTCAGACGTGCGAGCCTCGCTTGCAGTATTTTTGCTATGGGCTAGCCAACTATCCTCGCCCGCGCAAAAACGGGTCATGAGTGTCGTGAGGGCTGCCATGGACTTCGGCTATTCTTGGCCGAGGTGACGGGCGAGCCATTCGTCGCGGATGCTATGCTTAAAGGCCGCTAGGGCTTCAGCATCCAGACAGTCGACGATCTGGTTCTTTTTAGTTAGGAACCTGGTCCAGAATTTCCTGGCTGACTCTCCGGCTGTTGAACTATGTGACTTAAGTCATCAGCATCTGGAGGTCGTACGTATGTACCTTGGTAGTTGTCGCGGAATGCGTCTTCCAAGTCTTCCCATATGCCAATAGAGTTTCCAGGTAGACTGTTTAACCAGAGCGGAGCTGGCCCTTTGAGTTTTAGTGGGAGGTATTTGATGGCGTGAAGGTCATCACCATGGGCCATATGAATATGGAGAAGAAAATCTTCAATCCATACCGCGGGATCTTTTGTTCCATCGTATGATTCGATGTTCACGGGTTTAAACCCTTCAGGGAATTCATGCCCCATTACTTCATCGGTGAAGAAAAGAGGGTGTGTGGCGCCTCTATATCGAGCCATATCGCGACGTAGCTCAGATGGAGTCCGTCTGTGGCATTCGGACTGGGCGTGATTAGGCTTGTCACGTCTGAATAGATAGCCATCATCGCGTGCCGGGGCATGCCCCCGCGATCCATAGATCGATCTGGTATGTCCTGATCTACTATCTAGGTCCTGCCGAAGGTCATATGTATATGCCTGAGCTGTTTTATCCCTTCCTTTATAGCGAGATAGTACGGGCTGGTGTTCAGCTTGGGTTGTTGCTTTGTCCCGACCACGTGGAGGTCGGTTAGCCGCATTGTGCGCTGATGGTACGGGCTCCAACGCCTCGTTATCGAATTGAGGTAGTAATTTGTGCTTCAGGTAACTTTTGGGTGGTCACTTGAGGCCATATTCCTTGGCTGCCAGGACGTTAGTCCATCTATCATTGAGCAGATCTTGATCAGCTTGAAGTTGTTGCTGCTTCTTTTTCAGGCTCCTTGCAGTGGCTATTAGCCGGCGCTTAAAGCGCTCCTACTCGAGATGTTCCTCAGGAACGATAAAATCCCCGTTGCCGAGGCTCACCTCATCCTCGGATACTTGAAGATAATTACTGTCCTCCGAGTCTTTGTGCATGGCCTGTTCATCAGGGCTGACTCGCCCATCTTCCCGTTCATCCTGTTCGGAAGTTGGCTCAACGGGGTCTTCATTGTCTCCGGCATCGTTTAGAGTATTGTTTTCTCCCGTGCCGGTATTGCCGTCTTTTTCACGGCGTGACTTAGAGTGGCGCCGTTGTCGTCGGTGCTTTGGTTGTATCTCAGGAGGTTTATCTTCCTCTGGGTCTTCTTTGTCATCGCCATTAACTTCTTTGGGTGTGTCCACCATGTATACGTCGTAGGAGGAGGTGGACGTCCAGTGCCCGGTAAATGGCGAGTTTTGGGCCTGCTCCTCTTTGGCATCGTCGTCCATACCATTGATGTCTCTAGAGTCGTAGTAGAGCATGTCGGGAAATCTTCGACAGTGGCTATTAAGTGGGAGGTGGGTGGGAAGCGAAATTCCCCATCATCAGCCCCCAGTTCAAAACGTATATAATTCGGCTGTGAGTCCTCGCTAAAGAGAGGGTTTTTAATGAGTTTAGCACATCGCCTAAAGGTGAGTGCCGGAAGATGTCTACGGAACTGAATTCGACGATCGGCGCCTGGTAATGCTTGGCGGACGCGGATGCACATAGTTCGGAACCAATGGCCGGAGATGAATCCGAGGGCCCGGTGACGCAGACCCCGCTCGAGGTTGGGTCTGTGTGCGGCTCCAACGCCGCTGAGTCTGCGGCTTCCGTGGCGAGGTTAAGCTTCCCGTCTTCGGATGGCATAAGCTGCTCTAGATCTAGGGCCAGAGCGCTTACAGGTGCGATCTCCTGGGTATGGTGCGATGACAGATTTAGGTCATGTTCATCATGGTGGCAGGGAGCGGCTACCATGGGCTCAAATCCGTCGAAGATCAAGTCTCCGCGGATGTCGGCGATGTAGTTCAAGCTTCCAAACCTGACCTAACGGCCAGGGGTGTAGCTGTCGATCTGCTCTCGATGGCCAACAGAGTTGGCCCGCAGTGCAAAGCCGCCGAATACGAAGATCTGGCCAGGGAGAAAGACATCCCCCGGGCAACGTTGTTGTAGATGACGGATGGAGCCATCGAACCTTCTGATGACGGCACAGCGGAACTCTCAATGAAAGCACCAATGTCGGTGTCAAAACCAGCGGATCTCGGGTAGGGGGTCCCAAACTATGCATCTAAGGTTGATGGTAATAGGAGACAGGGGACACGATGTTTACCCAGGTTCGGGCCCTCTCTTTGGAGGTAATACCCTACTTCCTGCTTGATTGATCTTGATGAATATGAGTATTACAAGAGTTGATCTACCTCGAGATCATAATGGCTAAAACCCTAGAAGTCTAGCCTATGTGATTATGACTATCCCTGCCTCTACGGACTAAACCCTCCGGTTTATATAGACATCGGAGGGGACTAGGGTTATACAAAGTCAGTTCCAGAGAAAGGAATCTTCATATCCGAACGCCAAACTTGCCATCCACACCAAGGAAAGGCCCATCCGGACACAGGTGAGAGTCTTTGGTCTTGTATCTTCATAGCCCATCAGTACGGCCCATGTCCAACAGGTCGGACGCCCGAGGACCCCTTAGTCCAGGACTCCCTCACCCCGGGTCTCTTTCTTAATATTTTTCCCTTTGCGATCTATTTTCCTTTGCTTTTATTTTCAGATCTATTAAACCAAAAATACCTTGCTGCAATTTATTTTATTCGAGGTCTATTTATCCCATCTATCATATTTTTATCACATTTGTTTGCCAACTTCTGGCGCCGTTGCCCGAAAGGGATTGACAACCCCTTTAACACGTCAGGTTGCGATTATTTGTTATTTGTGTGCAGGTGTTGTTTATGTAGTGTTGCTTGGTTCTCCTACTTATTCGATAACATTGGTCTCATCACTGAGGGAAATACCTATCGCTGTTGTGCTACATCATCCCTTCCTCTTTGGGGAAATACCGACGTAGTTCTAGCAGACATCAGGATATTGATATGTCTCTGTTGTATCTATAATTTTTTATTGTTCCATGCCAATATTATACAACTTTCACATACTTTGGCAACATTTTATATGATTTATTTGGACTAACATATTGATCCAGTGCCAGTTCCTGTTTGTTGCATGTTTTTTGTTTCGCAGAAAATACATAACAAATGAAGTCCAAACGTGATAAAAATTTACAGATAATTATTTTGGAATATATGTGATCTTTGGGACTTGGAAACAATGCAAACGGGGGCCCACAGTGACCACAACCCACTAGGGCGCACCGGGCACCCCCTGGCGCGCCCAGGTGTCTTATGCCCTACTCGAAAGTCGGTTGGGGCCCTTCTTCTGCCACAAGAAAGATAATTATGGAAGAAAATCGTGTAAAAAATTAGTGCAATTGGAGTTACGGATCTCCAGGAATTTAAAAAACGGTGAAGGGCCAGATCTTGGGAACGCAAAACAGAAGAGAACAGATAGTGAGATCCAATCTCAGAGGGGCTTCCGCCCCTCCACCGCCATGGAGGCCATGGACCAGAGGGGGAACTCTCCTCCCATCTAGGGGGAGGCCAAGGAAGAAGAAGAAGAATAAGAATAAGAAGGGGGGTCTCTCCCCCTCTCTCCTGGTGGCACCGGAGTGCCGCTGGGGGAAGGATTGTGACGACTATCTACATCAACAATCTTGCTACCGTCAACACCAACTTTATCCCCCTCTATGCAGCGGTGTAACACCTCTTCTCCCTATTGTAATCTCTAGTTAAACATGGTGCTCAAATCCATATATTATTTCCCAATGATCTATGGTTATCCTATGATGTTTGAGTAGATCTGTTTTGTCCTATGGGTTAACCGTGATCTTGGTTGGTATGATTGTATATTTTATTTATGGTGTTGTCCTACGGTGCCCTCCGTGTCGCGCAAACGTGGCGGCCCCCACTGTAGGGTGTTGCAATGTGTTCATGGTTTGCTTATTGTTGGTGTTGCGGGGGTGACAGCAGCCTTGCTACTTCTTGAGCTTGCATTGGTTTTTCCCTCGAAGAGTAAAGGGTGATGCAGCAAAGTAGAGATAAGTATTTCCCTTAGTTAGAGAACCAAGGTATCAATCCAGTACGAGACAACGCACAAATCACCAATACTTGCACAAACAATCAAACAATTGCACCCAACGCGATAAAGGGGTTGTCAATCCCTTCACGGTCACTTGCAAAAGTGAGATCTGGTAGAGATAGATAAAACTAAACAAAAGATAAAGTAAATAGTTTTTGGTTTTTCGGTTTATAGGTCGTAAAGTAAAATATTGCAAAATAGTATATCGGAAACTAGTATGATGGAAAATAGAAGATCAGAAACTAGTATGATGGAAAATAGACCCGGGGGCCATAGGTTTCGCTAGAGGCTTCTCTCAAGATAGCAAATAACACGGTGGGTGAACAAATTACTTTGGAGCAATTGATAGAAAAGCATAAAGTTATGATGATACCTAAGGCAATGATTATGAAATATAGGCATCACGTCCGTGTCAAGTAGACTGACTCCTGCCTGCATCTACTACTATTACTCCACACATCGACCGACTCTTGCATGCATCTAGAGTATTAAGTTCAAGAAGAACAGAGTAACGCTTTAAGTAAGATGACATGATGTAGAGGAATAAACTCAAGCAATACGATGTAAACCCCATCTTTTTATCTTCGATGGCAACAATACAATACGTGCCTCGCTACCCCTACTGTCAATGGGTGAGGACACCGCAGGATTGAACCCAAAGCTAAGCACTTCTCCGATTGCAAGAAAAACCAATGTAGTTTGCCAAACTAAACCGATAGTTCGAAGAGAATTACAAAGATATCAAATCATGCATAAAAGAATTTAGAGGAGATTCAAATAATATTCATATATAATCTGATCATAAATCCACAAATCATCGGATCTCGACAAACACACTGCAGAACAAGATTACATCAGATAGATCTCCAAGAACATCGAGGAGAACATGGTATTGAGAATCAAAGAGAGAGAAGAAGCCATCTAGCTACTAGCTATGGACCCGCAGGTCTGAGGTAAACTACTCACGCTTCATCAGAAGGGCAATAGAGTTGATGTAGATGCCCTCCATAAGCCAATCCCCTACCAGCAAGATGCCGAAAAAGGCCCCAAGATGGGATCTCACGGGAACAGAAGGTTGCAGCGGTGGAAAAGTGTTTTCGTGGATGCCTCTGGTGGTTTGGGAATATATGTGAATATATATGAGGCAGAATTAGGCCAGGGGGTCACCAAGGGGCCCACAAGGCAGGGGGCGCGCCCTACCCCCTGGGCGTGCCCTCCCCCTTGTGGCCACCTCGTGGCTCTTCTGACTTGGTCTTCAAGTCTCCGGGGTGTCTTCTGGTCCAAGAAAAAACATCATGAAGGTTTTATGTCGTTTGGACTCCGTTTGGTATTCCTTCTCCGCGAAGCTAAAAAACAAGGAAAATACAGAAATTGGCACTAGGCTCTAGGTTATAAGTTAGTCCCAAAATAATATAAAATAGCATATTAATGCATATAAAGCATCCAAAACAGATAATATAATAGCATGGAACAATAAAAAATTATAGATACATTGGAGACGTATCAAGCCTAAACGCGGATAAGTGGGTTATGGCGTATGGGAGTAAAGAGGACTTGATACTTAATGATATGGTTGTGTTTCACGACCTTAATGATCTTTAGTAGTTGTGGATGCTTGCTAAGGGTCCAATCATAAGTGCATATGATCCAAGTAGAGAAAGTATGTTAGCTCATGCCTCTCCCTCATGTAATATTGCAAGAATGATTACCGGTACTTGTTATTGATTACCTAGGGACAAATGACTTTCTTGTTGACAAAAGCTATCCACTTTTATTACCTTGCAATTTGTTCATGGTTTTATTCTTGCAAAGTACTCATAGTTTTATTCTTGCAAAATAGTTTCATACTTGTTTTAGGTAAGCAAACTTCAAGTGTGCGCATAGTTGTATCGGTGGTCGATAGAACTTGAGGGAATATTTGTTCTGCCTTTAGCTCCTCATTGGGTTTGACACTCTTATTTATTGAAAAAGGCTACAAACGATCCCCTATACTTGTCGGTTATCAACCTGCTCTGGATATTGATGTTTAAGACATCAAAATAATCCAAATCTACAGGTATGTCTTCAATTGTTCTATGAATATTCGAGGTTTTGTAACCCGTCCTGGCTTTTGACTTTAAGTCGCCAGTATGTTTCAGCTTGAATGGCCTTGATTTCTAGTATTTTCCGTAATTGTATAAGACTATATTATGTTTGGGTTGTTACCCGCCCTGGCTTTTGAAGTTAAGTCGTTAGGGCATATATTTTGTTAGGGCATATGTTGTTTAAAGTTTGTGCGGGAATATGAGTACTGGTATGGCCCATATGAGTGATTACATCAGGAAGGTCATAAAGTTTAAATTGGTGGCTCAAAATTCAAAGTTTAACAAGCACGAAGGCACGACATGGCAGACCATTGTTTTCAACTATCCTATTACAAGGCATTTCTTTGAGCCCGCAAAAGTTCTAAACTTCAAATGTTTTTGGAGTTGCACACCTTAAGCCGGCTCGATAGCCGCCGGGGTCAACCTGGCAATCCGACCCATGGGCGGCCGCGCCCATGGGCACCCGACCCGAATGGGTAGGGTATGGGTCGCCATCTTCACCCATGGGTAAGCCCAATGGGTAACCCGATTAGTCATGGGTATGGTATGGGTGCGAATTCGTGCCCGTGGGTAACCCATGGGTCGCCCAATTAATATTAATAAGTATATACATGTTTATTTTACATGACTTGTGAACATTTTTGGTGAGATTTTTTAGGAAAGCACGCACCCATGTTGCTTTGTTAGTGCTATAGACAGACAAAAGCATGAAATAACAGAAATCTTATCTCAGTAGAGCTACACGTTTGGCTTGTTGGGCCTCCAAAGCCAGCCCATGTGCTGCTCTGCATGCACATAGCAAGCAAAATACGCAACTTGTCGGCTGGATTAGTACCACCTCGCCTAGCGAGCGTAGAGGAAGTGGGGCGCTGCCTATTAATAACCCACAAGTATAGGGGATCGCAACAGTTTTCGAGGGTAGAGTATTCAACCCAAATTTATTGATTCCACACAAGGGGAGCCAAAGAATATTCTCAAGTATTAGCAGATGAGTTGTGAATTCAACCACACCTGGAAAATTAATATCTGCAACAAGGTATTTAGTAGCAAAGTAATATGATAGTAGTGGTAACGGTAGCAAAGGTAACGATAGCAAAACTAATATTTTTGGGTTTTATAGTGATTGTAACAGTAGCAGCGGAAAAGTAAATAAGCGAAGAACAATATAGGAAAAGCTCGTAGGCATTGGATCAGTGATGGAGAATTATGCCGGATGCGATCGATCATGTAACAGTCATAACCTAGGGTGACACAGAACTAGCTCCAGTTCATCAATGTAATGTAGGCATGTATTCCGAATATAGTCATACGTAGTTATGGAAAAGAACTTGCATGACATCTTTTGTCCTACCCTCCTGTGGCAGCGGGGTCCTATTGGAAACTAAGGGATATTAAGGCCTCCTTTTATAGAGTACCGGACCAAAGCATTAACACATAGTGAATACATGAACTCCTCAAACTACGGTCATCACTGGTAAGTATCCCGATTATTGTCACTTCGGGGTTAACGGATCATAACACATAATAGGTGACTATAGACTTGCAAGATCGGATCAAGAATTCTCATATATTGATGAAAACATAATAGGTTCAGATCTGAAATCATGGCACTCGGGCCCTAGGGACAAGCATTAAGCATAGCAAAGTCATAGCAACATCAATCTCAGAACATAGTGGATATTAGGGATCAAACCCTAACAAAACTAACTCAATTACATGATAAATCTCATCCAACCCATCACCGTCCAGCAAGCCTACGATGGAATTACTCACGCACGGCGGTGAGAATCATGAAATTGGTGATGGAGGGAGGTTGATGATGACGATGGCGACGGATCTCCGGAGCCCCGAATGGACTCCATATCAGCCCTCCCGGGAGAGTTTAGGGCTTGGCAGCGGCTTTGTATCGTAAAACATGATGAATCCTTCTCTTTGATATTTTTCTCCCCCAAAGTGAATATATGGAGTCAAGGTTGACGTCGGTGGAGCATCATGGGGCCCACGAGGCAGGGGGCATGCCCAGGGGGGTAGGGCGTGCCCCCACCCTCGTGGACAGGGTGTGGGCCCCCTGACGTGGATCTTTCTTCCAGTATTTTTTATATATTCCAAAATAATTCTCCATTGATTTTCAGGTCATTCCGAGAACTTTTATTTCTGCACAAAAATAACACCATGGCAATTCTGCTGAAAACAACGTCAGTCTGGGTTAGTTCCATTCAAATCATGCAAGTTAGAGTCCAAAACAAGGGCAAAAGTGTTTGGAAAAGTAGATACGACGGAGACGTATCAACTCCCCCAAGCTTAAACCTTTGCTTGTCCTCAAGCAATTCAGTTGATAAACTGAAGGTGATAAAGAAAAACTTTTACAAACTCTGTTTGCTCTTGTTGTTGTAAATATGTAAAGCCAGCATTCAAGTTTTCAGCAAAGATTATGAACTAACCATATTCACAATAACACTTAGGTCTCATGTTTACTCATATCAATGGCATAATCAACTATCGAGCAATAATAATAAATCTTGGATGACAACACTTCCTCAAAACAATCATAATATGATATGAGAAGATGGTATCTCGCTAGCCCTTTCCGAGACCGCAAAACATAAATGCAGAGCACCTTTAAAGATCAAGGACTGACTAGTGTAGGATCGAAAGTATGTCTAGAGGGGGGTGATTAGACTACTTGACCAAATAAAAACTTATCCTTTTCCCAATTTTAGTTCTTGGCAGATTTTAGCAACTTTGGACAAGTCAAGCAATCTTAACACAATTCAAGCAAGCATGCAAAGAGTATATGAGCAGCGGAAAGTAAAGCATGCAACTTGCAAGAATTTAAAGGGAAGGGTTTAGAGGATTCAAACGCAATAGGAGATACGGATGTTTTTGTCGTGGTTCCGATCGGTGGTGCTATCGTACACCCACGTTGATGGAGACTTAAACCCACGAAGGGTAATGGCTACGTGAGTCCACGAAGGGCTCCACCCACGAAGGGTCCACGAAGAAGCAACCTTGTCTATCCCACCATGGCCATCACCCACGAAGGACTTGCGTCACTAGCAGTAGATCTTCGCGAAGTAGGCGATCTCCTTGCCCTTACAAACTCCTTGGTTCAACTCCACAATCTTGTCGGAGGCTCCCAAGTGACACCTAGCCAATCTAGGAGACACCACTCTCCAAGAAGTAATAAATGGTGTGTTGATGATGAACTCCTTTCTCTTGTGCTTCAAATGATAGTCTCCCCAACACTCAACTCTCTCTCACGGGATATGGATTTGGTGGAAAGAGGATTTGAGTGGAAAGCAACTTGGGGAAGGCTAGAGATCAAGATTCATATGGTAAGAATGGAATATCTTGGCCTCAACACAAGTGTAGGTGGTTCTCTCTCAGAAAAAGGTAAGTTGGAAGTGTAGGTTTGTTCTGATGGCTCTCTCCGCGAATGAAGAGGTGGTGGAGGGGTATATATAGCCTCCACACAAAATCTAGCCGTTACACACAACTTGCCAATCTCGGTGGGACCGAATTGATAAACTCGGTCGGACCGATTCAGCAAAGCTAGTGACCGTTAGGGTTTTCGGTGGGACCGACATGCAACTCGGTAGGACCGATATGGTTAGGGTTAGGGCATAACTAATCTCGGTGAGACCGATTACACAAACTCGGTGAGACTGATTTTGGTAATAAGCTAACCAGAGAGTTGGTCAGGTAAACTCGGTGGGACCGATTCGCTCATTTCGGTGAGACCGAAATGTTACAAAAGGGAAATAGAGAGTTTACATTGCAATCTCGGTGGGACCTATCGCTCATCTCGGTGGGACCGAAATGTTACGAAGGGAAACAGAGAGATTAAAATCCCATCTTGGTGAGACCGAGATCCCTATCAGTGAGACCGATTTGCCTAGGGTTTGTGGCAGTGGCTATGACATTTGAACTCGGTTGTTCCGGATAGAAATAATCGGTGGGGCCGAGTTTGACTTTTGGTTTAGGTCATATGTGGATGTGAGAAAGTAGTTGAGGGCTTTGGAGCATATCACTAAGCATTTTGAGCAAGAGCCTCATCAAGCAACACTTGATCCCTCCTTGATAGTATTGGCTTTTCCTATAGACTCGATGTGATCTTGGATCACTAAAATAGAAAATGTAGAGTCTTGAGCTTGGAGCTTGAGCCAATCCTTTGTCCTTAGCATTTTGAGGGGTCCACTTTTCTCATCCATGCCATGCCAAACATTGAGCTTTCCTAAGATATTAATCTTGAAATGGCATTAGCTCAATGAGCTATATGTTGTTAGGAATTACCAAAACCACCTAGGGATAGTTGCACTTTCAATCTCCCCCTTTTTGGTAATTGATGACAACATATAGATCAAAGCTTCAACAAATGATAATAAGAATGAAAAACATTGTCGCTTTGAGAAGTATGTGAAAAGCAAGAGCACCCCCTAAATTTGTGCATAGTTTAAGATTTGATTTGGACTGCAAATGCACAACGAGTTAGGATCATGGGTTACTCTTCCACGTCACATACATCTTGGTGGAGCGCTCAAAATGATAATAATTAAATACATGCACTCATCACCAAGCAAAGTGAATGATTTTATGGGGATATAAAAGAATAATGTCATCCAACAAGCATTAAGGTAGCATATGATCAAACACATGATCATCCAAGTATCACACACAAGCATAAAGTATCTCAAACAAGCAAAAAAACAAAGTTCAACCACCAAACAAAAAGAGAGAATAAAAAGCAACACTCTCTCTCGAAGCCTATGATCTATACATTTTCTCCCCCTTTGGCAACAAGTTACCAAAAAGTTCATAAAAAATGCATAGTGCTAGATCGACTCTCAGGCTTGGTCTTCAGGTGGTGGTGTAGATAAAACTCCGAGGACGAAGGCATCAGTTGATGTAGATGGAGCTCGTGGAGTGGGTGCTGGAGCTGGTGGCACTGAAGCTGTAGCTGATGCAGATGAAGTTGCTCTGGTGTCTGTAACAGGCACTGCAGCAGATCTCTGTCCTTTGGGCACTCTAGCAAAAGCATCAGTGGTAGACTTGCCCTTCTTCTCCTGTACTTCATCCTGAAGCTGCTCAACGACTGACTGGATCTCAGTGATCTTCACATCTAAATCATAGAACTTCTGTTCCACGATCCTCTCCAAGCTCTCCTGGTTTTGAGTCAGGGTGGCCAATCCCTTCTCAATCCTCAGAGTGGAGGCAATCAAGTAGCCAAGCTGATCTTGCTTTCTCTTCAGAAGGTACTGAGATGCCTCATCAGTGGTTGGCATCTTTGCAGCCTTTTCAGCCCTTGCCTTCTCCCTCTTTGCTTGTGCTTGCACAGAAGATGGTTCATTTTCATCCATCACCACGGTGTTGTCCTCAAAGTCTGGGTAGATGGGCATGTGTTCCTTGTCCAAGAGATATGTGTCAGTGCCCATCTTGGAGTTGATTAGCTCCTGGATCTGTGGGGCATACCCACAACTTCTCTTCTGATCTGCAGCTGTTCTATTTATGGTTTCCACAATTAGGCTCATAACTTTGAACTTTTGAGGCACATCAAATATGTGGAGCAGGTTAATTGCACGGCCTCTGATCATCTTGTGATCACCTGACTTTGGCAAGAGAGTGTGCCTGAGGATCCAGTTGATTGTTGGCAAGCCTGACAGAAGGTAATGTACTAATCCAAACTTGTGTGTCTCAAGAGTAGCATCTGGGATCTCTTTATATATATGTGCCATGGTTATGTGATCCTTCTTCTTCTTGGCATAGACATCCAGGTCATCTTAATTCTCCTCAAGAGCATTGATCCATTTTGCCCATTCTGCAACTGTTGACTGGTACCTAGTACCTTCAGACATCCAGACAATCCTGCCATGTGGGTAGAAATGAGTTGTGGAGTAGAACTGCATAATAAGCTCATCATTCCACTTTGTGAGCTTCTGAGCCACAAACTCATCAACTCCACACGCCTTGAAGCTGTCATATACACCAGGGAAGTGATCCTCATTTTCCTCAATGAATTTCCAATCAACCCATCTCATGTCACACACTATGGGCTTCTTGTCAAGTAAAATAGTCTCATAGAAGTCATGTTGTTCCTTTGTATGGAACCTATAGTCCACAACAGTCCTTCTCCTGGTGGCATATGGATCATACTCTCTCCATAGCCTCAATCCTGAATCCTTCCTGATTTTCATATTCTCTGCAACTGGATGAGCATCGTTGTGATCAGGAATTTTGGGCTTCAACTTCCTCAGAACAATAGAATCATCTTCTTCTTTAGCAGCTTGAGGCACTGGGGCCTTGTTCTTCTCCTCAGCAGGGATGTTCCTGGTGCTCCTCTTGGGTTTTGGCTTTGGAGCTGGAGCAGCAGTCTTAGGAGCAGTTTTGGGCTTAGATGGAGCAGCCCCTGCCCTTATAGCATCTCCCATAAGCTTTTGAGCTCTGGGTCCTGGTTCTACATCCTCTTCCTCTTCTTCAGAATCTCTCATTATTGAAGATCTGCCAAGCACTCTGGCAGTGGTCTTCTTGACCCTTTCTTTCCTTTTCTTGCCTTCTCCAACTGCCTCTTCTGATGGCTTGGAGGTTTCAGCAGTGGATGCTCTAGCCTTTGACATAGGCACTCTCTTGGCAGGAACCTTTTGCTTCATTCCTGGCTTGGTGGTAGCAGCTGTGCCATATTCCTTTTTCAGAACTTTCTTCTTTGAGGTGGCCTCTTCCGCAACAGCCACATAGTCCTCATCCTCAGAATCTGAGGTTCTCTTCTTCCTGGTCCTGGTGGCTGCCTTAGGAAAGTTGCTGGGTGTACTCCTGCTTCCCTCATCAAAGCTGCTAGAGGGACTAGTGCCCTCACTCATGTTGACTTGCTCCTCAGACTTGTTCTGGCTGTCACTCTGATCTGACA
Source organism: Triticum urartu (assembly GCF_003073215.2). Lineage (NCBI taxonomy): Eukaryota > Viridiplantae > Streptophyta > Magnoliopsida > Poales > Poaceae > Triticum > Triticum urartu. The sequence goes on from NC_053024.1 coordinate 498,170,569, forward strand.
TGATGCAAACACTGACAGCAGACCCTGTGAATAGATTATAGATGAGGTAGATTGGATGAGCATCACAAAGTACAGAGGATTTTGCAAAAGAATGAGTTAAAAACTTAGTTTTAGATTTCCATAGAAAGCATTTCGGATCTACCGATTTGAAAACTCGGTGATACCGAAGCAGCTTTTGGATCCTAAACTAGTGAACTCGGTGAGACCGAGTCACAGTTCAGTGGTGATACGTCTCCAACGTATCTATAATTTTTGATTGCTCCATGCTATATTATCTACTATTTTAGGCAATATTGGGCTTTATTATCCACTTTTATATTACTTTTGGGACTAACCTATTAACCGGAGGCCCAGCCCAGATTTGTTGTTTTATGCCTATTTCAGTGTTTTGAAGAAAAGGAATATCAGACGGAGTCAAAACAGAACAAAATCAATTGGAGAAGTTATTTTTGGAAGGAAACACACCTGATGGACTTGGACCCCACGTCAAGGAAGGAACGAGGTGCTCACAAGGGTGCCCCCTCCCCTAGGGCGCGCCCCCCTGTCTTGTGGGGCCCTCGTGGCTCCCCCGACGTACCTCCTGCACCCATATATACCTACGTGACCTAAAACTTCCAGAACGCAAGATAGATCGGGAGTTCCGCCGCCAGAAGCCTCCGTAGCCACCAAAAGTCAATCAGGACCCTGTTCCGGCACCCTGGCGGAGGGGGGAACCCTCACCGGTGGCCATCTTCATCATCCCGGTGCTCTCCATGACGAGGAGGGAGTAGTTCTCCCTCGGGCTGAGGGTATGTACTAGTAGCTATGTGTTTGATCTCTCTCTCTCGTGTTCTTGAGATGATACGATCCTGATGTATCGCGAGCTTTGCTATTATATTTGGATCCTATGATGTTTCTTCCCCCCTCTACTCTCTTGTAATGAATCGAGTTTCCCCTTTGAAGTAATCTTATCGGATTGAGTCTTTAAAGACTTGAGAACACTTGATGAATGTCTTGCCATGGATATCTGTGGTGACAATGGGATACCGCGTGCCACTTGATGTATGTTAAGGTGACCAACTTGCGGGTTCATGAACCTATGCATAGGGGTTGGCACACGTTTTTGTCGTGATTCTCCGGTAGATCTTTTGGGGCACTCTTTGAGGTCCTTTGTGTTGGTTGAATATATGAATCTGAGATTGTGTGATGCATATCGTATAATCATACCCACGGATACTTGAGGTGACATTGGAGTATCTAGGTGACATTAGGGTTTTGGTTGATTTGTATCTTAAGGTGTTATTCTAGTACGAACTCTAGGGCTATTTGTGACACTTATAGGAATAGCCCAACGGATTGATTGGAAAGAATAACTTTGAGGTGGTTTCGTACCCTACCATAATCTCTTCGTTTGTTCTCTGCTATTAGTGACTTTGGAGTGACTCTTTGTTTCATGTTGAGGGATAGTTATGTGATCCAATTATGTTAGTATTGTTGAGGGAACTTACACTAGCGAAAGTACGAACCCTAGGCCTTATTTCCGCGCATTGCAATACCATTTATGCTCACTTTTATCATTAGTTACCTTGCTGTTTTTATAATTTCAGATTACAAATACTATTATCTACTATCCATATACCACTTGTATCACCATCTCTTCGCCGAAGTAGTGCACCTATACAATTTACCATTGTATTGGGTGTGTTGGGGACACAAGAGACTCTTTGTTATTTGGTTGCAGGGTTGCTTGAGAGAGACCGTCTTCATCCTACGCCTCCTACGGATTGATAAACCTTAGGTCATCCACTTGAGGGAAATTTGTTACTGTCCTACAAACCTCTGCACTTGGAGGCCCAACAACGTCTACAAGAAGAAGGTTGTGTAGTAGACATCAAGCTCTTTTCTGGCGCCGTTGCCGGGGAGGTGAGTGCTTGAAGGTATATCTTTAGATCTTGCAATCGAGTCTTTTAGTTTCTTGTTTTATCACTAGTTTAGTTTATAAAAGAAAACTACAAAAAAATGGAATTGAGTTTGTCTCATACGCTTCACCTTTTTAATATCTTTCGTGAGTATGACGGAAAGGATAATTGTGCTCAAGTGCTAGAAGAAGAAATCTATAAAATGTTTGGCACTAAATATTTGAATGATGAGCATGATTGGAATGTTGTTAGTATGAATTCCTTGAATATTCATGATGCTAATGATATGCAAAGCCACAAGCTTGGGGAAGCTATGTTTGATGAAGATGATATTTTTTGTCCCCTAAGTTTTGATGAGCAAATTTATTATGATGAAAGCATGCCTCCTATCTATGATGATTATTGTGATGACACGTATGCTTTAAAGAATAATAATAACAATGAAGCTTGTCATCTTGATCTTTAATTTTCAATCACATGATAGTTATTTTGTTGAGTTTGCTCCCACTATTATTCATGAGAAGAATTTCGCTTATGTGGAGAGTAGTAAATTTTCTATGCTTGTAGATCATGAAAAGAATGCTTTAGGTGCTGGTTATATTGTTGAATTCATTCATGATGCTACTGAAAATTATTATGAGGGAGGAACATATGCTTGTAGGAATTGCAATAATATCAAGTTTCCTCTCTATGTGCTTAAAGTTTTGAAGTTATGCTTGTTTTTCCCTCCTATGCTAGTTGATTATTGTTCCCACAAGTTGTTTGCTCAAAAAATTCCTATGCATAGGAAGTGGGTTAGACTTAAATGTGCTAGTCATATTCTTCATGATGCTCTCTCTATGTTTCAATTCTTATCCTTTATGTGAGCATCATTGAAACCATCATGCCTAGCTAGGGGCATTAAACGATAGCGCTTGTTGGGAGGCAACCCAATTTTATTTTAGCTGCTTGCTTTTTGTTCCTGTTTAGTAATAAATAATTCATCTAGCCTCTGTTTATATGTGGTTGTATGCTTTAAAATTAGTGTTTGTGCCAAGTAGAACCTTTGGGAAGACTTGGGAGAAGTCTTGTTGATCTTGCTGTAAAAAACAGAAACTTTAGCGCTCACGAGAACTGCTGCCATTTTTATTTGGAGAGTGCTATTTAGTTAATTCTTTTGGAAGATTATTAATAGATAAATTCCTCAGGTCCAGAAATTTATTTGATAATTTTATGAGCTCCAGAAGTATACGTTTGATCCAGATTACTACAGACTGTTCTGTTTTTGACAGATTTTGTTTTTCGTGTGTTGTTCGCTTATTTTGATGAATCTATGGCTAGTAAAAGAGTTTATAAACCATAGAGAAGTTATAATACAGTAGGTTTAACACCAATATAAATAAATAATGAGTTCATTATAGTACCTTGAAGTGGTGATTTATTTTCTTATACTAACGGAGCTCACGAGTTTTCTACTTTAAGTTTTGTGTTGTGAAGTTTTCAAGTTTTGGGTAAAGATTTGATGGATTATGGAACAAGGAGTGGCAAAAGCCTAAGCTTGGGGATGCCCATGGCACCCCCAAGATAATCTAAAGACACCTAAAAGCCAAAGCTTGGGGAGGGCATCCCCTCTTTCGTATTCGTTCATCGGTAACTTTACTTGGAGCTATATTTTTATTCACCACATGATATGTGTTTTGCTTGGAGCATCTATTTATTTTCTTAGGATTTGCTTGATTTTATTTAGAACAATGTTTTGCATCTTTTATTTCAATAAAAGTGGCATTAATAGTCTTTACTATGCCTATGTTACAAGTACACATGTTGCTGTTTGAAAACAGAAAGTTTACCTCTGTTGCAATAATTCCCTAGAAAAGTCAGAATGTGATAAAATGTTGAAATCTTTTGAATATGAAGCTCTGATAAATTTACTACAGTGGGAATTTTCTTTCATAATTTTTGGAGCTAGGGAAGTATGGATGTTGCTGCATTCTTTACAGACTATCCTGTTTAGGCAGATTGCTGTTATGTTTGCATTGTTTGCATATGTTTGCTTCTTTAATGATTCTATTTGAGGATAGGACTATTAAATATGCAGAGGGATTCAAACCCTCGGTACAAAAAATTGTACAACGGATTAGCAATCCCCCGCTTTAGTCCACTCAGCCATCTCTCCACGTTCCAAAGCGAAAGGTCAAAAATCTCGTAAAACAAAAAGGATATTCAATTAATATAATATCAACTCATTAGAGAAAATTGAGGGCATTCTTAGGTTAATGAATATGTTTCATTCATATATAATGCGTACACCCTGTGTATGCATTTAGTATGCAATGTTGAATAATAATTTTAGTGATTTGCTACAGTAGAGTATGATAAGGTTTTCGCAATGGTTTATACTAACTTATCTCACGAGTCCTTGTTGAGTTTTGTGTGGATGAAACTTTTGAGATTTAGGGAGACCGTGATATGAGAGGAATTAAGGAGACACAAAAGCTCAAGCTTGGGGATGCCCAAGGCACCCCAAGATAATATTTCAAGAAGTCTCAAGCATCTAAGCTTGGGGATGCCCCGGTTGGCATCCCACCATTCTTCTTCAACAACTATCGGTTAGTATCGGTTGATCCTAAGTTTTTGCTTCTTCACATGATGTTTTCTATTCTTAGAATGTCATTTTATTTTGCCTTTCTTGCTGTTTGAATAAAATACCAAGATCTGAAATTATTGAATGTTAGAGAGTCTTCACATAGTTGCATAATTATTCGACTACTCATTGATCTTCACTTATATCTTTCGGAGTAGTTTGTCATTTGCTCTAGTGCTTCACTTATATCTTTTAGAGCATGGCGGTAGCTTTATTTTGAAGAAATATATGAACTCTCATGCTTCACTTATATTATTTTGAGAGTCTTAAACAGCATGGTAATTTGCTTAAAATCCTAATATGCTAGGTATTCAAGAATAATAAAATTCTCTTATGAGTGTGTTGAATACTATGAGAAGTTTGATACTTGATAATTGTTTTGAGATATGGAGATGGTGATATTAGAGTCATGCTAGTTGAGTAGTTGCGAATTTGAGAAATACTTGTGTTGAAGTTTGTGATTCCCGTAGCATGCACATATGGTGAACCGTTATGTGATGAAGTCGGAGCATGATTTATTTATTGATTGTCTTCCTTATGAGTGGCGGTCGGGGACGAGCGATGGTCTTTTCCTACCAATCTATACCCCTAGGAGCATGCGCGTAGTACTTTGTTTCGATAACTAATAGATTTTTGCAATAAGTATGTGAATTCTTTATGACTAATGTTGAGTCCATGGATTATACGCACTCTCTCCCTTCCACCATTGCTAGCCTCTCTAGTACCGCGCAACTTTCGCCGGTACCATAAACCCACCATATACCTTCCTCAAAACAGCCACCATACCTACCTATTATGGCATTTCCATAGCCATTCCGAGATATATTGCCATGCAACTTTCCACTGTTCCGTTATTATGACACACTCCATCATTGTCATATTGCTTTGCATGATCATGTAGTCGACATCGTATTTGTGGCAAAGCCACCATTCATAATTCTTTCATACATGTCACTCATGCATCATCACACATCCCGGTAGACCGCCGGAGGCATTCATATAGAGTCATCTTTGTTCTAGTATCGAGTTGTATCATTGAGTTGTAAATAAATAGAAGTGTGATGATCATCATTCAATAGAGCATTGTCCGCAAAAAAGAGAAAGGCCAAATAAAAAAAGAAGAAAGGCCAAATAAAAAAGGCCAAATAAAGAAAGGCCAAATAAATAAAAAAATAAAAAAAATAAAAAGGGGCAATGCTACTATCCTTTTTTTCACACTTGTGCTTCAAAGTAGCACCATGATATAGCGAGTCTCATATATTGTGCTTCAAAGTAGCACCATGTTCTTCATATAGAGAGTCTCATATGTTGTCACTTTCATATACTAGTGGGAATTTTACATTATAGAACTTGGCTTGTATATTCCAATGATGGGCTTCCTCAAAAATGCCCTAGGTCTTCATGAGAAAGCGAGTTGGATGCGCACCCACTAGTTTCTTTTGTTGAGCTTTCATACATTTATAGCTCTAGTGCATCTGTTGCATGGCAATCCCTACTCACTCACATTGATATCTATTGATGGGCATCTCCATAGCCCGTTGATACGCCTAGTCGATGTGAGACTATCTTCTCCCTTTTTGTCTTCTCCACAACCACCATTCTATTCCACCTATAGTGCTATATCCATGGCTCACGCTCATGTATTGCGTGAAGATTGAAAAAGTTTGAGAACATCAAAAGTATGAAACAATTGCTTGGCTTGTCATCGGGGTTGTGCATGATTTAAATATTTTGTGTGGTGAATATGGAGCATAGCCAGACTAAAAGATTTATTAGGGATAACTTTTTTTGGCAATGTTATTTTGAGAAGACATAATTGCTTTATTAGTATGCTTGAAGTATTATTATTTTTATGTCAATATTAAACTTTTGTCTTGAATCTTATGGATCTAAATATTCATGCCACAATTAATAAGAATTACATTGAATTTATTCCAACTAGCATTCCACATCAAAAATTATCTTTTTTATCATTTACCTACTCAAGGACGAGCATGAATTAAGCTTGGGGATGCTTGATACATCTCCAACGTATCTATAATTTTTGATTGCTCCATGCTATATTATCTACTATTTTAGGCAATATTGGGCTTTATTATCCACTTTTATATTACTTTTGGGACTAACCTATTAACCGGAGGCCCAGCCCAGATTTGCTATTTTATGCCTATTTCAGTGTTTTGAAGAAAAGGAATATCAGATGGAGTCGAAACGGAACGAAATCAACTGGAGAAGTTATTTTTGGAAGGAAACACACCTGATGGACTTGGAGCCCACGTCGAGGAAGGAATGAGGTGCTCACGAGGGTGGGGGCGCCCCCCTAGGGCGCGCCCCCTGTCTCGTGGGGCCCTCGTGGCTCCCCTGACGTACCTCCTGCACCCATATATACCTACGTGACCTAAAACTTCCAGAACGCAAGATAGATCGGGAGTTCCGCCGCCAGAAGCCTCCGTAGCCACCAAAAGTCAATCGGGACCCTGCTCCGACACCCTGCCGGAGGGGGGAACCCTCACCGGTGGCCATCTTCATCATCCCAGTGCTCTCCATGACGAGGAGGGAGTAGTTCTCCCTCGGGGCTGAGGGTATGTACCAGTAGCTATGTGTTTGATCTCTCTCTCTATCTCGTGTTCTTGAGATGATACGATCTTGATGTATCGCGAGCTTTGCTATTATATTTGGATCCTATGATGTTTCTTCCCCCCTCTACTCTCTTGTAATGAATCGAGTTTCCCCTTTGAAGTAATCTTATCGGATTGAGTCTTTAAATACTTGAGAACACTTGATGTATGCCTTGCCGTGGATATTTGTGGTGACAATGGGATACCGCATGCCACTTGATGTATGTTAAGGTGACCAACTTGCGGGTTCATGAACCTATGCATAAGGGTTGGCACACGTTTTCGTCGTGATTCTCCGGTAGATCTTTGGGGCACTCTTTGAGGTCCTTTGTGTTGGTTGAATAGATGAATCTGAGATTGTGTGATGCATATCGTATAATCATACCCGCGGATACTTGAGGTGACATTGGAGTATCTAGGTGACATTAGGGTTTTGGTTAATTTGTATCTTAAGGTGTTATTCTAGTACGAACTCTAGGGTTGTTTGTGACACTTATAGGAATAGCCCGACGGATTGATTGGAAAGAATAACTTTGAGGTGGTTTCGTACCCTACCATAATCTCTTCGTTTGTTCTCCGCTATTAGTGACTTTGGAGTGACTCTTTGTTGCATGTTGAGGGATAGTTATGTGATCCAATTATGTTAGTATTGTTGAGGGAACTTACACTAGCGAAAGTATGAACCTAGGCCTTATTTCCACGCATTGCAATACCGTTTACGCTCACTTTTATCATTAGTTACCTTGCTGTTTTTATAATTTCAGATTACAAATACTATTATCTACTATCCATACACCACTTGTATCACCATCTCTTCGCCGAACTAGTGCACCCATACAATTTACCATTGTATTGGGTGTGTTGGGGACACAAGAGACTCTTTGTTATTTGGTTGCAGGGTTGCTTGAGAGAGAGACCATCTTCATCCTACGCCTCCTACGAATTGATAAACCTTAGGTCATCCACTTGAGGGAAATTTGCTACTATCCTACAAACCTCTGCACTTGGAGGCCCAACAACGTCTACAAGAAGAAGGTTGTGTAGTAGACATCAGGTGGCACCGAGACTTCTAGGGTTTCACAAAGTATTGAACTCGATCACACCGATGTGCAATTCTTGGTCAGACCGAGAATCACATGTGCAATGGCCTTAGCCAAATCGGTGGAACCGATTTCAACAACTTGGTTGGTCCGAGATGATTTCGGTGGAAACCTAACCCTAAATTTTCAATCCACAACTAAACTACGGAGTGATTTCACTGGATAGAATGATCTCAATCGTGGCAAGATACATGGCAGAACAATGTGCTAGGAATTGTAGAGGGATTAGCACAAGGATCAAGTCCATACCCTAGTTCGGCGATGGACCTGCTACGGTGGCAACGGTAGAGACGAATCCCGTTGACGGCTGCGGAGACCAGCAGCGGGAGGCAGCTGGCGATGAGGAGGACGATCCGGAGACCCAGGGAAGTAGAGTAGGCTAAGCGTGTGCGAAGGGGTTCGGAAAATTTTCCAAATTTTGGCCTGGGGATATATATAGCCTGACCCTGTCGGTGTGACCGAGTGGAACAACTCAGTGGCACCGAGATGCATAACTGCAAGCAGTTACTGCAACTCAGTGTGACCGAAAAGTTCAAATTGGTTGCACTGAGATTGAAAACCTAGATCGACTTAGTGATCTTGGTATGACCGAAATGGATGAATCGGTCAGACCGAAATGCACAAAGAAGTTTTGGAAGTTTAAGTCTATGACGAATCGGGGACTCCGAGTGCTCCTCACACAGAGTGGTTCGAATCTGACTTGATCAAACTTTGTGATGTAGCATGAATAGAGTTTGAGACAAGAAAAGCATAGATAGCTAGAGAAGGTTCTTAGGCATTCTTGTCCATCCACTTGGCAAAAAGAAAAAGGAACCAAACAATCAAAACAACAAGTGGATGTCCTCGAATGAGTAAATTATGCAACCAACATGCTCACACAATAAAATGGCAAATGAAATATGTGGCAAAGCATGCACAACCAATTCTAGCATCTATCAAGCAATTGGCAATGACTAGGTCATCTATATATGAGTATATTGACTTAGGAGTCAAATGAGAACATTTGATCGTAGGTCATACTCATCGTTTAAGCACAAGTGGGGTTACCACTTTTACATAAAGCGTTGTTGTGTTCACACCATTAGAGTTGCTTTAGCTCAATTTTTAGAGTAAAGATCCCCCTAGATATGAGATCCCCCCTAAGAGGGATGAACTAGCCTTGGGTTTTGTCGATGATGACTTCATGTAGGTTTTGAAGATGTGGATGCTCAATGTTGATGTAGATCATTTCGAGCAATCCTTTAGAGTGAGTTGCACTTTCAATACCTACACGGGTTAGTCCCACAAGGAACAAACAAGGATATCCATAGACATAGAGTGATGCACACACAAGATGATGTCTATGAAAGCATTAGGTTACCTTGTCCCTTGTCTTACCAACAAGAGGGTTTGTGACTCCTTGAACTAGTGCAAGATGTGGAAGTTGATTGCACTTGTTCTTGCCAAAATGATAAGAGTGAAGTATGTTGGCAGAGTCACCCTCAAGAACTCTCTAGTTCTTCTTTTTTGGGATCCACATCATCTTGATGGGAATCCTTGGAGTTGTAGTCGTACTTGATGAAGTAGAACTTGATGTAGTCTTGGGAACCCACTTGACCAAGGCCTTAGGTGCTTCTTCAAATGCATCAATTTCCTCTTGAAGCTTATCCTTGCCTTTTTGCTCGTGGTCTTGTGGTGGAAGATCATCTTGATCTTGTGTCCCTTTGGAGGAAGTAGGATCATACTTCTTTTGTTGGGGAACAAACTTTGTCTTTGGGTATTGATCTTCTTCCCACTCAACTCCATTGGCATTGAACTTTCGTTCTAAACCAACACCTTGGTTCTTCCGGTGTCTTCCTTGCTTGCGTACAATTTCCTTGAAATGCTTACTCCCGGCAAGGCTCTTGTAAACACCTTTCTCTATAATTCCCTTCAATAAGCTATTTTCTTGCTCAAGTGTAACTTGGCTAAGAGAACCATTAGTGGAATCAAGAGAACTACTAGAAGCAACAACATTGGATTTAGCGTGATTATTGTTACTACTAGAGGAAGAATCTTTCTTGTTCTTGTTACTAGACTTGACTTGAGGCATGTAAGTGGATAAGAGTAAAAGCTTGGCAATGTAAGAAGAACTTTTCTTGCGAAGATCATCATTGATTGCTTTAAGAACTCATGCTCTTGCTCAAGGTTGAGCTTTTCAAAACGTAATTTCTCATGAGTCCTTAAAAGTTCTCGATGATCTCCAAAGATAGTTTCATGCGCTAACTTAAGAGTGTTTAGTTCTTTAGTTAGTAACTCAATCTTCTCCTTATAATTGTCATTAGTTTTATCTTGATTAGCATGATTAATTGAAGTTTCATCATAGTATTCATCACTAGAGTTGTCAACAAGTAAATCATCATCACCTAACAAGTCATCTTCATCACTATTGAAATCAACATACTCGGGGTGTGATACCTTTGGGCCTTTAGCCATGAAGCATCTTCCAAGTCCTTCATTTGGCGAATCAAATATGTCATAGGAGTTGGTTGACACAAGTGCTAGACCGGCAACACCTTCATCTTGAGTATATTCGGAGTTGGAGTGATAGCTTCTTTTGGAGTGATTGTCGGAGTCAGATACCCATTCACCAACATGAGTTTGATGTCTTCGTTTTGTGTAGCTCCTTGATGACTTGTCCTTCCTTTCCGAATCCTTGCTTCTCTGGGATATTCTTCATTCATAACGATCATCTCTACTCCTTCCATCTCTTGATGGTGATTCTTCTCTTCTACTTCTTCTTTTTGGAGAATCTTCTCTTCTCTTGTAGGGTGCCGTACACTCATTGGAATAGTGTCCGGGTCTTCCGCAATTGTAGCAATTTCGCTCTCGACTAGAAGATCTTTTGCCATTGTAGGACCTTGACTTGGAACTTCTCTCTTTGCTTCTACTCTTGTAGAACTTGTTGAAGTTCTTCACCATTAGGCTCAATTCTTCATTGAAGGTTTGTTTCTCACTTGATGATGTGGGAGATTCACATGAGGCTTTGTAAGCACCACTTGACTTGTTATGGAGCTCCTCCTTATCCTTGAGTGACATCTCATGAGCAACAATTCTTCCAATGACTTCCGTTGGCTTGAGATCTTTGTAATTGGGCATCATTTGGATCAATGTGCATACGGTATCATATTTTCCGTCCAAAGCTCTTAGGATCTTCTTGATGATGAATTTGTCGGTCATCTCTTCACTTCCTAAGTCGGCGATCTCATTTGTGATAAGAGCAAGCCTAGAGTACATTTCAGCGACACCTTCACCATCCTTCATTTTGAACTTGTCAAGCTGACTTTGAAGCACATCCAACTTGGATTCCTTGATGGAGTCGGTACCTTCGTGCATATCAATTAAAGTATCCCAAATTTCCATTGCATTCTCAAGACGGCTGATTTTGTTGAATTCTTCGGGGCACAATCCGTTGAAGAGGATATCACAAGCTTGAGCATTGTATTGCAGCATCTTCAACTCTTCCACGGTAGCTTCACGGTTCGGTTCTCTCCCATCAAAGAATTCACCTTGCAAGTCAATACACACAATAGCCCATACGACAGGGTTATGTCCAAGAATATGCATTTTCATCTTATGCTTCCAACTAGCAAAATTAGTACCATCAAAGCAAGGACCTCTACAGTGGTAATTTCCCTCGCTAGACGTCATACTCTCCTAGGTTGTGAAACCAAGGCTATGACAATCAAAAGCTATGGAAATCAAAGCAAATGGAGACCAAAGCTCTGATACCACTTGTAGGATCGAAAGTATATCTAGAGGGGGGTGATTAGACTACATGACCAAATAAAAACTTATCCTTTTCCCAATTTTAGTTCTTGGCATATTTTAGCAACTTTGGACAAGTCAAGAAATCTTAACACAATTCAAGCAAGCATGCAAAGAGTATATGAGCAGCGGAAAGTAAAGCATGCAACTTGTAAGAATGTAAAGGGAGGGGTTTGGAAGATTCAAACGCAATAGGAGACACGGATGTTTTTGTTGTGGTTCTGATAGGTGGTGCTATCGTACATCCACGTTGATGGAGACTTCAACCCACGAAGGGTAACGGCTGCGCGAGTCCACAAAGGGCTCCACCCACGAAGGGTCCACGAAGAAGCAACCTTGTCTATCCCACCATGGCCATCGCCCACGAAGGACTTGCCTCACTAGCAGTAGATCTTCATGAAGTAGGCGATATCCTTGCCATTACAAACTCCTTGGTTCAACTCCAAAATCTTGTCGGAGGCTCCCAAGTGACACCTAGCCAATCTAGGAGACACCACTCTCCAAGAAGTAACAAATGGTGTGTTGATGATGAACTCCTTGCTCTTGTGCTTCAAATGATAGTCTCCCCAACACTCAACTCTCTCTCACAGGATATGGATTTGGTGGAAAGAGGATTTGAGTGGAAAGCAACTTGGGGAAGGCTAGAGATCAAGATTCATATGGTAAGAATGGAATATCTTGGCCTCAACACAAGTGTAGGTGGTTCTCTCTCAGAGAAAGGTAAGTTGGAAGTGTAGGTTTGTTCTGGTGGCTCTCTCCGCGAATGAAGAGGTGGTGGAGGGGTATATATAGCCTCCACACAAAATCTAACCGTTACACACAACTTTCAAATCTCGGTGGGACCGAATTGATAAACTCGGTCGGACCGATTCAGCAAAGCTAGTGACCGTTAGGGTTTTCGGTGGGACCGACATGCAACTCAGTAGGACCGATGTGGTTAGGGTTAGGGCATAACGTAATCTCGGTGAGACCGATTACACAAACTCGGTGAGACTGATTTTGGTAATAAGCTAACCAGAGAGTTGGTCAGGTAAACTCGGTGGGACCGATTTGCTCATTACGGTGAGACCGAAATGTTATAAAAGGGAAACAAAGAGTTTACATTGCAATCTCGGTGGGACCGATCGCTCATCTCTGTGGGACCGATCGATCATCTCGGTGGGACCAAAACGTTACGAAGGGAAACAGAGAGATTACAATCCCATCTCGGTGAGATCGAGATCCCTATCGGTGAGACCGATTTGCCTAGGGTTTGTGGCAGTGGCTATGACATTTGAACTCGTTGGTGCCGGATAGAAAGAATCAGTGGGGCCGAGTTTGACTTTTGGTTTAGGTCATATGTGGATGTGAGAAAGTAGTTGAGGGCTTTGGAGCATATCACTAAGCATTTTGAGCAAGAGCCTCATCAAGCAACACCTCATCCCTCCTTGATAGTATTGGCTTTTCCTATAAACTCAATGTGATCTTGGTTCACTAAAATAGAAAATGTAGAGTCTTGAGCTTGGAGCTTGAGCCAATCCTTTGTCCTTGGCATTTTGAGGGGTCCACTTTTCTCATCCATGCCATGCCAAACATTGAACTTTCCTGAGATATTAATCTTGAAATGGCATTAGCTCAATGAGCTATATGTTGTTAGGAATTACCAAAACCACCTAGGGATTGTTGAACTTTCAACTAGACATTGTAATTCATGGTAAAAGAGATCCAGTCAAGTCATACTCAATGTAAACTAACAGTAATGGATGCAAATGACAGCGGTGCTCTCCAACTGGTGCCTTTTAATAAGAGGATGATGAGTCAACATAAAAGTAAATGGATAGGACCTTCGCGGAGGGAAGCAGGGATTTGTAGAGGTGCAAGAGCTCGGTTTTGAAATAGATATGAATAATATTTTGAGCGGTATACTTTCATTGTCAACATAACAACCGAGAAATCTCGATATCTTCCATGCTACACACATTATAGGCGGTTCCCAAACAGAATGGTAAATTTTATACTCTCCCTCCACCAACAAGCATCAATCCATGGCTTGCTCGAAACAATGAGTGCCTCCAACTAACAAGAGTCCCGGGGGAGTTTTGTTTGCAGTTATTTTGATTTGATTTGCATAAATCATGGGACTGGGCATCCCGGTGACCAGCCATTTTCTCATGAGTGAGGAGCGGAGTCCACTCCTCTTGTGAATAACCCACCTAGCATGGAAGATACAGACATTCCTAGTTGATACATGAGCTATTCGAGCATACAAAATAGAATGTTTATTTGAAGGTTTAGTGTTTGGCACCTACAAATTTACTTGGAACGGCAGGTAGATACCGTATATAGGTAGGTATGGTGGACTCATATGGAACAACTTTGGGGTTTATGGAATTGGATGCACAAGCAGTATTCCCGCTTAGTATAAGTGAAGGCTAGAGAAAGACTGGGAAGCGACCAGCTAGAGAGCGACAACAGTCATGAACATGCATTAAAATTAATCAACACCGAATGCAAGCATGAGTAGGATATGATGCACCATGAACATAAATATCATAGAGGATATGTTGATTTTGTTTCAATACATGCGTGAATATGTGCCAAGTCAAGCCACTCTAATCATTCAAAAGAGGATACCACCCTATCATACCACATCACAACCATTTTAATAGCATGTTGGCACGCAAGGTAAACCATTATAAGCTCCTAGCTAATTAAGCATGGCATAAACAACTATAATCTCTAATTTTCATTGCAAACATGTTTATTCATAATAGGCTGGATCAGGAATGATGAACTAATCATATTTACAAAAACAAGAGAGGTCGAGTTCATACCAGCTTTTCTCATCTCAATAAGTTCATCATATATTCATCATTATTGCCTTTCACTTGCACGACCGAATAGTGTGGATAATAATAATAGTGCACGTGCATTGGACTAAGCTAGAATCTGCAAGCATTCAATTCGAGAGAGAAGACAAGGTAATATGGGCTCTTTGTTAGATCAACAATAATGCAAATAAGAGCCACTCAACATTTTAGTCATGTTCTTCTCCTCTCAACCCCCAAAGAGCAAGAAAAGAAATAAAACTATTTACACGGGAAAGCTCCCAACAAGCAAAAGAAGAACGAGAAATATTTTTGGGTTCTCCTTTTAATTACTACTACAGGCATGGAAAGTAAACTAACTAAAAGCTACAACTGATTTTTTGGTTTTTCTTAAGGTTTATTACGGCACACAAGAAGACAACATAAAAAGGGGAATAAACTAGCATGGATATTACAATGAAAAAGTATGAGCACCGACAACTAGCATGAGTGTGTGAACATGAATGTAATGTCGATGAGAAATACGTACTCCCCCAAGCTTAGGCTTTTGGCCTAAGTTGGTCTGTGGCCACGGCTGGCCTGGCGGATATCCAAAGTAATAGTTGGGGTCGTACTGAGAAGAATCCCCCTGGTGC
This sequence comes from Triticum urartu, assembly GCF_003073215.2. Taxonomy (NCBI): domain Eukaryota; kingdom Viridiplantae; phylum Streptophyta; class Magnoliopsida; order Poales; family Poaceae; genus Triticum; species Triticum urartu. Next base: position 498,186,036 of record NC_053024.1, read on the forward strand.
CACTGGTTGGCGATCTCTTCCGGATTCCACTGATAAACAGACTGCCGGTGAGGATCAAATTGTGGTTCCGGCTCTGGCTCTGTAGCTGATGTGGGGTTTTGGTAGGCGTAAATGGCCTCTGGCGGAACAAGGTACTTGCCTGCAAATAAGTCAAACAAGGAAGGAGCAGGCAAAGTAATAGTCTCAGGGTGATTTTTATCAAATATCAGCTTGTACTTAAGCATCTTTTCCTTATTCTTAACGATAAAATCATGTGCTACCATACTCTTATAGTCTAGAAAAACAGGAGGAAGCAACTTCTCTTCCTTCTCATAATGCCTAATAGGTATGTTAAAGTGTGCAGCGAGGCGCGAGGCGAAGATGCCTCCAAGGACGGGGCCCTTAGTACGGTCAAGATTTAACCACTGTGCAACAATAGCGCCCATACTAGATCTGTCATCACGGAACAAGGCATGGCACAAAATAACAATATCAGGGGCACTAAAGTTGCCACAATTTCCGCGACCAATTAAGCATCTACTAGCAAGTATTGCGAAGTAACATAAAACAGGAAAATGTATGCTAGTAATTCTTGCATCGGAAACTTTCCTCGTTTCCCCAACAACAATTGTATCAATAAACCCTTCCACATCGTCACGATGTGGTTCCTCTATGCTGCCCTCAAAAGGTATCAAACAAACCCGACAAAAATCGTGAAGTGACATCTCCTTATGCTCATCATATAAATAAAATTCCACCGTAGGTGGTGAGCTCCTAGCATGGAAATGAAAGTTTTGCACAAAGATCCTGGTGAGTAAGAGATACTTTTCACGTTGGTCATGGAGGAAGGCGGTGAGGCCTGCATTCTCAGCCAATTCATAGATATCATCATAAATCTCAGCTGCTCTCAAGAAATTATCACAAGGCCGTTCACACGGCCGAACCTCCGCGGTGCGAGGGAGATTATACTTGGGCTTCTTGTTCTCTTCACTTTGTTTATCCTTCGAGCTTCGGCTCGATGAGCCCCTCAAAAATCTCTTCATCTTTTTCTGAAAATTTCTGAATTTTTTAGTAACTTCAAAATAAAAGTGAACCAACCTCAACAAAATTGATAGCAACTACTCCTACAAGTGCCTAGAGTCTATATCATGCATTGAAACAACTTTTGACCATATAAATTTGACATGCAAGCTCAAGAACAAGGTCACCTAAGCAGCAAAAATTTGCAATGAATAAAGCACTAGAACAAAAACTAATTGCACCATTGGAGGAGTCACATACCAAAGAACAATCCCCCAAAGCAGTTTTGTGAATGGAGCTTTGAGCAAGCAGATCAAAAATGGCAGCAAGATGAGCTTGGACTCGGGTTTGAGCTGGTTGGTGATTTTTGTGGGAGGAAGGAGTGTGTGGCAGTTGTAATAAGTGGAGGGGAGCCACCATGGGCCCAGGAGGCAGGGCGCACCCAAGGGGGTGGGCGCGCCCTAGACCCTCGTGGCCAGGTGCTTGCTCCCCCTGCTGTGTTTTCAGTGACAGATATTCTCAAATATTCTAGAAAAAAACATATTTAATTTTCAGGGCATTTGGAGAACTTTTGTTTTCGGGGTATTTTTTATTGCATTGATAATTCATAAAACAGACAGAAAAATAGTATTTTTGCTTTATTTAATATGAATAACAGAAAGTAAAAAGAGGGTACAGAGATTTGTGTTTTCTAAATTCATCCATCTCATGCTCATCAAAAGGAATCCACTAACAAGGTTGATCAAGTCTTGTTAACAAACTCATTCCGAATTGCATGAAATCGGAGAATTTTCGAATAACACTAGGTTACCTCAACGGGGATATGCATGTCCCCAACAATAAGAATATCAAATTTCTTCTTGACAGTAGGAAGAGGAAATTCAAAACCTCCAATAGTAATTGTTGAAATTTTTCCAATAGAATTGATACTGTGGACTTGAGGTTGTTTCCTCGGAAAGTGTACCGTATGCTCATTACCATTAACATGAAAAGTGACATTTCCTTTGATGAAATCAATAACAGCCCCTGCAGTATTCACAAAGGGTCTTCCAAGAATAATAGACATACTATCATCCTCGGGAATATCAAGAATAACAAAGTCCGTTAAAATAGTAACGTTTGCAACCACAACAGGCACATCCTCACAAAAACCGATAGGTATAGCAGTTGATTTATCAGCCATTTGCAAAGATATTTCAGTAGGTGTCAACTTATTCAAATCAAGTCTATGATATAAAGAGAGAGGCATAACGCTAACACCGGCTCCAAGATCACACAAAGCAGTTTTAACATAGTTTCTTTTAATGGAGCATGGTATAGTTGGTACTCCTGGATCTCCAAGTTTCTTTGGTATTCCACCCTTCAAAGTATAATTAGGAAGCATGGTGAAAATTTCATCTTCCGGTATCTTTCTCTTATTTGTAACAATATCCTTCATATACTTAGCATAAGGATTCATTTTAAGCATATCAGTCAAACGCATACCCAAAAAGATAGGTCTAATCATTTCAGCAAAGCGCTCGAAATCCTCACCATCCTTTTTCTTGGATGGTTTTTGAGGAAAAGGCATGGGTTTTTGAACCCATGGTTCTCTTTCTTTACCGTGCTTCCTAGCAACAAAGTCTCTCTTGTCATAACATTGATTCTTTGATTGTGGGTTATCAAGATCAACATCAGGTTCAATCTCTACATCATTATCATTGCTAGGTTGAGCATCAACATGAACATCATCATTAATATTATCACTAGGTTCATGTTCATTACCAGATTGTGTTTCAGCATCGGAGATAGAAATATCATTGGGATTCTCAGGTGTGTCTACAACAGGTTCACTAGAAGCATGCAAAGTCCTATCATTTTTCTTTCTCTTCCTTTTTGAAGGACTAGGTACATCTACATTAGCTCTCTGAGAATCTTGCTCAATTCTCTTACGGTGGCCCTCAGGATACAAAGGTTCCTAAGTCATTTTACCACCTCTAGTCTCATCTCTAATAGCAAAGTCATTATTCTTATTATTCAATTCATTGAGCAAATCATTCTGAGCTTTAAGTACTTGTTCTACTTGAGTGGTAACCATAGAAGCATGTTTACTAATAAGTTTAAGTTCACCTTTGACATTAGCCATATAATCACTCAAGTGTTCAATCATATAAGCATTATGTTTCAATTGTCTACCAACATAAGCATTGAAATCTTGTTGCTTAACCATAAAGTTATCAAATTCATCCAAACATTGGCTAGCAAACTTAGCAGGAGGGATTTCAGCTTTATCATATCTATAGAGAGAATTTACCTTTACTACCTGTGTCGGGTTATCAAGATCGTGTGTTTCTTCAATAGGTGATGAATTAAGACCATGTATATCTTCAACCGGAGGTAAATTCTTAACATCTTCAGCTTTTATACCTTTTTCTTTCATAGATTTCTTTGCCTCTTGCATATCTTCAGGACTGAGAAATAGAATACCCCTTCTCTTTGGAGTTGGCTTAGGAGTTGGTTCAGGAAGTGTCCAATTATTTTCATTGGTCAACATATTATTCAATAGAATTTCAGCTTGATCAACAGTTCTTTCCCTGAAAACACAACCAACACAACTATCCAGGTAATCTCTGGAAGCATCGGTTAGTCCATTATAAAAGATATCAAGTATTATTTTTTTCTTGAGAGGATGGTCAGGCAAAGCATTAACTAATTGGACAAGCCTCCCCCAAGCTTGTGGGAGACTCTCTTCTTCAATTTGCACAAAATTATATATTTCCCTTAAAGCAGCTTGTTTCTTATGAGCGGGGAAATATTTAGCAGGGAAGTAATAAATCATATCCTGGGGACTACGCACACAACCAGGATCAAGAGAATTAAACCTTATCTTAGCATCACCCTTTAATGAGAACGGAAATAATTTAAGGATATAATAGTAGCGATTTTTCTCATCATTAGTGAATAGGGTAGCTATATCATTTAATTTAGTAAGATGTGCCACAATAGTTTTAGATTCATAGTAATAGAAAGGATCAGATTCAACCAAAGTAATTAACTCAGGATCAACAGAGAAATCATAATCCTTATCGGTAATAAAGATAGGTGAAGTAGCATAAGCAGGATCATATTTCATTCTAGCATTCAGAGTTTTTTCATTAAGCTTACTAATAACTTCTTAAGATCACTTCTATCATTGCAGGCAAGAAAGTCTCTAGCAGTTTCTTCATCCATAACATAACCCTCAAGAACAACAGGCAATTCATATCTTGGGGAGAATCTTCATCATCACTTTCATGAATATTATCAGTTTCAATAATTTCATTCTCTCTAGCCCTAGCAAGTTGTTCATCAAGAAATTCACCAAGTGGCACGGTAGTATCAAGCATAGAAGTAGTTTCATCATAAGTATGATGATAGCAGAAGTGGCATCATCAATAACATGCGACATATCAGAATTAATAGCAGAAGCAGGTATAGGTGTCGCACGCTTACTCAAAACAGAAGGTGAACCAAGTGCAGAGCTAGATGGCAGTTCCTTACCTCCCCTCATAGTTGAGGGAAAAATCTTGGTTCTTTGATCTTTCAAGTTCTTCATAATGATAAGCAGATATAAATCCCAAGTGACTCAAGGAATAGAGCTACGCTCCCCGGCAACGGCGCCAGAAAATGTTCTTGATAACCCACAAGTATAGGGGATCACAACAGTTTTCGAGGGTAGAGTATTCAACCCAAATTTATTGATTCGACACAAGGGGAGCCAAAGAATATTCTCAAGTATTAGCAGCTGAGTTGTCAATTCAACCACACCTGAAAACTTAATATCTGCAGCAAGGTATTTAGTAGCAAAGTAATATGATAGTAGTGGTAACGATAGCAAAAGGTAACGGTAACGCAAGTAATATTTTTGGGTTTTATAGTGATTGTAACAATAGCAGCAGAAAAGTAAATAAGCGAAGAACAATATAGGAAAAGCTCGTAGGCATTGGATCGGTGATGGAGAATTATGCCGGATGCGATCGATCATGCAACAGTCATAACCTAGGGTGACATAGAACTAGCTCCAGTTCATCAATGTAATGTAGGCATGTATTCCGAATATAGTCATACGTGCTTATGGAAAAGAACTTGCATGACATCTTTTGTCCTACCCTCCCGTGGCAGCGGGGTCCTATTAGAAACTAAGGGATATTAAGGCCTCCTGTTAATAGAGTACCGGGCCTAAGCATTAACACATAGTGAATACATGAACTCCTCAAACTACGGTTATCACCGGCAAGTATCCCGATTATTGTCACTTCGGGGTTAACGGATCATAACACATAATAGGTGACTATAGACTTGCAAGATCGGATCAAGAATCATCATATATTGATGAAAACATAATAGGTTCAGATCTGAAATCATGGCACTCGGGCCCTAGTGACAAGCATTAAGCATAGAAAAGTCATAGCAACATTAATCTCAGAACATAGTGGATACTAGGGATCAAACCCTAACAAAACTAACTCGATTACGTGATAAATCTCATCCAACCCATCACTGTCCAGCAAGCCTACGATGGAATTACTCACGCACGGCGGTGAGCATCATGAAATTGGTGATGGAGGAAGGTTGATGACGACGATGGCGATGTATTCCCCTCTCCAGAGCCCCGAACGGACTCTAGATCAGCCCTCCCGAGAGAGTTTAGGGCTTGGCGGCGGCTCCGTATTGTAAAACATGATGAATCCTTCTCTCTAATTTTTTTCTCCCCGAAAGTGAATATATGGAGTCAAGGTTGACGTTGGTGGAGCATCAGGGGGCCCACGAGGTAGGGGGCGCGCCCAGGGGGTAGGGCGCGCCCCCCACCCTCGTGGACAGGGTGTGGGCCCCCTGACGTGGATCTTTCTTCCAGTATTTTTTATATATTCCAAAATAATTCCCCGTTGATTTTCAGGTCATTCCGAGAACTTTTATTTCTGCACAAAAATAACATCATGGTAATTCTGCTGAAAACTGCGTCAGTCCGTGTTAGTTCCATTCAAATCATGTATGTTAGAGTCCAAAACAAGGGCAAAAGTGTTTGGAAAAGTAGATACGACGGGGACGTGTCACCTATATAAGTCAATAGAAGAAGCAGTTGGCCAGTAGAAATCCTTGGTTCCGTGGAAGTACATGTCCCGGCAGGGAGCATATAAATTAAATAATAAATATGAATTACGCCCGATGGGTGCCCGATTGAGTCGGGTAACCCGATGGGTTCGGGCATGGGCATGAGATTCGACCCATGGGTAGGGTCGTGGGTTTGTGGCAGACCCGATAAGTGTTCCGGGCATGGGTCTGGTAATGGTCGACCCGACCAAACCTGACCCGATTACGAGGTTGACATGGGGGCCATCTTCACTGATTAGTTTTTGTCTGGCCGCCTTGAGGATTGTGGATCATACTACGCTGGTTCTCTTTGTCGATCATCTGAAGATCAGTCGTTGTCTAGTCGACCTGAAGACTCATTTTCCTTATGCACCGGCTTGGGGTCAAGTGCTTTCTCAAGGAAGGGGGAATGTTAGCGCTTCTACTTCGAATACTCGTGCCCCGATTACAACACAAGACGACGTCGGCCCACGGGCCAGACCCAAGATGCCGGTTAAAAGCTTCGAAAGTGGCTTCATCATTGAGTATAATAGAATGATAAACATCAGGGGTGAAGGTATGCTTACGCTGGGGAGGAATAAGATTGACAACATCATGATCCGGTGGCTTAATCTTCTGGTTGTTCTCGCTATAAGCCGGCGTGTAGTGGTTTAAATTTAGATCTTCAATCAGCTTACAAGCCACATGCCGCATCTCTCTGACACAATTGTTGAAATCTTGTTCCTCAAAGGCAGACCTATCATCCTGGGATTCTGGGCAGCCGGTGGCTATTTCAACAAGGTCAAGCTCTCATTTCCACGCTTTGGCCCGGCCTAGAGCAACAATGACTCTGGCTCGGGTGGCTGACAACTTGTATTTCATTACTTGAGCCGATGCTGTTGAGAGCTGATCTAGCATGGTTTTGATCTGAGTTGGAGGCTTTCTGCCACCTGATAGAGCAACAAGGCTTCGCAAGGTTCCAGTGTATAGCTGCTCAGTCAATGAATATACTGCCTTGAGCTTCATCAACGTATTTTCGCCAAGGCTGGGGCTTCTAGGGCCTGTTCATAAGTTGCGAAGTGAGTTAAACAGCAGGAATTGCGAATCGCCGGGCGGTTTGAAGTAATGTCTGCATATGAGTCATACCAAAGATGGTGGCTGTCATATGGGTCATATGTTGTTTTAAGCCGGCAAGCTCTTCAGCAACCGGCTTAAGTTGTGATTCCGCCTCTTCGGCTCTTTTCACTAGTCCAGTCTTGTCAGATTCCCAGGCGGCTCTCTCGGCATCAAAACTTGCTTTAAGCTTCTTGACTTCCTCCAAAGAAGTTTTCAGCTCTAGCTTGGCCTTGGATGTCTCTGCCTGCTGCAACTTTATATTCTTCCACAAAACGCCCACTTGCGATTCCTTCATGCTCAATATTGTCTGAAATACAATGATGAAGCAATGGTTACAAAACAAGGATTAACTATTGGTGGTGTTATTCTGTTAAAGTCCCAATCACATTACAAGTACTCTACTTGGCACTTGGGGGCTAATGTTGGTCAATTCACTTTTTTGATTGAGACCCGGCGTATCTGGTCAGATTAAGCCGGCCCTTGGGGGCTACATGATTAATTCTATTTAAGGTTATTGAGACCCGGCGTATCTTATCAGATTTATCGAGCCCTTGGGGGCTACATGTTTGGATTTCTTAAGTGACTGTAAGTCCCGGCTCAACTTGTCAGTTTAAGCCGACCCTTGGGGGCTACATATTTGGATCTTAGAAATAATTGTGAGTATGGCTCATTTTGTTACTATGAAATTATGGTTGAAAAATTGCACAAAGTTTGTTCAAGAATAATATTTGAAGACCTGGCTCATCTTGATAAGATAAGTCGGCCTTGAGAGGCTACAGTTTGGAAATTATCATAAAGTCTCAAGCATATTTAATGTCTTTTCCTATACTTAAGACTTGGCGGCTATATAATTACATATGCAAAGGTGTTGGTAACATACCTCATAGCGTTCCTTCATAAGGTTCACTAAGACGACATCCAGGTCACGGCTAGTATGAAGGCGGTTTAGATAACCTGCATGGATGTCGCTCGCACTAAGAGCAGCATAGCTCTCGAGGTCCAGCTTCGCCTTGCCTTTTTCTAAGGAAGGAGGTTCTTCCTTAGTGTTGGGCTTAGCCAGCACTGTTGAGACTCTTGGCGTTGTGTAAGCCATCCCAGTGATAGTCACATCATCGGAGTCATTTTCAATAGGGGTCTCTTCAGCTGGCTTGAGAGTCGGCGACTTAGGGCTCGGCGGATCACGGCTTGCCAATGGGTTAAGTTCAGTGCCCATCTGTTCAAGGACAGTGGCGTCAATTGATGGTGGTGGGTCATTAATGGGCTCTTCCGAGTCTTGAGTGAGGGCCTTAGAAATATATGCAGATTGCTTTTCTGGCTCAGTAGTCCTGGGATCCTTCAAAGACCCGCCAAGCTTCTGCTTCTTGCTTTCTTTGGCAATACCTCTGCAACAAAGATACAAAGTATATGAGTATACCATGACAAATCATTGATAAACAAATGGAGGCACTTACCCTTGGGCAACCTTGAAGACAGGCATCTGGGTTCCAGAAGAGTCGCCAGACGATGGAGGTGTCTTCTAATAATTTGAGATAGAAGGACTAAGAGGTTGACGTATGAAGCCGGCTAATTAAGGGATAAAGAGAGTCTGGATCATGTGGCACCTCATGTTGACGCTTGTGAGGAACAGGTGTATTTGGTAAGCCAAAAATAAGGTCCTAAGAGCTGCTGCTCTGGGTTGGACGCCTTGCTTCATGTTGTTATTTCTTCAAAAGGAAGTTGGGATCCAAGTAAGCAAGAGGATGAGAAAAATTCACCTTCCGGATGACCCGCCGAGTTTTCTGTCTTGGCAAGGGCTCTGAGTCGGAGGAAGTTATAGTTACCTCTACGGGGTCTACATGGCTGGTCTCCACATCATCCTGAGAGGAGTCGGCGTCAATAAGTTGCATAGAAAGAAAGCCAAGAGAGTCGAGTTCTACCTCCGACTCATTGTCAAGGGCAAATAAGTCTTCAACATCCTATTTCTTTCCTTTGGTCTTTTTTGGAGCTCGAGATTTTCCTTTGGCCTTTTTAGCCGGCTTATCTTGTAGTTTCTTGTTCCAGAAGGAAGAGCCAACCTGAGAACATAAATGACAATGAGAAGATATGCAGTTTATGAGAGAATGATGAATGAGTTAAAGAATGACTTAAAATACTTACGTCGGGAGCTAGATTAAGAGCGCGGAAAGGGTTCCGTCCCGCTTTACTGCAGCTTTCTAAGGTCTCCCCGAGCAATGTCTTGGTCATTTCATTGATTTGCTGATCCTCAAGCATACTTGGTTGTATCGCTGCGGGTCCTTTACATCACATGTATATTGGTACATTAAACCGGTGCGACGGCTCAAAGGTAAAATCCTCTAGGCGACCCAGCAGCGGATCAGGTCAACTCTAGTTAAGTCGTTGGCTAATAAAGCCCTTATTTTTGAAAAGGTAGGCGCGTACTTGGCCCGTTCTGCGGTAGTGATCCGGTTAGGGAGTTCATGCCTAGGGCTAAGCCAGAAGGGGAGGTGTCGATGTCAAAACCGGCAGATCTCGGGGTAGGGGGTCCCGCGCTGTGGATTTAGGAGCAATGGTAATAGGGACGATGAACACGGTGTTTTACCCAGGTTCGGGCCCTCTTGATGGAGGTAAAACCCTATGTCATGCTCTTGTTTATATTGATGGAGTATCAAGAACAGAGTTGATCTACCTCGAGATCATATGTTGTGGTCTAAAACCTGAGGGTATGATGAATAATGTCATAATGATCTATCGACTAGCCTGGCCTCGGCTTATATAACATATCAAAGGCCTAGGATAACAAGAGTCCTAGTAGAATACGTCGGTGGAGAGGAGTCCTTGTCTTGATCACCAAGTCTTGTGGAATCTTCCTCGTATATGTCATCGGCTATCCAAACCGGCCCATTAGTGAACCGCCGTTGGGGTCCTCGGCCTGACTCACTGGTCGGGAGACAACGTGGTGAGTACCCCCTAGTCCAGGACACCATCAGTAGCCCCTTGAACCAGTCTTCAAGTAGGGGACGCTCCTGGATTCTTCTGAACTGTTCTTCATCTTCGGTCGTCGGTCTTGAAAACTGGTTCAACAAATCTTCTTATCTTCGATCTTGAGGATCACCGAAGTAAATCCTAAGAGTTTACACGTCGGGTATCCGAGGAGCCCCTTTAAGTCATTGGCCGTTATCAATGCCTTGTTATTTTTACACCCACCTCGGGTTTGAAGTGTTTCTCGTGCGGCGGTGTCCTCTCGCGTCCGAGCTCCAATGCTGGACTGCATTCAAGGTATCTTTTGCAGCCGAGCACCAACGCTGGACCGCTTCCAAGCTTCAACGCCGGAATGTATCCGAGCTCCAATGTTGGACTGTATTTGAGGTGTCATAGATTACCTTGGTCTTGAAGAAGTTTTAGCTGAGCTTAATGCCGGAAATGCCCTCTAAGGGACCAGCCACTTGCATCCGAGCTATATGCCGAACTGCTTCCGAGGTGGCTCAGCACCTCGATCATGGGCTGATTGTTTGTGGATTCTATTTTCGATGTGTATAAATTTATTTGCTGATGAGATGTATGGCCAGTAGCCCTCAAGGTGTCTATCGGCCTAAAATCCAAGATGCACCTGAAGGAAAATATAAAACCATTGATCCTAGTAGCTTCTGAGACTCAGGTCATGAAATCGGCCTGAGGATCAACTCCTAGCTCGGCAGCATACATAGGAATAGAAACGCAGTGTAATATTTTAGAGGTAATAGTGATCGGCGAACGGGCCCTTGAGATAGGGTTTTGAGAAGTCACCGTAACATATTAGCTTGAAGCCGGATAAGTCCCAGATGGCACTACAAAAAAATACACTTCCGTGATGATACGTGTTTGTCACAGTAGGTCGCTTTTTTTGTCATGCATGTACATCCATGACAAATTTATGACAGAATCAAGATAGTCATACATGTGCTATCGTAGAAGTGTTCCATGACATTACCAAAATTATCATCACGGAAGTGTCCACTTCCATGACGATAAATCGCGCGTCACAGAAGTGCTTTCGTCAAGGGTGGCCAACATGTGGCATCCACCGTAACGAAACATCGTTAAGCTATCGGGTCGGGTTTTGGATCCAATAACCTGTTAACAGCCCCGACCAATGGGGATTTTCCACGTGTAAAATCATCATTGGCTAGAGGAAACACGTGTCGGCTCATCGTCGGGACAGATGTCATCCACTCACTGGACAGAAGGTGCCTATGATATGTCGACACGTGGCACGGCCCAACAAGTTTAAATGGGCCTGCCCAACTAAATGCCCACAAGATTTTGCGGACCATTGTAAGTGCATCTAGTGCCACCCCTAGTTGGTTTTGGAGTATTGACGACAAACCTGGTTGAGGGACTAATGTGTTTGTGAGAATTGCAGGATAACACAGGTAGAAGTCCCTCATTGATTCAGTTTTTCCTACCAGAGATGACCCCTAAAAATGTATGAAGACATTGAAGTCAAAGGTGGTATGTGAAGACATTCACACTGAAGACTATGACAAGAGAGGACATCGCGTGAAGATTATGGAGCGCGAAGACTTAGCAATTTCGTCGTTCTGTGTTTTTCTTTGTTGAGTCATAGGAACCACCGTACTGTTAAGTGGGGTCCAAGAGAACCAGTCAGAATGACTGAAGTGATGCTTAACCAAAATCATATGTCTTCGAGTGAAGACAATGAGAGCAAATCTTATCCAGAGTTGGATAAGTCAGCTTTGCTTGTAGCCCACGTAAAGTTGCCGTGTGTGTTTGAAATCTGACCGTTGGAACACGTGTCAGTTCCTTAGTGACCAAGGGTCATTCCAGAAAAATCAGGTCGGGTTGCCTGGTGGCTATAAATAGCCCACCCCCTACAACCATAAACGGTTGGCTGCTCAGAGTTAGTGTACGGCTTTTGTAGTTTGAGAGCAACCCACCTCGAAGCCTTTGAGAGAGAATTCCTTGCGAGGATAAAGCCCTAACCACCCAGAGCCAAAGAGTGTTAGGAATCACTGAAGTCTTCCTGTCTGTGTGATCTGAAGACTTATTACACTTGAGGACTGTGAATCCTCCAGCCGGTTAGGCGTCGCGTTCTGAGCATCCAAGAGTCATTGTGGATCGCCAGTGAACGAAGTCTGTGAAGGTTTGGGAGTCTACCTTGAAGACTTACCAGAGTGATTGGGCGAGGACTGGGTGTCCTTAGCTCAAGGGGAATAAGGTGAAGACGCAGTCTTCTGAGTTGAATCTTAGCCTCCCTAACTAGACGTACAGTTGTCACAACAACTGGAACTGGTCCAACAAATCATTGTCTTCAATGAGTCACTGGTTTCATCCTCCCCTCTCCTCTACTTACTCCTGGCCCTGGTGAAGTCATTGTATGATTGCATTATATTTTGTCTTCACTGAGTGACTGCTTGTTCTAATTGGCTTCACACTGTCTTCCTATCTGATCTAAACTGCCTAGCTGCTATTAGTCATTGTGCTTTCACTTCATTTAATATTTGACTATGGCTTGCTTAGTGTTGTCTACCTTCCGCTGCATGGTAATAGGTTTATTTCTATCGCTTGTCTTCGAAACTTCCATGTTTTGAAGACTTTCATAAAAATCGCCTATTCACCCCCCTCTATTCGATCACTAGCACTTTCAATTGGTATCAGAGCTAGGAACTCCCTTGTTCTGTGTGATTCGGTTTAACCACCTGGAGTTTTAGCTATGTCGACTGCAGGGATAATCAAAGTCTCCGCTGCATGCCCAGTCTTCGATGGAACTGAATATCCCTACTGGAAGAATAAGATGCGCATGCATCTTGAAGCCATTAATGTCGACCTATGGTATGTCATCAAGAATGGCGTTCCCAAGGCGGGTGAAGGTGTCACCGCTGCTGATGTCAAGAAGTTCGTTCAACTGGACTCCACTGCCAAGAACATCATCTGTGGTCATCTGACCAAAGGACAGTATGGCCGTGTGAGTGCTTTGGAAACATCTAAGCTAGTCTAGGACTGGCTCTCCAAGGTCAATGGAGGCGTCTCAACCCAGAGAGATCAGAGAATCAGTGTCCTTCGCAACCTCTTCAACCGCTTCAAGAGAAATGACAATGAGAATGTCCAGCTCACGTTTGATCGACTCACTGACATCACCAATGAGCTTCAAGCCTCGGCGCTACTGAGATCACCAAGCATGAAGTTGTCAAGACACTCCTGAGATCACTTGACAGCTCGTTTGACACCCTATCCCTGATGATTCAAGAACGTCCTGACTTCAAGACACTCGATCCGTCTGACATACTTGAGAGGCTCAACACACATGAGTTTCAACTTTCTGAGAAAAGAGACATCTACGGTCCCAGCTAAGGGCGAACTCATGCCTTGAAGGCAAAAGTAGTCTCGTCATCTGAAGAAGAATCTGATAGCAGTTCTGATGATCGTGAAGACATTGGAAAGGATCTTGCTATGCTTGTGAAGAAGTTCCAAAAATTCACCAAGAAGAAAGGCTTCAGAAAGTCCTCACGATCAAGCTCAAGGAATGATGAAGCTTCTGCTCATGACTACAAGAAGAGAACATGCCACAAGTGCAAGAAACCTGGCCACTACATCTCTGAGTGTCCGCAGTGGGACAATGAGAACAAGAAGAAAAAGAAGAGCAAGGAGTATGATTCTGACGACAAGAAGAAGAAGAAATACTCAAAGTCTTCTTCCACGTCTTCTTCAAAGTCTTCATCACACAAGAAGAACTCATCTGGCAAGGCTCGTGCATTTGTTGGCAAGGAAATGGATTCAGAGGAGGAGTCCGTTTCTGAGGAGGCGGAGGTGGAGTCTGAGGAGGAGTCCTATTCTGGCGTGGCAAGTCTGGCTACAGCCTACGTGGCCAAGTCCATCTTCAACACTGAAGACAATGACTCCATCACCAACGCCGATGCTAATGACAAGGACAACTCCACTCCCACCTACTGCTTCATGGCACGTGGTGCCAAGGTAAACTCACGCGCCACTCACTATCAAACATCAAGTGAAGATGACTCTGATTGTGGTTCCAAACCCATCTACAAAACACTTGCTAAAATTGCAAATGAACAACAGAAAGCTATGGAACATATTCAAAAACTATTAGACAAAAGCGATGACCTGTTAGACGCTGAAATGACTCGATCGCAGTCCTTAATTGAAGACATAAAAAATCTTCATGTTAAGTATGAGGAACTTGAAAGTCGTCATGAAACGCTCTCAACAACTCATGAAAAGCTTTCCTATGATTATCTTCAAAGGAAGCAAGATCTTTAGAAATTGAGAGCGGCTCATGAAGATCTTCAAAAGGAAAACGAGTCACTTCGCGCCAAACAGATCAGTTCCGCTCAGGAAGGATTTGAACCACCATGTCTTAAATGCATTGAGTGTGATAACGCTACTTCTGTTGCTGAATGTTCTACTGCTGCTACTGTTGCAATATCTTCAACTGCTGATGTGCTAACTAACCCCACTGCTGAGGATGCCACTGCTATTGCTGATGAGAATGCTAGGTTGAAGAGATTGCTTGAAACAGGGATGTTCAAAAGTCTCAAAGGGCATCAGACATTATGTGATGTTCTCAAAAGGCAGATCCTGAACCGAAACCCTAGGAAAGAGGGTGTTGGGTTCGAAAGGAAAATGAATGCTAATGGCTCTTACTAGAAACCTGAGCAGTACCCCAAAACCACATGGGTTGCTGCAAAGGAACCTTCAGTGGATCCATCCACCCTATCTGGCTTCACTTGTGCTAACCCCATTGTTATTGATGAATCCTTTGATGCAAACTATAAACTGTTTAAGAATCAAAATGGTGAAGTGTTTGCCAGGTATATTGGTACTAACTGCAGGAATGGGCCGCCTATGAAGAAAGTCTGGGTGCCGAAGAGATGTTTGGAGAATCTTCCTGTGAATGTCGTCATGACACCACACATGAAGAAGACAAACCCCAAACCACAGGCTTCATACGGTCCAAAGGCTTCATACAGACAGAGGACTCACCTGAGTCGCACTAACGCAAATGTTTTGCAGGGAAACCTCACTCAAGCCTATGAATATGAGCGCGTTTCATCTAACCGCCATGTTCATAAGACCAAGAACTACTCTGCTTATTCTTATGAGTACTATTGTCCACCTGCAAGACTTTTTGCTAGGGCTCCAAAGCCAAAGTTCTCAGATGCTGCACTTAGACGCATTGCTTCGAAGCCACCCATGAAGATGTGGGTGGCTAAGAAAGCTTAACTCTCTTTTTGCAGGGAAAGGTCTCCAGCCGAAATCCAAAATCGTCTGAAGCTATTGCTGGTGACCTTAAACATCTTGCAGGGCACAAGATCAAATGCCCAAATTGTCTTATTATGTATTTTGTTCCTGAGTCTCTTGCTACTTGCCCTATCAGTCCTAACCTTGATCTAAGCTTTCATAATCCACTTGCTCATCAAATGTTTTTGCTTCACAATTCTCTTCGTGAAGCCTATCCCCCTAACTACACTGTAGGGTACGACACGAGCTGCTTTAGAATGGATTATTGATAGTGGGTGTACTAATCACATGACTGGCAAGCGAAGTCTTCTTATGGACTCAACCTTACATCCATCTGACAAAAGTCACATCACATTTGTTGACAGTGGTAAAAGCAAGGTATTGGGTATAGGTAGAGTTGCAATCTCAAGGGATCAACACATGGATAAAGTCATGGTTGTTGAATACCTTGGTTTCAACTTAATGTCTGTCTCAATGCTTTGCGATTTAAACATGATTGTGATGTTTGGAAAATATCGTTGCCTTGTTCTAATGGAATCTGACAAGTCTCTAGTTTTTGAAGGGTATCGGAAAGATGATTTGTACATGGTAGATTTCTTAGCAGGACCACAACTTGCCGTATGTCTTTTAGCAAAAGCTTCAGAATGCTGGCTCTGGCATCGAAGGCTAGGGCATGCTGGCATGAGGAACATGCACGCTCTTGCAAGAAAGAAGCATGTCATAGGCATCAAGGGCGTCAAGTTCAAGAAGGATCACTTGTGCGGAGCCTGTGAAGCAGGAAAGATGACGAGGGCCAAGCATCCCTCGAAGACAATCATGACAACGACTCAACCCTTCGAACTGCTCCACATGGACCTTTTCGGTCCCACTCATTACTCAACTCTTACTACTACTGCTTGTCTCTATGGCTTTTGTCATTGTTGATGATTATTCAAGATATACTTGGGTGCATATAATCCTCTACAAGACTGAAGTGCAGGATGTCTTCAGACGCTTTGCCAATCGAGCCATGAACAACTATGGCGTCAAGATAAATCACATCAGAAGTGACAACGGCACTGAATTCAAGAACACTGGGCTAGATACATATCTTGATACTTTGGGCATCACTCTTGAATTCTCAACTCCGTACACGCCACAGCAGAATGTCGTCGTCGAATGCAGGAACAGAACACTTATTGAGATGGCCCGGATGATGCTTGATGAATACAAGACTCCAAGAAAATTTTGGCCTGAAGCCATTGATACTGCATGCCATATCATCAACCGTGTTTATCTTCATAAGCTTCTCAATAAGACATCCTATGAGCTCCTTACTGGCAAGAAGCCAAATGTCAGTTACTTCAGAGTATTTGGTGCCAGGTGCTGGATCAAGGATCCACATCACACTTCAAAATTTGCACCGAAAGCACATGAAGGTTTTATGCTTGGATATGGAAAGGATTCGCACTCCTACAGAGTCTTCAACCTCTTTCACTATAAAGTGGTTGAAACTGTGCATGTGCGGTTCGATGAGACTAACGGCTCGCAAAGAGAGCACCCGCCAAATGTGCTAGATGAAGTTCCATCCAGTGAATCAATCAAACTTATGGGAACTGGAGAAATCATACCATCTGAAGCTCAGCCTGAAGAGGAACTTATCATCTCCACACCTGATCAACCTGAAGACAATGCTCAGCCTGAAGACAATCCTTCTAACGATGACAATGATCAGCAAGAGCAAAATCTTCGTCCTATACATCCTCGTGTTGCAAATGAAGTACAGATTGAGAGAATAATTGATAGCATCAATGCACCAGGTCCACTCACTCGTTCAAGGGCAACACAGCTAGTAAATTTCTGTGGGCACATCGCATTCGTCTCAATATCTGAACCCAAGAAAGTTTATCAAGCCTTCATGGAACCTGAATGGATTCAAGCTATGCAAGAAGAGCTTCAACAGTTTGAGCTGAATAATGTATGGGAACTGGTTAAGCGTCCTGATCCTCGTAAGCATAATATAATAGGCACAAAATGGATATATCACAACAAACAAGATGAGCATGGTCAAGTTGTCAGAAACAAAGCTCGCCTCGTTGCTCAAGGATACACTCAAGTTGAAGGGATTGACTTCGAAGAAACATTTGCTCCTGTGGCTAGGCTTGAAGCCATACGCATACTGCTGGCCTATGCAAATCATCATAACATTCTTCTGCATCAAATGGATGTGAAGAGCGCTTTTCTCAATGGCAAGATTGAAGAAGAAGTGTATGTTGCACAACCACCTGGCTTTGAAGATCCAAAACATCCTGACATGGTGTACAAGCTCAACAAGGCACTGTATGGCCTCAAACAAGCCCCTCGGGCTTGGTATGACACACTCAAAGACTTCCTGAAGAGCAAAGGCTTCAAACCTGGTTCCCTCGACCCCACTCTCTTCACGAAGACATATGATGGTGAACTGTTTGTGTGCCAAATATATGTGGATGACATTATCTTCGGCTGCGACAATCAGAAATACACTGACGAGTTTGGATACATGATGCAAGAGCAATATCAGATGTCCATGATGGGTGAGCTGAAGTTCTTCCTTGGTCTTCAAATACGTCAGCAACGCAATAGCATCTTTATATCTCAAGAGAAATACCTCAAAGATTGCCTGAAGAAATTTGGGATGCAAGATTGCAAAGGCTTCACGACGCCAATGCCAGCCAAACATCATCTGGGTCCCGACGACAATGGTAAAGAGTTCGATCAAAAGGTATACCGTTCCATGATTGGTTCTTTGCTTTATTTATGTGCATCTAGGCCAGATATCATGCTTAGTGTTTGCATGTGTGCCCGGTTCCAAGCGACACCAAAGGAATCGCATCACTTAGCTGTGAAGCGAATTCTCAGATATCTGGCTCACACCCCAACACTAGGATTATGGTATCCAAAGGGCTCAGAGTTTGATCTAGTTGGATTCTCGGATGCTGATTATGCTGGTGACAAGGTGGATCGCAAGTCTACATCAGGCACATGTCATTTTCTGGGACGATCACTTGTATGTTGGTCTTCAAAGAAGCAGAACTGTGTATCTTTCTCCATTGATGAATCTGAATACATTGCTGCTGGATCTTGCTGCGCCCAGCTTCTATGGATGAAGCAGACACTCAAAGACTATGGCATTCATCTGAAGCAAGTGCCACTCTACTACGACAACGAAAGCGCCATCAAGATTGCCAACAACCCAGTTCAGCACTCGAAGACAAGGCACATTGAAATTCGTCATCACTTTCTCAGAGATCATGTAATGAAGGAAGATATTGATATCATACACGTCAACACTGAAGAGCAATTGGTAGATATCTTCACCAAGCCCTTGGATGAGAAGAGGTTTTGCAAGTTACGGTGTGAGCTAAATATCTTGGAATCCTCAAATGTCCTGTGATCAGGCACACATCCTAACACTTAAGCATGTTGATGACATAGATGTGCAACACACGAAGTAAAGTATATCTTCAATCAATGAAGACTTACATTCTGAGTGTGAATACATTAACGTGGAACTTGACTTCGGAGCGCCACGATAATTGTGCGTCGTGTCTGGGTCTAATACTTCCTATACGGTGGGTAACGCCACCACCAAATTCTTCTGTTTGAAGTGTTTTACTCATGGCGTTACATTTGATATGTATTCACATTTGGATTGTCTTCAATTTCAACTTGTCTTCATGATTATCTTCACTATGTTGATTTTATTGTCTTCTAATATATACATATTAGTGTTCTGTCCTCTACAGCATTCACTTATAGTTACGTCTTCCTTGTTGAATCTTTTGAACTAAGTGAATGTGATCGGACCCTAATGTCTCTATGCTTTCTATCTCAAACTCTATCTGTCCAAATCATATGCATTCTATTGAAACTGTCGAATGTCTTCTCTGCATCCTTGTCAGCAGAAGATACAGAGACAAACATTAAGTCTGTTTTAAATGCTCTATCCTTATTGCCTGAAATCCGGAGAAGCTGGAACGACCATCCGACAGGTCGGGCGGGCGTGGGAACGTGGGACAACTCCGAGTATGTTGCATGCTTGCCATGTGTCCCTCAGATGTGAAGCGCCAGGGGCACCTGCGTAATTACGCTGCGCCGCATACTTCCCTATAAATACATGTCCCCTGCGGTCAAGAAAACCTTCTTCCACCTCTCCACCTCGTCAAAACCCTAGCGCCACCGCTAGCTCTCGACGACGCCGGCGACGAAATGCTTAGCTACCACAACTTCACTGACGCCGTACTCACGCCGGCCGCGGTCCTCATCCTCTCCGCCGCCACCGTAGGTGTCCTCCGTCGCCAAGTTAGGGCACGGTGGATTGAACTGCTCAGTCTCCTACTCTTCCCATCTAGCAGTTCATTGTGTGGTAAATAAAACTCTCTTTTTACCATCTTTTTTATCCTAAGAAATTCATCCTGTTTACCAAAAGTGGTTTCTGCCTACTCAATACTAGATCTATCATGTCTGCATCTCATATAATGCCTAGTATATTCACTTAAGCTTCATAACGAGTTAGATTCCTCACTTGAACCTATTCCTGGATTCGTACAAATCTGGAACCAACTCCAAACACATAAGTGAATGTCTTCGCACCATGAGGTCAATGTCTTCAAACTGATTTATCTTCAAAATCTTCTGAGAATGCATATGACCTCTCCCCTTCCCTCGCATCTCTAATGCTGTCACAGGTACATGTCCGTGGGAGAATCCCTTGGTTCTCATAGTCTGCATTCGTTTGAAGAATTCTTACAGCATCACATTAACTCTCCCAAAGCCAGTTCCTATTTGACCAGCAAGTGGAAACCTTTGAAGCCTTTGAACATGTTGACGCCATTCAATTTGAAGTTCATGGCTACAGAGAAATCAGCAAGGAAGGGTGGCAGACAGCGTCGAGGGGGAACATCTAGAGTTCTGCCTGATGACCTCTCAGAGCTATACAAGACAGATCTAGAAGAGGATTACAATCAGCGCAAGACACGAATCCAATGGATTCGAAGACATTGGGCCGAACAATGGTTTAAATACAAGTTTGTGACCCAGGAGTATGCTGAGAAGAATGCCATCAAGAGTCCTTGGGGTGACATTCTCTTCCGAAATCTTCAACCCAAGACCAGAGCTGAAGCCATTGCTCAGGGTTTCTATCCCTGTATGGTCCGTGGACCACAGCCTGACAATGCTGACCCATCATCACTGCTCTGGTGTCGTGACGATAATCTCTTCAAGCGCAACTTCCAGCACGCAAAGGCATCGGCCAAGGAAAACAAGAAGTCATTGGGACTAGACTTCAACCCTGGTCCTTCTGCTCCACGGGCTGACGGCACACGCGATGCTGAACCCAATATCATCGGACCTTTCTACAACCTTGATGGCCTTATCACTCACATTTTTGTTCAAGGTGCCAAAGTAGATCATTCTGATGATGATGCCGACACTGATGAAGCCCCAGCTCCTGCTCCAAAGCCACAGAACCCAAAGAAGGCTAGAGCTTCAAAGTCAACTGCTCCTCCAAAAGCTTCACGTGTGAAGCCACTGGCTATTGCACCTTCCTGAAGACAATGTGCAGTCTGAAGATCTATCACGTATCTCCAAGAAGACGGAGATGACAAAGAATACTGATCAGGCTTTGACTCCTACTGCCATTTTGCGAGACAAACACATTGACCTGTCCAGTGATGAAGATCTTGCAGATGACGCTCTTGAGCAACTGATTAAGAGCAAGGAAGAAGCAGAAATCTTCAATGATTTGCCTCTCTTTGACATGGCAATCATCCACAACTTCATTGATGAGTGGTTTGAAACCCCCAATCTCAGCTATGACGATCTGCAACTTCCAATTGGCCCCAGCGTCTCTTTCACTGGCGCAATTTCTTCTGAGCTAGCTCTAGCTCAGCGCATCGTTGAACTGAAGCAAAAGATCGACTATGAGAAAGCTCAGTTCAAGAAGCACATGGCAAAGATTAGCGTGCAAGATGTCAAAAACTTCAAGGTTATGCTGCACGAGCTCAAGGAAGCCTTTCTCAAGAAACAAGAAGAAGACAAAGGTTCTCGTGAGCGCATGAAGAGTCTGGCTGACAAGTGCGTGCAAGCCTACAATGAAGCTGAGAAGCGCAAGGCTCTTGGGCGTCCTGGCATCGACCCCAGAATGGATGCAAAGAAGAAGAAGAAGCCATCGACTGACAAATCTGCACCTTCAAGGCAGGAAGAACCCTGCATTGTCTTCCCAAGCAGCATGTCCGGCTCAAAGCCAAAGGTCACGTCCATCGCTTCAGACTTGAAGAAGACAAGGGCTGCCGAGGCTGAAGCCAGAAAGAGGAAAAATCCTGATGCTTCTTATGTCGCTCCCTCCAAGAAGAAGTGCAAAACCAAGAAAGATTGGGCTGCTCCCACAGAGCCCCTTGTTGTCGAGCCCATCTCGATTGCTCGTCCTAACTCTTCGCATCAAGAACGACGGATGATAGTTCATGAACCTGCTTCCACAGAGGCTCCTAAAGTTGAAGACTTTCCAGCAGTTGACCCCACCGCTGCTGAAGACATTGGTCACCATGACAATGTTGAAGATGATGTAGTTCTTCCTCAGATCGAGCACAACTCGGTATCATCGCCTGTTCTCACGAATAGCGAACTCATCAGCATTGGTTGTCCTCTGACGCCAATTGCTCAGGATGCATCATGGGTTGATCACCCACAACAACAAGAAACCCCTAGTACTCCCCAACAACAAGTCACCCCACTAGTGCAAGAAGAAGAGGATGACTTTGAGGCCCAGCCAACTCCATCTTCACAGGCGTCGCCAGCATTACTCAGGCTTCGCAAATGACCAAGGCCCCAAGTCCCTCTTTCGAGCATTTCAGAAGGAGAAGTGCACCACCAAGCTGTTGCACGTCAGGTGTTCCCCGAAGCCACTCCTACTGTGAACGTCTCCGAGTCTGAAGCTAAAGTTGCTGAAGACAATCCGGCTGCATCAGCCGAAGAAAAACAAGCAGAAGAACGTATCCCTACTTCCCCCATCACTGAAGAAGTTGTTCCTGAAGTGAACATGTCAGTGCCCGACCCTCCAACTCCTCAAGTGGAGGTTGAGAATCCTGAGGCTGCCACCACTAACGCCACTGAAGCCAATGACGTGGTCATGGCTGAAGACAGTGTGGAGCATGCACCTAACACGATGCCAGAAGCCAATGAAGCCAATGATGCACCTGCAACAGATGTGCAGCCTAATGCCTCTGTTGATGCCACTGCTCCTGTTCCGCCACCAAGGCCACATACTATTGAGCAAGCATACAACTATGGTCAGCTCATCACCGTCAAATGGCCTCTTCTTGTTCCTCCACCTATTGCTGGTCCCCAATTTGACTATCACGTCGAGCGCAGGCCTCGGGTTCAGAAGCCAATGCCAAGGCTGCCTAGGTTTCCAGGCACTGCATCTATACCCGGATCATTCAATATCAATGGCTTCAAAGCACACAACACCTTCTTCAATAGCGCCAAGAACCCCTACTCTAAGGCAAGAATATCTTCTGATCGGTTCTGGAGCTATCAACAGCGCAGTTATTACTCATGCATCTTGTACAATCAAGGTCGCATTTTTCCCCATTTGCATCTTGACACTGAAGCCATAACTGGTCTGCCTTATTTGGAAGAAGCGCTGGATTGCTTCAGAGAATCTGGCTTGTTGCAGTTTGTCACTCACAAGGAGCACTGGAACAAAGAATTGCTGCTCCAATTCTATGCCACTCTTCATATTCGTGGCTACAACAGGGATCCGGAGACTTGGGTCCTTGAGTGGATGACAGGCAATGTTCACCACGAAACCAAAGCCTTTGATATCATTGAGCTCACTGGCCTGCCCACTCGAGGGGATCTTTATGAATCTGGTTGTCAGCTTCACAGTGCTGCTATGGAAAGCATTTTTCACAAGCCTGAACCCAACATGAGTCAGATGCTTAGCATGATGAAGCCTTTGCCTCCAGATGCTGAATATCCTAAGGAGTTCTTTGTTGAAGACCTTGAGTATCTGCCACGCACTATCTATCACATCATAAGGCGAACTCTCTGGCCCATCAAAGTACATTCTCCACATGCAAAGCTGGAAGGTGCAATGAAGACTTTGTTCTTCCATATTCTTCACGGCAAAAGCTTCAATGCACAAGACTTCTTCATCTGCCAACTTGCTGCATCAGGATCTGATCTCTTTGGCTTGAAGTTTTACGCTCCATGGATTATGCGTCGGATCAAACTACACTCAGCTGTCACCTATCAGCCCTTTGCTCACAATCATCGGATTTTTCTGCCTGACGTCGATATGTCAGTTGAAGCCATCTATCCAGAGCCTGCCAAGGAGCCCCTTAGTCTTCAGAATGCTGATAAGCAAAGTTTCTCACAACACATTGAAGGCGACCCAGCAGTCACTCGTGTTTATCCTCTGGCTGGTACTACCCGTGCACCTCATCGTGCCCTCACTGAAGCCACTGAAAGCACCATTGCACAACGGCCCAAGAAGCGATCTCGTGTTCTCAATGATCGAGAGCTTCTGGTTGCCCTTCATCAAAAACAGGATAAGCATCATGACTGGCTGAAGCACCAAATGCAAAGCCTCTTGGTGGACGTAAACAGGATTCGCAACCTTGCCACCAAGAATGCCTTTGTCGCCCATGAAACTTGTCGACGTACATGGAATGGGCTGACGCTTATGTGTTCTGAAGATGATCTTCAAGATGATGGTTTCTCTGAACGCTTCAAGTTTGACTCAACACCTCCGAGAAGGACCTTGCTGCGGCGTACTCCGTCTCTTGAAGATTCTGAGTTCTCCTCCTCTGCTGCAACAGTGAATGCATGTGTCATCGATGATGAAGACGATGCTACTTCACCACCTTCGGCGCGAATCACCACTACACCGAGTTCGTCTGCACCGCCAACCAACTCCGACGACCCTGCTGCTTCATCAACTTCTCATGGGAATGAGTAGGTGCTTTATGTCTTCAAACCTTTTTGGTCCTTACTGACAAAAGGGGGAGAAGCATATGAGTTTGGTTGCCTTCAAGAGGGTCCATATGGGCGGTGGTTTTATATTTTGCCTAGTGTGTACAACTCTCGCGTTTTGATACATTTGGTTCTTTGAGTTGTAACAGTCAAACTCGATGGTCGTCTGCTACTTATTTGCTTTTCTGTGATGCGATGATAAATTCCGCATGTATGACGATAAATTCCGCACTTAGATCATTTTGCAGACGTCCATTTTTCATTATGCATGTCATTATCTTCGTTACATCATATCTTGCATAATGAATTGCCATCATAGGTTGAAGAGGTTCTCCACAAGTACAACCTACCATGTGCATTTGCATTCCTAAAGCAAATTACTTATATGCACATCTCCAGGGGAGCCCTTGCAACTTATGAAGACAATACCCTATCCTTTACAATTTCACATATTTTATTCCCGTTGAAAACTTCAACCAGTTTGTCATCAATCACCAAAAAGGGGGAGATTGTAAGTGCATCTAGTGCCACCCCTAGTTGGTTTTGGAGTATTGACGACAAACCTGGTTGAGGGACCAATGTGTTTGTGAGAATTGCAGGATAACACAGGTAGAAGTCCCTCATTGATTCGGTTTTCCTACCAGAGATGACCCCTAAAAATGTATGAAGACATTGAAGTCAAAGGTGGTATGTGAAGACATTCACATTGGAGACTATGACAAGATAGGACATCACGTGAAGACTATGGAGCGCGAAGACTTAGCAGTTTCGTCGTTCTGTGTTTTTCCTTGTTGAGTCATAGGAACCACCGTACTGTTAAGTGGGGTCCAAGAGAACCAGTAAGAATGACTGAAGTGATTCTTAACCAAAATCATATGTCTTCGAGTGAAGACAATGAGAGCAAATCTTATCCAGAGTTGGATAAGTCAGCTTTGCTTGTAGCCCACGTAAAGTTGCCGTGTGTGTTTGAAATCTGACCGTTGGAACACATGTCAGTTCCTTAGTGACCAAGGGTCATTTCGGACAAATCAGGTCGGGTTGCCTAGTGGCTATAAATAGCCCACCCCCTACAACCATAAACGGTTGGCTGCTTAGAGTTAGTGTACGTCTTTTGTCGTTTGAGAGCAGCCCACCTCGAAGCCTTTGAGAGAGAATTCCTTGCGAGGATAAAGCCCTAACCACCCAGAGCCAAAGAGTGTTAGGCATCATTGAAGTCTTCTTGTCTGTGTGATCTGAAGACTTATCACACTTGAGGACTGTGAATCCTCCAGCCGGTTAGGCATTGGGTTCTGAGCATCCAAGAGTCATTGTGGATCGCCGATGAACGAAGTCTGTGAAGGTTTGGGAGTCTACCTTGAAGACTTACCAGAGTGATTGGGCGAGGACTGGGTGTCCTTAGCTCAAGGGGAATAAGGTGAAGATGCAGTCTTCTGAGTTGAATCTCAGCCTCCCAAACCAGACGTACAGTTGTCACAGCAACTGGAACTGGTCCAACAAATCATTGTCTTCAATGATTCACTGGTTTCATCCTTCCCTCTCCTCTACTTACTGTTGGCCCTGCTGAAGTCATTGTATGATTGCATTATCTTTTGTCTTCACTGAGTGACTGCTTGTTCTGATTGGCTTCACACTATCTTCCTATCTGATCTAAACTGCCTAGCTGCTATTAGTCATTGTGCTTTCACTTCATTGAATATTTGACTATGGCTTGCTTAGTGTAGTCTACCTTCCGCTGCATGGTAATAGGATTATTTCTATCGTTTGTCTTCGAAACTTCCATGTTTTGAAGACTTTCATAAAAATCGCCTATTCACCCCCCCTCTAGTCGATCACTAGCACTTTCACCATGTACCATCGCTAATGTATTGTCTATTTCTTCACACTGTATTGAGGGCTAATGATAAAGAGACGAAGTTTATAATACGGTAAGCATAGTATGACGTCATTCATATCACAAAATAACTGAGAACAGACAAATATGCAATTGTAACATTGTGTGGGCAAGTCCAGCACGGAACTAGATTACGGGTCAAGATCAAAGGAACATCACTCCTCTCTTTTAAACGTTGTAAGGTGCAATGATACGCTAAGACAATTGTGTATAAAATTGAAAAGAGTAATAGACATTGGCTGCAAACCATGCAGTTCAAGGCGCAAGTCAGAGTAAGTAGTAGTTAAAAGGCATGAGGATTAAGGACTTACAACAGCGGCTTTGACTGGTGTAGTCATGCCCTTCTTCTTGCTGGTGTGACAGTCCTTGAAGATTTCCACAGCATTTGGTTCAAGTACTTTTTGGTCCTTGAGGGCTTTCCTCTGCATTTGGAACAACTCAATATAGATCTGATAATATGGTACAGCGAAAAGAGTGAAACAGCAGCTAATTACAAGAGCCTCGCAGTGTGCAATATAGCTACGAGATCCTGTCGTCTGTTGGAATTTCACTTTCGTATGGTTGGCCTTGTTCTTTGAACAGTTCACCTACAGGAAGATAGATTTGTGTGGCACATGCGTAAATAGGACTTCAACATGTGATCTGATGACATATATATAATGTACCTGATACTTCGGATCGGACCAGTGTTTAACGAGGCCTCTCCAGTCTTCATCAGATATATTTTCCACTTTAGATGTTTGGGCAAGTTCACTGTTAGCCTTGCCTTCAAAGTGAGTTTTCCTCAAGTTATACCGATACTGTCGCAGAGCAGACATGAAAACATGGGTGCAAGCTTGTCTGGTTGCATCATCTTGGCTATCCAACTTGAACCTCATCTGTTGAAAATTATGGGAGTCTCATTATCAGCAACCTAGAAGTATTGGACAGAGCAAGACGATATTACTAGTTTCCATACATAACCATACTTACAGATAAATGGTCGAGGAAGATGTTGAAGTGGGTTTTGTCTTTGTCATTCATGTACTGAATCCATGTTGGGAGGATACGTACATGACACCTAACAGCAACCGCTGCCTCTGATACTAACTTGGCTGACTCTGTAGCATCACGTGGCCTTTTTAAACCTGCCTCAAAACGGATCTCCATTCTTCCTCCTCTAGATTTAGTTAACCTATCGAGCATTATCCCTGATGTTTGTTTCCTCTTGCGCCTAGGTGCTAGTCCAACAACAAACATAGGAAGTGTTAGTGTACATCAAACTGTGAGACTACAAATAAAGAAGCATGCAACTATAACTTGACTCTAGCAACTACCTTCTTGCTGTTGAAGCTCACAAGGTTCATCTGATATTGCCAACTCGTCTTGTGCTAAGAGTGCTTGGGAAGTAGTGTCAGGTGGCAAGGGAGCTTGGGAACGTGCTGCTAGCTCAGTTGACGCATGAGTACGTCGTGCAGCTGGTAGTACTGTGGTAGGTGTTGCAAGAACTAGGGCTGTCTCTGCTTGTTTGGTGGTAGCTATTTGTTTCTGTTTGTCTTTTTTTTGCAACTCGTGTAGCATGGGATGCCGTGTTTGTAGAATTTTCTGCTGGACTTTGACCTTCTATTGCACCATCAGTACCAGCAGAATCTGCAGGATTCATCCGCTTCCCATTCCCTGCCATTATGTGTTTCTTCCTCTTTCTCTGTGCCATGTTAAGTCAAGCCGACAAGAAAAACGAATAACAATTTAGTTCTTCAGAACAAATTGATGCGTGATGCAGACGAACTGAACTTTGATGTTAGACAACCACATGATAGGAGGATGTAATATGTATGAAAAATAGGACATAAGAGATAACCAGAACTATGATGTGTAAACTAAGAAGAAGACATTTCACCAAATTAGAAGCAATGCAATGGAAGGTAGACACCATATGAAAGATGCTACAAATATCGCTCTGCCAAGTTAATAGTGTCTCATCATAAATGGCGTTTAAACAAATGTGAAGCAGTACAAGAAATAAATCATATGCAAGATGCAAACAACATCACACTACCATGTTAGAGGTCTCTCGTCATTAGTGCCATTGCATATTCACAGCATTGCATATTCACAGCTTATGATGTGTAAACTAAGGAGAAGGCATTTCAACAAATTAGAAGCAATGAAAGCTAGACACCATATGAAAGATGCAACGAATATCACTCTACCAAGTTAAAACTGTCTCGTCATAAGTGTCATTTCAACAAATTAGTAATACAAGCTAGAAAAGAATGTGAGATGTAACCTATATCACACTTTGAAGTCAAACGTGTCTTATGATAAGTGATTGTTGCAGGTTACACAACAATAGTAATTTGATATAAGAAAATGGTGTGATAGATAGATATTGTATGTTCTAGAAACAGGAACACGTGTCTTATTCAAGTATAATGTGTAAAGTAAGCAGACGGAATTCAACAAAATTAGAAGCAATACAAGCTAGACATCACACATAACATTTGGATACAATTTATATCTTTAATCAATGTGTAGAGCAGTCTTTTACATGTAGTTTCACTCTCCATCGGTGGTCTCTCACACATGCTCACACACTCTCTCCCGAGGTGTCTTTCTCGCACACATGCTCTAGATATAACCCTCCCTCCCTCTCGTAACCATTTACAACTGTTTTCACTAACCTTTATCACAAGCACTCTTCCTCTCACAAACATACACACGCACAATCCTCATCGACCCTTTCTATATACATGGACCTGCCTACGTGTCTCATGTACGCACATTATGTTTACGCCTATCTCTCACGCATTGTCTCACACCTCTCTTCCTAATCAACGAGTATGATTCTAGCAGAGCATTCTATAGGATGCCCCTTAAAGTTAGGTTGGATGAATAGTAATATCAGAGATAAAGGGGTTACCTTAGTCCGAGAACCTAGGGTTACAAATCCTAGCCGGCTTTGTCAGTGGACACAGAGTCCTTCACAATTCTGCTATCTTTGTCTTGTACGAGTAGTCATCCATGGGTCTTCCTAAATGCATCACGGGCTGACCAATGTGGCACAGGACGAAGGGAATGGAGAAGCGGAGTCAACGAAGGGCCTCACCTCGACCCACCGGACCTCACGCGGTGACACACCCTCTGCCCCCACGTCTCATTATCTTCTCACACGCACACATACCAACACAAACACCACACACAGAGAAAACTTCTCCTGGTGCCTCTATTCCCTCCCCCCTTGCATATACACACTCAAGGGAATGGAATCTCTTGTCGTGACGTCATATTCGTCTCTCTCTCTAGACCACTCTCATTTCTCGTGCTATCTCCCCCCCCCCCCCCCCCCCCCCCGTCGGCCCCTCTATCCATGCCTCTCTCGAATATGTAATACACACACATACCTCTCTAGGCCCCGCCAAATGCATCAACTACACATTCACACATGTTACATCACGTACCCCATTGATCTAAAAAGCCCTCTATTCACATTTATCTCGCATACAACATTCCTTTTGAATAAAGTGTGGCCAAAAAATTATTTTAGAGTTTCTACATATATACAACATTACAAAGTTATATGGAGGAGTACGAACGCTAATTTGCATTGCATGGTGCCCACAATGATATTTATTCCGCACTGTGAATTTGTATATTTTTATACTATATACAAAGTTAGTCATAATAAAGAGAAATGAAGAGCATCTCTCTCTCCATCGCATACCCCCCTGTACGCCCCTTTCACGTATGCACACAAAACTATCTCCAGGTCCTCTAAAAGTAAGCCCCCAGAAAATTCACGCATGTTTCATCTTTCTCTCACGATATATGCAATGACGATCATTGTATTTGAAGCGAAAGCACGACACGTACATTGGACTTCAGAATCCACTCATTACGGTCACCATTTACGTTTAGTGGTTATTATGCAGTCACGGGCTCACCGTACAACTCTGTATTTGCTCATGACATGACTAATTGACCAGTTAAATGCTCCACGTGGCACCTCTAGTGTTGCATCACATTATCTCACTACCATCGTGCCCACCTGTCGACTTGTATCTACTCTACATCTACACTCTTATAAAATACATAAAATACACTATTATAAAAAACAGAGTTGGTGATGATGGTGTGCCTGCCATCCTGCAATATAGGTCGTCCGATTTATATCTGACGGATAGGAAAGAAACTATGGCAATTTTGCAAAAAGGTACCCACACACCTCTCCACATTTGCAAATAAGGCCTTCCCTCGTTCATCCTTTTCTCTCACAAGATAAACAAGTCATACAAATACATCTTGATGTTACATGCAACTCACGGGCATCTTGCTAGTAAGAATGAAAACAAACGACAAAAAAATATTTGGACGGTAGTTCGAAGTCATGACCGCGGGCACAGCGGACAAGGTGGCCTTGTATTGGTATGCTGAGCCGTCTGTTTTAACACACAGGAGCTGGTGTGGTGATTATACACACACGCACGCATGCACACGAACTGCATCCATGCAACACTCACACAAACACATGCACCCACGCACGCATGCAACACTCACACGTACACACGCAGCCACGCACACACGCACGCAACACTCACACGCACACACGCACGCATGCATGCACACACCAGTACACCACACGACCAACACACACTCTCACGCTCAAGTGCTCAACCTACACGTGCATGCGCACACATCATGCCCTGACAGACACATACACAACCAGGTGATTCCCGCGCACAGGTTGGAGCCTTGTCGCGCCTGCGTAAATTTGTGTTTATCTGACCTTGTGCCTATGCAAACTGATAGGTGGGACCCACAACGAACGTGGTCAATTTAACTAGTCAACATGGCGCCACGCAGAATATTTGGCCAGTCAACAGAGTGCAATCCGATGCTGAGCTGTGAGAAAGTGACCGTATAATCACCGCAAAACGTATATAGTGACCGTAATCAGCTTATTCTGAAGTTCGGTGACCGCATTACGCTTTTCTCTCTGTAGGCCCTCCAAAACTACATCTCTACACGTTCTCGCATGTTACATCTAACAACTATGCAATACAGCACTACGACTACACTCTAACACAATAAATCATATGTGTTTTTAGTTTTACTAGATATCATATTGTTACTTATAATTATTCAGTTTGCATACATTAAAATTGCCTTTGAAATTTATGGCCAGTATCATCTACCGCGCGGGAAAAATCCTGCCTTTTCCTGTTTAACCGGGTTTGTATCGATGGATCATGCGAAACAGCAAAACTATAGTACTATATAGTACAAGTGACAGTTCACTGGGACGTCGTGTCGTCTACTCCTCCGTCGTAAGAGTGGAGCGCTCGCTTTCATAAATCTTCTAGTCCCTTTCGCCGACATGTGGGACATCAAGCTACCGGGTGCACGTGCCATACCGGAATACAGTGCAGAGCAGCCAGGGTGAAGCACCCCAGTCATGGCGCCGGCGTAGTAATGAGCAATGAGGCGTCAAATCACAAAGTTGCACCTTTCCCGCAGTTAAGTTGGAGGGACGAAGCAACCATCATTTCACTAGTTGCTGAATCCGCTTCTCCCTCATCTTCTTCAACTTAACCACGTGTTTCTTCTGCCGTTGTTCTGCCTCATGTGGGACGCGGATCGGCTTGGTAAAGAACTGACACGTGGGACCGCATGTTAGCAAAACTCCAGGACAACGTCCTACGAAAATAAGAACCCTCCCCCGCCATCCGCGCGGCAAAATCACCTCCTTTTTACTAATCTCGATTCTATAATTTTTTAAATCAATATAATTGAGATTTGTATAGATAGCACACAGGACCAAAACCAAGTGGTACGGATAAGGGCATCCACAATGTGTAGCCAAATGTGAAAATAGCTTTTGGCATCGTGGGAACCATTGTGGATGGTGTTGCCAAAGCCAAAAAGATGGAACCAAAGCTCCCTGATTGATTGATTGAAGGAATAGAAAAATGCAACGTCTCTCCTCTTTCTCCCATGCTTGGACGCATGTAGTACAGTATAGAGCACAGAGTCTACTCCCCTATCCCTTCTATCACAAATCACAAAGTAGTGAGGCATCAAATCACAAAAGCACGGACGAAGCAACCATCATTTCACTCTTCGCTGACTCCGCTTCTCCATCGTCTTCTTCGAGAAGCCATCTCACCGCATTAGTTATAGTAGTACTAGTAAAGGACTTCCTGGATGCAAATAAGGCGGTTGTCTCGGCTTGCAGGCGGCACTTGCGAACGACTTACCGTGGTCTCCCTCAATGGTGTTCTCCGTCGAACGCACTTCGCCAAACCACCAAAAAAAATTATCGTTGACGTCACCGCAATGGGGAAGGAAGTCAAATATAGTTACTACTCCCTCCTTTCATCTATATAGGGCCTAATGCATTTTTCAAGGATGCCTTTGACTATTGATAAGATTAATAATACATGAGATATATAATGTGAAAATTATATCATTGGAAGCTTCTTTCACGTACGAATTTGATGGTATGCTTTGTGTAACTTGCATGTCATATATTATTGATCCAAAACTTGCTCAAAGTTAGTATCAAAAAACATATTAGGCCCTATATAGATGGAAGGAGGGAGTACCTTCATTTTTTTGTACACAAGGCTAGTATATCAAAATTACAATTTGCAAAGGGTCACTAACTCTAATCGAGGCAAAATTGATGGGGTTAGCAACCAAGGACATTAATATCCCCTGCATGCATGCGGAAGTGAGAAGGTTGGTTTGCATGGCGCTGCATTAATCAAGCGATGAGTTGTGAGATGGTTACCTCTTTGGTCTTTGGAGAAAAAATATGCATTAATTGACATGTGAAACGAGGATTTGTATCGATTAAATCCCGCGAAGGAAAACCCAGCCTTTCTTTTTTAACACTAGTACTCCTAGTACGTACGTACTTATCCTGTTTGGGTCTAGGCCTTGCATTGCCAAACTTTGCCACACATTTTTTCCAAGCTTGCCTAAAGTTTTCAAAATGAGAAGGAGGTACACTTGCGCACGGCTATCGCGGTGGCACCGCACCCTCACATGGTCGCTCCTGCACGCCGCGGTCGCACTGCACCCTCACACGGTCGTTCCTGCACGCCGCAAACCCAACCAAGGGAACGCACCCTCACGGACACGTGTTGTCGCATGGGAACACACCAAACTCAGCCATCCTATCGCTGACACATAATTTTCGTTCATAGAGCATGTTTATCCAACCGTATGTTGGGGAGTATCCGTACGGCCCGTGCGGTGGTCTGTTGGGGAAGAAGAAGAGGTGAGGTCGGTGTCAAAACCGGCGGATCTCGGGTAGGGGGTCCCGAACTGTGCGTCTAGGCCGGATGGTAACAGGAGACAGGGGACACGAAGTTTTACCCAGGTTCGGGCCCTCTCGATGGAGGTAAAACCCTACATCCTGCGTGATTAATATTGATGATATGGGTATTACAAGAGTTGATCAACCACGAGATCAGAGAGGCTAAACCCTAGAAGCTAGCCGATGGTATGATTGTTGATGGTATGTTGTCCTACGGACTAAAACCCTCCGGTTTATATAGACACCGGAGAGGGTTAGGGTTACATAAAGTCGGTTACAATGGTAGGAGATCTGAACATCCGTATCGCCAAGCTTGCCTTCCACGCCAAGGAAAGTCCCTTCCGGACACGGGACGGAGTCTTCAATCTTGTATCTTCATAGTCCAGGAGTCCGGCTGAAGGTATAGTTCGGCTATCCGAACACCCCCTAATCCAGGACTCCCTCAGTGAGGAAGAAGGAAAGAAGGCTTAGGAGACATTGGATATTTATCCAACCGCCTGAAATGGTAGACTGACCCAAGTCAGGCGACTTGCATAACAAATATATGTCTTTACACAGCAAAAGATCCATAAAAACAACAACATAAAGAAAAACTATCACTGCTCGTGGAAAGAGACGACCTCTTCGTCTTTGGCTGCCGGCGCGAACCAGCCATCGCTATCGACGTGTGTCTCCGCACCGTGGTTTTCCTCGGCCTCCAGCTACTCGTTCGAGCGAAGCGTGCGAGCGCTCTGCACGGACGAGAGCACAGCCCGGTTCAAGTCGAGGACGTCCGGTTCCGCCTGCAGGATGGCCTCGATGGTAGCGGCATCCGCGTGCTCCGCGTCAAGTCGAGCCTCCGCCGCCAGGTTCAAGTCCAGGACGTCCGGTTCTGCCTGCAGGAGGGCGTCGATGAGAGCGGCATCCGCGCGCTCTGCGTCGAGTCGAGCCTCTGCCGCCCGGTTCAAGTCCAGGACGTCCGGTTCCGCCTGCAGGAGGGCCTCGATGGCAGCGGCATCCGCGCGCTCCGCCTCAAGTTGAGCCTCCGCTGCCCGGTTCACATCCACGACATCCGGTTCCGCCTGCAGGAGAGCCTTGATGGCAGCGTCATGCGCGCGCTCCGTGTCGAGTTGAGCCTCTGCCTCCCGGTCCTCCTTTAGTATCGCCATGTTGAACCACTGGTCCGCCTGCACCATGGGGGACTCGGACGCCGGCACGAAGTCGACGTCCATCGTCTCATACCCATCGGGGGCCTTTTGCGCCGCGACCTCCGCCATGAACATTGGATCGGCTTCCTCCTCCTCGTAGCTTGGCTCCAGAGAACTCGGGGATTGGCCCGCCACAAATCGAGCTTGGGAACGGAGGTCTGTGGCGCCGACCGCTGCCGCGATTTCTGCGCGGTGCTCCGGCGTCAGCATCTTGTAGTAAGTGATCTTGCGGTGCACCATGGCTTTCTAGCGAACTAGGGGACACTTGATGCGGGCTAGGGGATCAAAAGGTGGGGGAATGGGCTGGAGATTTGGTGTGGTTTTAGGGCAGTGGCTGGCGTAGGCCGAGCAGCGAAGGTTCTGGTGTGAATAGTGGTTCCGGTGACGACCGGTCAATCGGTTTTGAGTGTACATCGCTCTTGTCGCGTTCGTGTTGCAGCCCGGCACCCTGGACCCTCCACGTCGCTCACCGAATGGAACGCGCTTCGTCTTGCGTTTTCGCTCGCTTGTGGGACCGTAGTTGAGAGCAAACCAGCGTCCCTCCCCCTTCCCCGCCCGCGTCATTTATTATACCACCACTCCCTCCATTTTATGCGGAGTAAATAGAAACAAAGGGAGTATACTATGGAGGATCCCCTGACGTGGCAGAACCCATTGAGTAACTGACATGCGGGGCCTAGCAAGCATGGTGTCCGCCAGTAAGTGACCGAAAGGGAGGATAAGGCAGGGATACCTACGTCAGAGGATCCACTTCCACTATACTACTTTGACCAAATGTTAGAGTAATAATATATGACATGCAACTTACACAAATGTTAGAGTAATAATATATGACATGCAACTTACACAAAGCATACAGGGTCTAATGCGTTTTTCGAGGCTAACTTTGACCAAATGTTAGAGTAATAATATATGACATGCAACTTACACAAAGCATACGGTCAAATTCGTATGTGAAAGGAGTTTCCAATGATATAATTTTCACATTATACATCTCATGTACTATTAATCTTGTCAATAGTCAAATTGGAAACCGTCTCGAGTACAAATCTAGGAGTGCGTACGAATCTAACAATATTGATTGGCGTTGTTAAATGTTGATACCTTTTTGATCAAAGTAGATATACTTTGACTACACATAAAACTTATATGTAAACTAGAAAGGATAGGAGGGAGTATATTGTACGTTCAAAAACGAAACGAACATTGAATACCCTTTATATATGATTTGCGGATGCTATGATCACCGGTTCAAAATTTTGAATCCTCCTTAGGTATCACGTGCCCCCACTCGTTCCCTCTTGATTTCATCTCGGGGTCTGAAGATCTATCGAAAGAGGACTAGGGTGGATACATGCGAATGATACTCGGCGGAATGTTCAAATGAGGCATGCAGGAGGATGGACTCGAC
Source organism: Triticum urartu (assembly GCF_003073215.2). Lineage (NCBI taxonomy): Eukaryota > Viridiplantae > Streptophyta > Magnoliopsida > Poales > Poaceae > Triticum > Triticum urartu. The sequence goes on from NC_053024.1 coordinate 498,222,260, forward strand.
TGGAGGGCGACATGATCGATGGAGAAGAGGGTTGGAGAAGAATGATAAATAGGCAAACGCCACATGGTTATACTTGAACGGCTCAAATAAACAATAAGTTGTCTCGCTTGGCCTACATAGTGAAAGGCCTAATGCGCAACGCAGAGCACTGACGCTCGAATATGGCCGGGAAAACAGGGAAACAGACATGTGGGGCACACCCGTCGGGACGATGTAGCGCATACTAGTCCAATGGAGGAGCTGGCCCACGACCTCCTCGCCACCGACAACTGCTCATGTGGGTCGTTGGGGCCAACAACGGGGCGCAGCTCCAGCACCGCCTCTGGACACGGCGACCGCGGTGAGCGACACGCTCATATCATCGCTAGACACGGTCGGTTTCAGTTTGCCGAGGGTGGCGTTAATGCTGTGGCACGACCAACGGTATGTTTGGTTTGTGCCCAAGGTTGCCCCATCAAAGCATTGGGTAGCCAAAATTTTGGTTGAGGTATTGGTTGCCCATGATTTGGCCGACATTGGCAAGAAAAATGAACTTGAGTTGGCTAGAGTTCATTGGCATGCCAAAGAAATGGCAACCGTCCAAACAAAGACCAAGCTTTGGGTCATGACCAAAATTTTGGTTGAGGTATTGGTTGCCCATGATTTGGCCGACATTGGCAAGAAAAATGAACTAGAGTTGGCTAGAGTTCATTGGCATGCCAAAATATGGCAACCATCCAAACAAAGACCAATCTTTTGGTCATGACCAAAATTTTGGCAAGGTGCACTTTGGCCACAATCCGAACACACCCCAACACCCGGCTCGTCGAGGATGCACGGGGCGCCGCGATGCGTCCGCGGAGTGGTGTAGCGCGGCCAACTGCATCCTCTGAACCTGAGACCATGCCGGGTCGTCTTTCTTTTCCAATGACATGCGGGGATCGCATGTGAGCAAAGGGCATCTCCAACGTTGCCACGACCGCAGCTGCCTACCCTGGCACACCAAAACCCTCGTCCCTCGCACCCTCGCGCGGTGCGTTCCCAGCCGGCACCAGCTTCCCGCATTCATGCCGTCCGTTCGTATGTCGTCATTAAGAGGCTCGGTGCCCGCGGAACCAACTCCGGCGACTTAATGACGCACCCGGACGCTTGGCCTCATCGGAATGAGCTACTTAAAGCGGCAACGCCCCGCTAACCTCCACACCATAGCGCATCGTCCTCCTACCTGGAACCACATCCGCCATGACCGCAAACGCGAACGCTCTGCGGGAGAGCTTGTCTTCGGGGATGGAGCTCGAGGTCGTTGCCCTCGCTCAAGTCGCCACACAAGCGGTGGCCACGCTGGCGGCCGACAACGGGAGCACCGTCAGCCACGCGTACTACTTGCCGCCGTCCAACGTCCGGCACCGCTGAGGTCGGGGACTCCTCCGAGGATGAGTAGGGCATGGGAGGCGGCAGGGCATGGTATGCCAACTGGCCGGACTATCTCCCGTGTTCTACTTTTCCTTGCCGGAGACCGCACCTTCACTTCACAGGTCTTGAACCCCGCCCCCGTACATGGAGATCACAGATGGAGGACGTCGGTCGCCACCGTTGAATAGGTTTAGGGTCGGGTTTCTTTTATTTTTTTTGTCCTATAAAAGTTCGAAATGTAATGAAAATCTGCCGTGTTTGCATTAATCTCGGCCGGTGTATATGAACTTTCACAATAATATACATATTGTAGGAGTACTAGCAAGATGCCCGTGCGTTGCACGGAAGATCAAGATCTTGTGGGAGAAAAGAATGAACGAGGGAAAGCCTTATCTGCAAATGTGGAGAGGAGTGCGGGTAAATTGTCATAGTTTCCTTCCTATCCGTTAGATATAGATCGGACGGCCTATATTGCAGGATTGGACACATTTTTCTACATCTACGGGAACCTATGAAAGGGTTAACGTAAATTGCCTCTCTTTCTCTCTCCTCCCCTGATTTTCATGGTGGTGGGCCCCTCCCTCCCCCCAATCTACAATCAACAGCTCACATGTTTCACATTGTGTTAATTACGTAACTGGGATTACGTAGGTGTAGCATTACTCGTCCTAAAAAACCCAACTAAGCCAACCTCCCAGCATATCGCGCGGGAAAAGACCCGGCCGCGCCATTTTAGTCGGGATTACCGGATTACTAGTAGTAGTATCGATGGATCGTGCGAAGCAACATTTTTTTGCGGGGGCGAAGCACCTAGTTTCAAAGGAAAAAATGTGGTACACTCACAGCACTCCTGTCGCGGTCCATTTGAAAGCACAAGTGCTCCCTGGGTGGTTTTGGTAATTAATGTCAACATATCTCTTGTTGGACTAACACTTTTACCTAGTATGTTTCAGATAAGTTCAACAATGGAGTGGCATGGACTAGAGGATGTGGAACCCCTTCAAGATGCTAAGGACAAAGGATTGGCTCAAGCTTCAAGATCAAGACTCTACATTTTCTATTTTAGTGATCCAAGATCACATTTAGTCTATAGGAAAAGCCAATACTATCAAGAGGGGATGAGGTGTTGCTTAATGGCCTGCTTGCTCAAAGTGCTTAGTGATATGCTCCAAAACCCTCAACTACCTTCCCACATCCACATATGACCTAAACCAAAAGTCAAACTCGGCCCCACCGATTCTATCTATCCGGCGCCACCGAGTTTCAGATGTCATAGCCACTGCCACAAACCCTAGCAAATCGGTTTCACCAATAGGGATCTCGGTCTCACCGAGATGGGATTGTAATCTCTCTGTGTATGTCCATTACCAAAATCGGTCTCACCGAGTTTGAGCAATTGGTACTACCGAGATTACAATGCAAACCCTCTGGTTAGCTTATTACCAAAATCGGTCCCACCAAGTTTGTGTAATCGGTCTCATCGAGTTTGCCTGACCAACTCTCTGGTTAGCTAATTACCAAAATCAGTCCCACCGAGTTTGTGTAATCGGTCACACCGAGATTACGTTATGCCCTAACCCTAACCATATCGTTCCTACCGAGTTGCATCTCAGTCCCATCGAAAATCCTAATGGTCACTAGGTTTGCTGAATGGGTCCGACCGAGTTTAACCATTCGGTCCCACCGAGTTTGGCAAATTGTGTGTAACGTTTAGATTTTGTGTGGAGGCTATATATACCCCTCCACCCACTCTTCATTCGGGGAGAGAGCCATCAGAACATACCTACACTTTCAATACACATTTTCTGAGAGAGAACCACCTACACTTGTGTTGAGGTCAAGATATTCCATTCGAACCATATGAATCTTGATCTCTAGCCTTCCCCAAGTTGCTTTCCACTCAAATCTTCTTTCCACCAAATCCGAATCCTGTGAGAGAGAGTTGAGTGTTGGGGAGACTATCATTTGAAGCACAAGAGCAAGGAGTTCATCATCAACACACCATTTGTTACTTCTTGGAGAGTGGTGTCTCCTAGATTGGCTAGGTGTCACTTGGGAGCCTCCAACAAGATTGTGGAGTTGAACCAAGGAGTTTGTAAGGGCAAGGATATCGCCTACTTCATGAAGATCTACCGCTAGTGAGGCAAGTCCTTCGTGGGCGACGGCCGTGATGGAATAGACAAGGTTGCTTCTTCGTGGACCCTTCGTGGGTGGAGCCCTCCGTGGACTCGCGCAACCGTTACCCTCTGTGGGTTGAAGTCTCCATCAACGTGGATGTACGATAGCACCACCTATCGGAACCACGACAAAAACATCAGTGTCTCCAATTGTGTTTGAATACTCCAAACCCTTCTCTTTACATTCTTGCAAGTTGCATGATTTACTTTCCGCTGCTCATATACTCATTGCATGCTTGCTTGATATGTATTGTGTTTGTTAAACTTGTGCTTAAACTCCACTTAAACTTAAGTATATTAAAAACTGCAACTTTTGGCACTTAGTGTCTAATCACCCCCCCCCTCTAGACACCTCTTCTCGATCCTTTCACCATTGCACCCCACACACGCTCGGTCCTGCACACGGCTCACGCAAACAGAACGCGCTTCGGCTTGCCTCTTCACTAACACGTGGGACTGCACTTGGAGAAACCGACCATGCGCCAAACTCCCCCCGCCCACCGCGCGAAAATCCTCCCCCCCCACACACACACCCAAAAATTCCCCCCCAAATCCGATTCAACCGCCCTTCGGCCAACTAGCCAATAATATTCCCCAAACCCCCCTCCCCCCTGTCCCCCTCCACTCCATTCTCTCCGCCAAAGACGCCCTCCCCGCTGCGCCGATACGTCGGCGCCGCGGTTCGTCGATCCTCTCGCTCCCACAGTACGCTCTCGTAGACTGACGTCCTCTAGCCGTGCCGCCACCTCTGGCTACGTTCTTGTGGAGGCGCACGGCGGTCAGTGCCACCACCGCTGGCAACGTTCGTGTGGATACGCACGGCGGTCAGCTTCTCCCACGGTACGCGCATTCTAGACTGAGGCCCCGTTCATGTCGGTGTAGCGCTGAATGTTAGCTGATAGACGGTGTTAATCTCACTGTTTGCCGAAGTAGTTTACTGTCAATATGCTCTGCTTAAGAAGCTTCCTTGACCTGTTCTGCACTCAATCTGCTTAGCTGAGATGGCATGCCAAGGCCGATTAGTTGCTAAAATGTCCTGCCATATATTTATTGTGATGTAGATTGCCATGGTCTAGTAGCCAATCTGTTAGCTGAAATAGCTCTACACCATTTTATACTCGATCTTTGTTGCTGCGATGGCCTTCGATAGTTCGATGGATGTGTGCTCGGCCTCATTGACTGCTAAAACAGCCTGCCATAATTTGGCACTCAAATCTGTTTGCTGAATTAGCTTTACATATATTTCGTTACTTAGATCTGCTCGTCCAAATATCTTGCCATAGCTTTAGACATCGACCTAGGTTTTTTTTCTGGACTTCATAAAAAAGCATATATGTTTTTCCTGTAATATCTAGTAGAAGAACTAATTTGTATGTCTAATAGATGGACAGGACTTGGATAACTTCTGCTCGAAGATTATCCGCTGCATATGTCGAGGGGGTTGAAAACTTCATGAACTTTATCAGAGCTGAGTATGGTGGTCCGAAATCATATGTGCTCTGCCCGTGTAGCAGTTGTATGAATTCAGTTACAAGACCCCAGTCAACTGTGCAAAATCATCTACACTTGTATGGGATGTCGGTCACATATACTAGGTGGGTTCATCATGGTGAAGCTGTGAACGTCAATGTTATTGACTACGTGGAAGCAGCAGATCACCATCTTGATCTACCTGATGCTCAGGTGGAAGAGGAGGAGGAGGTGGTGGTGGCAGAGCCAGTGAGTTTGACCAACATTGAAACAATGCTACAAAATGCTCGTGCATTCCATGAACTATCACCTGCAGAAGAAAAACGGTGGACCCGCATGTTGGAACAATGCAATGTTGCTGTCAGTATTCTCAGCTATGGTCACCTTTCTTCAGGTGAAGACATCTGAGCGGATGACCAACAAATCATTCGATGCGATGTTGGCTGCTTTCCGCGAATCTTTCCCAGATGCGTCTGAGCTGCCACACACCTACAGTAAAATGAAGAATTTCCTTCGTGTAGTTGGAATTGGATATGATATGATCCATGTTTGTAAGAATAATTGTGTTATGTTCCGGGAGGATTATGCCAACTTAAGTGAATGCCCGAAATGCAAATCATCAAGATGGAAAGATGGCGATGCTGTGAAGAGGATTCCTCATAATGTTCTGAGACATTTTCCAATTACACCAAGATTGCAGAGGTTGTTTCATGATGCTGAAACAAGAGAGGATGTAATGTGGCATTCTAGGAACCAGGAGTACAGAGATCAGAATGTAATGAGCCATCCATCTCATGGTAGTGAGTGGAAAAGCTTCAATGATAAACACAGAGAGTTTGCTGCTGACCCGAGAAACATTATACTTGACTTAGCTTCAGATGGATTTAACCCATTTGGCCACCAGAGCGCCACATATAGCATGTGGCCAGTGCTTGTTATCCCTTACAACATGCCTCCAAATGTCTGCACCGAAGAATAAAACTACATGATGGCCTTGCTCATCCCAGGTCCAAAAATTCTTGGAAAGGATTTTGATTTGTTCATGGAGCCTCTTGTGGAGGAACTTCAACAGCTATGGAAGGGTGTTCTCGCTCGAGACCTATATAGCAGCCCACCAGCTGATTTCTTTCTGCGTGCTGTTATAATTTGGTGCATCCATGATTATCTGGCTTTGGGCACTATGTCAGGGCGAACGACACATGGTTACAATGCATGTGTTCGCTGTGACAGGAATCCGCTGTCATACGCAATACTTAGCAAGATCTATTACATTGGACACCGTTGTTTCCTTGCCAAGGACAAGCCGCATCCTAGAAAATACCGAACACATGTGTTCAATACAAAGCATGAAAACTGTGATGCGCCAAAGAGGCTCACCGCCGATGAGTTGCAAGTGTAATTAGAGAAGGTCAGGCATATTACACCAGGAAACCATCCTGGTAATGGTAGCGGGAAAAGGAAGCATGGCAGGGTAGAAGAGAGATTATTGTTTACGCGCAGGTACACTTTGTGGGACTTGGAGTATTGGAAATATTTGGATCTAAGGCATAATCTTGATGTGATGCACATCGAGAAAAATATATGTCACAGCATTATCGGCACACTTCTTAATATTGAAGGCAAGACGAAAGATACCTTAAAATCTAGGATTGATATGACACACCTGGGTATCAGAAAGGATTTGCAGGTGCAAGATGAAGGTAAACAACGGGATATGGCACCAGCTATGTACGTCTTGGACAAGGTAAAAAGAAAAGAATTCTGCGAGGTCCTGTCACGTGTGAGATTCCCACATGGATTTGCTTCCAACCCTGAAAGGAGAGTCAGTGCAGATGGAAAAAAGGTACAAGGGTTGAAAACTCATGACTGCCACGTCCTACTGTTGGAAATATGCCCTAGAGGCAATAATAAATAAGTTATTATTATATTTCCTTGTTCATGATAATCGTTTATTATCCATGCTATAATTGTATTGATAGGAAACTCAGATACATGTGTGGATACATAGACAACACCATGTCCCTAGTAAGCCTCTAGTTGACTAGCTCGTTGATCAATAGATGGTTACGGTTTCCTGACCATGGGCATTGGGTGTCGTTGATAACGGGATCACATCATTAGGAGAATGATGTGATGGACAAGACCCAATCCTAAGCATAGCACTAGATCGTGTAGTTCGTATGCTAAAGCTTTTCTAATGTCAAGTATCATTTCCTTAGACCATGAGATTGTGCAACTCCCGGATACCGTAGGAATTGCTTTGGGTGTGCCAAACGTCACAACGTAACTGGGTGGTATAAGGTACACTACGGGTATCTCCGAAAGTGTCTGTTGGGTTGGCACGAATCGAGACTGGGATTTGTCACTCGTGTGACGGAGAGGTATCTCTGGGCCCACTCGAGGAACATCATCATATATGTGCACAATGTGACCAAGGAGTGATCACGGGATGATGTGTTACGGAACGAGTAAAGAGACTTGCCGGTAACGAGATTGAAAAGGGTATCGGATCCCGACGATCGAATCTCGGGCAAGTATCGTACCGATAGACAAAGGGAATTGTATACGGGATTGATTAAGTCCTTGACATCGTGGTTCATCCGATGAGATCATCGTGGAACATGTGGGAACCAACATGGGTATCCAGATCCCGCTGTTGGTTATTGACCAGAGAACGTCTCGGTCATGTCTGCATGGTTCACGAACCCGTAGGGTCTACACACTTAAGGTTTGATGATGCTAGGGTTATAAAGGAAGCTTGTATGTGGTTACAGAATGTTGTTCGGAGTCCCGGATGAGATCTCGGACGTCACGAGGAGTTCCGGAATGGTCCGGAGGTAAAGATTTATATATAGGAAGTCCTATTTTGGCCATCAGGACAAGTTTCGGGGTTATCGGTATTGTACCGAGACCACCGGAAGGGTCCCGGGGGCCACCGGGTGGGGCCACCTATCCCGGAGGGTCCAATGGGCTGAAGTAGGAAGGGATCCAGCCCAAAGTGGGCTGGGGAGCCACTTCCCCCTAGGGCCCATGCGCCTAGGGTGGGGGGGAACCCTAAGGAAGAGTCCCAAAGGGGTAAGGCACCTCCTAGGTGCCTTGGGGAGGAGGGATTCCTCCCTTGGCCGCCGCCCCCCCTAGGAGATTGGATCTCCTAGGGCCGGCGCCCCCCCCCCTTGGGCTCCCTATATATAGTGAGGGAGGAGGGCCTCTCAAGAGACAACTTTTGCCTTTGGTGCAGCCCTCTCCCCTCTCCCAAGTACTTCTCCTCTCCCGTGGTGCTTGGCGAAGCCCTGCAGGATTGCCACGCTCCTCCATCACCACCACGCCGTTGTGCTGCTGCTGGGATGGAGTCTTCCTCAACCTCTCCCTCTCTCCTTGCTGGATCAAGGCATGGGAGACATCGTCGGGCTGTACGTGTGTTGAACGCGGAGGTGCCGTCCGTTCGGCACTAGGATCTCCGGTGATTTGAATCACGACGAGTACGACTCCATCAACCCCGTTCACTTGAACGCTTCCGCTTAGCGATCTACAAGGGTATGTAGATGCACTCTCCTTCCCCTCGTTGCTGGTCTCTCCATAGATAGATCTTGGTGATACGTAGGAAAATTTTGAATTTCTGCTACGTTACCCAACAGTGGCATCATGAGCTAGGTCTATTGCGTAGTTACTATGCACGAGTAGAACACAAAGTAGTTGTGGGCATCGATATTGTCAATTATCTTGCCGTTACTAGTCTTATCTTGATTCGGCGGCATTGTGGGATGAAGCGGCCCGGACCAACCTTACACGTACGCTTACGTGAGACCGGTTCCACCGACTGACATGCACTAGTTGCATAAGGTGGCTGGCGGGTGTCTGTCTCTCCCACTTTAGTCGGGTCGGATTCGATGAAAAGGGTCCTTATGAAGGGTAAATAGCAATTGGCATATCACGTTGTGGTCTTTGCGTAGGTAAGAAACGTTCTTGCTAGAAACCCATAGCAGCCACGTAAAACATGCAAACAACAATTAGAGGACGTCTGACTTGTTTTTGCAGGGTATGCTATGTGATGTGATATGGCCAAAGGATGTGATGAATGATATATGTGATGTATGAGATGATCATGTTCTTGTAATAGGAATCACGACTTGCATGTCGATGAGTATGACAACCGGCAGGAGCCATAGGAGTTGTCTTAATTTATTTATGACCTGCGTGTCAACATAAACGTCATGTAATTACTTTACTTTATTGCTAACCATTAGCTGTAGTAGTAGAAGTAATAGTTGGCGAGACAACTTCATGAAGACACGATGATGGAGATCATGATGATGGAGATCATGGTGTCATGCCGGTGACGATGATGATCATGGAGCCCCGAAGATGGAGATCAAAAGGAGCTATATGATATTGGCCATATCATGTCACTTTTTGATTGCATGTGATGTTTATCATGTTTATACATCTTATTTGCTTAGAACGACGGTAGTAAATAAGATGATCCCTCATAATAATTTCAAGAAAGTGTTTCCCCTAACTGTGCACCGTTGCGACAGTTCGTTCGTTTCTAAGCACCACGTGACGATCGGGTGTGATAGATTCCAACGTTCACATACAACGGGTGTAAGACAGATTTACACATGCAAACACTTAGGTTGACTTACCGAGCCTAGCATGTACAGACATGGCCTCGGAACACAGAAGACCGAAAGGTCGAGCATGAGTCGTATAGAAGATACGATCAACATGAAGATGTTCACCGATGTTGACTAGTCCGTCTCACGTGATGATCGGACACGGCCTAGTTGACTCGGATCATGTAATCGCTTAGATGACTAGAGGGATGTCTATCTGAGTGGGAGTTCATAAGATGAACTTAATTATCCTGAACATAGTCAAAAGATCTTCGCAAATTATGTCGTAGCTCGCGCTTCAGTTCTACTGTTTAGATATGTTCCTAGAGAAAATTTAGTTGAAAGTTGATAGTAACAATCATGCGGACTAGGTCCTTAAACTGAGGATTGTCCTCATTGCTTCATAGAAGGCTTATGTCCTTAATGCACCGCTCAGTGTGCTGAACCTCGAAAGTTGTCTGTGGATGTTGCGAACATCTGACATACACGTTTTGATAACTACATGATAGTTCAGTTAAACGGTTTAGAGTTGAGGCACCGAAGACATTTTGAAACGTCGTGAAACATATGAGATGTTTCGAGGGCTGAAATTGGGATTTCAGGCTCGTGCCCACGTCAAGAGGTATAAGACCTCCGACGATTTTCTTTGCCTGCAAACTAAAGGGGAAAAGCTCAATTGTTGAGCTTGTGCTCAGATTGTCTAAGTACAACAATCATTTGAATCGAGTGGGAGTTGATCTTCCAGATGAGATAGTGATGTTTCTCCGAAGTCATTACCACCAAGCTGCTAGAGCTTCGTGATGAACTATAATATATCAGGGACATATATGATGATCCTGGAGATATTCGTGATGTTTGACACCACAAAAGTAGAAATCAAGAAGGAGCATCAATTGTTGATGGTTGGTGAAACCACTAGTTTCAAGAAGGGCAAGGGCAAGAAGGGATACTTCGTGAAACGGCAAATAAGCTGCTGCTCTAGTGAAGAAACCCAAAGTTGAACCCAAACCCAAGACTAAGTGCTTCTGTAATAAGGGGAACAACCACTGGAGCAGAATTACCCTAGATACTTGGTAGATTAGAAGGCTGGCAAGGTCGATAGAAGTATATTGGATATACATTGCGTTGATGTGTACTTTACTAGTACTCCTAGTAGCACCAGGGCATTAGATACCGGTTCGGTTGCTAAGTGTTAGTAACTCGAAATAAAAGCTACGGAATAAACGGAGACTAGCTAAAGGTGAGCTCACGATATGTGTTGGAAGTGTTTCCAATGTTGATATGATCAAGCATCACACGCTCCCTCTACCATCGAGATTGGTGTTAAAACCTAAATAATTGTTATTTGGTGTTTGCGTTGAGCATAGACATGATTGGATTATGACTATAGCAATACGGTTATTCATTTAAGGAGAATAATTGTTACTCTGTTTATTTGAATAATACCTTCAATGGTCTTACGCCTAAAATGAATAGTTTATTGAATCTCGATCGTAGTGATACACATGTTCATGCCAAAAGATAGTAATGATAGTACGACCTACTTGTGGCACTGCCATGTAAGTCATATCGGTATAAAACACATGAAGAAGCTCCATGTAGATGGATCTTTGGACTCACTCATTTTTGAAAAGTCTGAGACATGCGAACCATGTCTATTGGTGTGTATGCATGAAGAAACTCCATGCAAATGGACCGTTTGAACTCACTTGATTTAGAATCACTTGAGACATGCAAATCATACCACATGGGCAAGATGACTGAAAGCCTCGTTTTCAGTAAAATGGAACTAGAAAGCAACTTGTTGGAAGTAATACATTTTGATGTGTGCAATCCAATGAGTGCTGAGGCATGTAGTGGATATCGTTATGTTCTTACTTCACGGATGATTTGAGTAGATGTTGAGTATATTTACTTGATGAATCACGAGTCTGAATTACTGAAAGGTTCAAGTAATTTCAGTGTGAAGTTGAAAGATCGTCGTGACAAAAGGATAAAATATCTATGATATGATCATAGAGATGAATATCTGAATTACGAGTTTGGCACAGAATTAAGACATTGTGGAAATTGTTTCACAACTAATACAGCCTGGAACACCATAGTGTGATGGTGTGTCCGAACATCATAACTGCACCCTATTGGATATGATGCATACCATGATGTCTCTTATCGAATCACCACAATAGTTTATGGGTTAGGCATTAGAGACAACCACATTCACTTTAAATAGGGCACCACGTAATTCCGATGAGATGACACCGTATGAACTATGGTTTAGAGAAACCTAAGCTGTCATTACTAAAAGTTTGGGGCTGCGACGCTTATGTGAAAAAGTTTCAAGCTGATAAGCTCGAACCCAAAGCAGATAAATGCATCTTCATAGGACACCCAGAACAGTTGGGTATACCTCCTGTCTCAGATCCGAAAGCAATAAGGGATTGTTTCTACAATCGGGTCCTTTCACGAGGAAAAGTTTCTCTCGAAAGAATTGAGTGGGAGGATGGTGGAGACTTGATGAGGTTATTGAACCGTCTCTTCAACTAGTGTGTGGAAGGGCACAGGAAGTTGTTCCTGTGGCACCTACACCAATTGAAGTGGAAGCTTATGATAGTGATCATGAAACTTCAGATCAAGTCACTACCAAACCTCGTAGGATGACAAGGATGCGTACTACTTCAGAGTGGTACGTAATCCTGTCTTGGAAGTCATGTTGCTAGACAACAATGAACCTACGAGCTATGGAGAAGCGATGGTGGGCCTAGATTCCGATAAATGGCTCGAGGCCATAAAATCCGAGAGAGGATCCATGTATGAAAACAAAGTGTAGACTTTGGAAGAACAGCTCGATGGTCGTAAGGCTATTGAGTACAGATGGATTTTAAAAGGAAGACGGACAATGATGGTAAATGTCACCATTAAGAAAGCTCGACTTGTCGTTAAGAAGTTTACCGACAAGTTCAAGGAGTTGACTACGATGAGACTTTCTCACCCGTAGCGATGATAAGAGTCTGTTGGAATTATGTTAGCGATTACTGCATTATTTATGAAATCTTGCAAATAGGATGTCAAAACATTGTTTCCTCGATGATTTTCTTGAGAAAAGGTTGTATGTGATACAATTGGAAGGTTTTGTCAATCCTGAAAGATGCTAATAAGTATGCAAAGCTCCAGCGATCCTTCTAAGGACTGGAGTAAGCATCTTGGAGTTGGAATGTGTGCTTTGATGATGATCAAAGATTTTGGGTTTATACAAAGTTTATGAGAAACTTGTATTTCCAAAGAAGTGAGTGGGAGCACTATAGAATTTCTAATGAATATATGTTGTCGACATATCATAGATCAGAAATGACGTAGAATTTCTAGAAAGCATATAGGGTTATTTGGAAAGTGTTTTTCAATGGAAAGCCTGGATTAAGCTACTTGAGCATTGAGCATCAAGATCTATAAGGATAGATCAAAACGCTTAATGGTACTTTCAAATGAGCACATACCTTGACATGATCTTGAAGGTGTTCAAGATGGATCAGTCAAAGGAGGAGTTCTTGCCTGAGTTCTAAGGTATGAAGTTAAGACTTAAAGCTCGACCACGACAGAATAGAGAGAAAGGACGAAGGCCATCCCCTATGCTTAAGACGTAGGCTCTACAGTATGCTATGATGTGTACCGCACCTGAAGTGTGCCTTGCCATGAGTCAGTCAAGGGGTACAAGAGTGATCCAAGAATGGATCACAGGACAGCGGTCAAAGTTATCCTTAGTAACTAGTGGACTAAGGAACTTTTCTCGATTATGGAGGTGGTAAAAGAGTTCGTCGTAAAGGGTTACGCCGATGCAAGCTTTGACACTAATCCAGATTATTCTGAGTAGTAAACTGGATTCGTATAGTAGAACAGTTATTTGGAATAGCTCCAAATAGAACGTGGTAGCTACATCTAGGAGATGACATAGAGATTTGTAAAGCACACACGGATCTAAAAGGTTCAGACCCGTTGACTAAAACCTCTCTCACAAGCAACATGATCAAACCCAGAACTCATTGAGTGTTAATCACATAGTGACGTGAACTAGATTATTGACTCTAGTAAACTCTTTGGATGTTGGTCACATGGCGATGTGACCTGTGAGTGTTAATCACATGGCGATGTGAACTAGATTATTGACTCTAGTGCAAGTGGGAGACTGTTGGAAATATGCCCTAGAGGCAATAATAAGTTACTATTATATTTCCTTGTTCATGATAATCGTTTATTATCCATGCTATAATTGTATTGATAGGAAACTCAGATACATGTGTGGATACATAGACAACACCATGTCCCTAGTAAGCCTCTAGTTGACTAGCTCGTTGATCAATAGATGGTTACGGTTTCCTGACCATGGGCATTGGATGTCGTTGATAACTTGATCACATCATTAGGAGAATGATGTGATGGACAAGACCCAATCCTAAGCATAGCACTAGATCGTGTAGTTCGTATGCTAAAGCTTTTCTAATGTCAAGTATCATTTCCTTAGACCATGAGATTGTGCAACTCCCGGATACCGTAGGAGTGCTTTGGGTGTGCCAAACGTCACAACGTAACTGGGTGGCTATAAAGGTACACTACGGGTATCTCCGAAAGTGTCTGTTGGGTTGGCACGAATCGAGACTGGGATTTGTCACTCCGTGTGACGGAGAGGTATCTCTGGGCCCACTCGGTAGGACATCATCATAATGTGCACAATGTGATCAAGGAGTTGATCATGGGATGATGTGATACGGAACGAGTAAAGAGACTTGCCGGTAACGAGATTGAACAAGGTATCAGGATACCGACGATCGAATCTCGGGCAAGTATCGTACCGATAGACAAAGGGAATTGTATACGGGATTGATTAAGTCCTTGACATCGTGGTTCATC